>NC_133549.1:3899514-4214834 GCF_048773025.1 Camelus bactrianus | reverse complement strand
CTCAAACTCGGTTTTACAGTGAAAACTGCAGGAAATTCAAACCGGCACTAGGAAACAGAATGAGATACCAGAGTAAAATTTCTCCTGCAAACCGTTCCCTTTGTGCTAGATGAACGAACGTCTCTCCACATGCTCAGTTCTGAGAGATAAGTGTGTGTGAAAGCCGTCCTTCACATAGATTGTTGGGAACACAAAGTTCCTTTTCAGTTGCAAACTACACTCCATACATATATAAGGGGAGGTACTAGCTCCAACTCGGTTTTACAGTGAAAACTGCAGGAACTTCTAACCGGCACTAGGAAACACACTGAGAAAATAGAGTAAAAGTTTCCCCTGCAACCCGTTCCCTTTGTGCTAGATGAACGAACGTCTCTCCACATGCTCAGTTCTGAGAGATAAGTGTGTGTGAAAGCCTTCCTTCACCTAGATTGCTGGGAACACAAAGTTCCTTTTCAGTTGCAAACTACACTCCATACATATATATGGGGAGGTACTTGCTCAAACTCGGTTTTACAGTGAAAACTGCAGGAACTTCAAACCGGCACTAGGAAACAGAGTGAGATACCAGATTAAAATTTCTCCTGCAAACCGTTCCTTTTGTGCTAAATGAACGAACCTCTCTCCACATGCTCAGTTCTGAGAGATAAGTGTGTGTGAAAGCCGTCCTTCACCTAGATTGTTGGGAACACAAAGTTCCTTTTCAGTTGCCAACTACACTCCATACAAATATATGGGGAGGTACTAGCTCCAACTCGGTTTTACAGTGAAAACTGCAGGAACTTCAAACTGGCACTAGGAAACACACTGAGTAACTAGAGTAAAAGTTTCCCCTGCAAACCGTTCCCTTTGTGCTAGATGAACGAACGTCTCTCCACATGCTCAGTTCTGACAGATAAGTGTGTGTGAAAGCCATCCTTCAACTAGATTGTTGGGAACACAAAGTTCCTTTTCAATTGCAATCTACACTCCATACATATATATGGGGATGTACTAGCACCAACACGGTTTTACAGTGAAAACTGCAGGAACTTCAAACTGGCACTAGGAAACACACTGAGAAAGTACAGTAAAACTTTCCCCTGCAACCCGTTCCCTTTGTGCTAGATGAACGAACGTCTCTCCACATGCTCAGTTCTGAGAGATATTTGTGTGTGAAAGCCGATCTTCACCTAGATTGTTGGGAACACAAAGTTCCTTCTCAGTTGAAAACTACACTCCATACATTTATATAAGGAGGTATTAGCTCCAACTAGGTTTTACAGTGAAAACTGCAGTAATTTCAAACCGGCACTTGGAAACACACTGAGAACCTAGAGTAAAAATTTCACCTGCAAACCGTTCCCTTTTTGCTAGATGAACGAACGTCTCTCCACATTCTCAGTTCTGAGAGATATGTTTGTGTGAAAGCCGTCCTTCACCTAGATTGTTGGGAACACAAAGTTACTTTTCAGTTGCAAACTACACTCCATACATATATATGGGGTGGTACTAGCTCCAACTCGGTTTTACAGTGAAAACTGCAGGAACTACAAACCGGCACTAGGAAACAGACTGAGAAACCAGAGTAAAATTTCTCCTGCAAACCGTTCCCTTTGTGCTAGATGAACGAACGTCTCTCCACATGCTCAGTTCTGAGAGTTATGTGTGTGTGAAAGCCGTCCTTCACCTAGAATGTTGGGAACACAAAGTTTCTTTTCAGTTGAAATCTGCACTCCACACATATATATGGGGAAGTACTAGCTCCAACTCGATTTTACAGTGAAAACTGCAGGAACTTCAAACTGGCACTAGGAAACACACTGAGAAACTAGAGTAAAAATTTCCCCTTCAACCAGTTCCCTTTGTGCTAGATGAACGAACGTCTCTCCACATGCTCAGTTCTGAGACTTAAGTGTGTGTGAAAGCCGTTCTTCACCTAGATTTTTGGGAATACAAAGTTTCATTTCAGTTGCAAATTAAACTCCATAAATATATATAAGGAGGTACTAGCTCAAACTCGGTTTTACAGTGAAAACTGCAGTAATTTCAACCCGGCACTAGGAAAAACACTGAGATGTAGAGTTAAAGTTTCCCCTGCAACCCGTGCCCTTTGTGCTAGATGAACGAACGTCTTTCCACATGCAAAGTTCTGAGAGATAAGTGTGTGTGAAAGCTGTTCTTCAAATAGATTGTTGGGAACACAAAGTTCATTTTGAGTTGCAAACTACACTCCATACATATATATCGGGAGGTACTAGCTCCAACTCGGTTTTACAGTAAAACCTGCAGGAAATTCAAACCGGCACTAGGAAACACACTGAGAAACTAGAGTAAAAGTTTCACCTGCAACCCGTTCCATTTGTGCTAGATGAACGAACGTCTCTCCACATTCTCAGTTCTGAGAGATATGTGTGTGTGAAAGCCGTCCTTCACCTAGATTGTTGGGAACACAAAGTTACTTTTCAGTTGCAAACTACACTCTATACATATATATGGGGTGGTACTAGCTCCAACTCGGTTTTACAGTGAAAACTGCAGGAACTACAAACCGGCACTAGGAAACAGACTGAGAAACCAGAGTAAAATTTCTCCTGCAAACCGTTCCCTTTGTGCTAGATGAACGAACGTCTCTCCACATGCTCAGTTCTGAGAGTTATGTGTGTGTGAAAGCCGTCCTTCACATAGATTGTTGGGACCACAAAGTTCCTTTTCAGTTGCAAACTACACTCCATACATATATAAGGGGAGGTACTAGCTCCAACTCGGTTTTACAGTGAAAACTGCAGGAACTTCCAACCGGCACTAGAAAACACACTGAGAAAATAGAGTAAAAGTTTCACCTGCAACCCGTTCCCTTTGTGCTAGATGAACGAACGTCTCTCCACATGCTCAGTTCTGAGAGATAAGTGTGTGTGAAAGCCTTCCTTCACCTAGATTGCTGGGAACACAAAGTTCCTTTTCAGTTGCAAACTACACTCCATACATATATATGGGGAGGTACTTGCTCAAACTCGGTTTTACAGTGAAAACTGCAGGAACTTCAAACCGGCACTAGGAAACAGAGTGAGATACCAGATTAAAATTTCTCCTGCAAACCGTTCCTTTTGTGCTAAATGAACGAAACTCTCTCCACATGCTCAGTTCTGAGAGATAAGTGTGTGTGAAAGCCGTCCTTCACCTAGATTGTTGGGAACACAAAGTTCCTTTTCAGTTGCAAACTACACTCCATACAAATATATGGGGAGGTACTAGCTCCAACTCGGTTTTACACTGAAAACTGCAGGAACTTCAAACTGGCACTAGGAAACACACTGAGTAACTAGAGTAAAAGTTTCCCCTGCAAACCGTTCCCTTTGTGCTAGATGAACGAACGTCTCTCCACATGCTCAGTTCTGACAGATAAGTGTGTGTGAAAGCCATCCTTCAACTAGATTGTTGGGAACACAAAGTTCATTTTCAGTTGCAATCTACACTCCATACATATATATGGGGATGTACTAGCACCAACACGGTTTTACAGTGAAAACTGCAGGAACTTCAAACTGGCACTAGGAAACACACTGAGAAAGTACAGTAAAACTTTCCCCTGCAAACCGTTCCCTTTGTGCTAGATGAACGAACGTCTCTCCACATGCTCAGTTCTGAGAGATAAGTGTGTGTGAAAGCCGTCCTTCACCTAGATTGCTGGGAACACAAAGTTCCTTTTCTGTTGCAGACTACATTCCTTACATATATATGGGGAGGTACTAGCTCCAACTCGGTTTTACAGTGAAAACTGCAGGAAATTCAAACCGGCACTAGGAAACACACTGAGAAACTAGAGAAAAAGTTTCCCCTGCAACCCGTTCCATTTGTGCTAGATGAACGAACGTCTCTCCACATGCTCAGTTCTGAGAGATAAGTGTGTGTGAAAGCCGTCCTTCACCTTGATTGTTGGGAACACAAAGTTCCTTTTTAGTTGCAAACTACACTCCATACATTTATATGGGGAGGTACAAGCTCCAACTCGGTTTTACAGTGAAAACTGCAGGAACTTCAAACTGGCACTAGGAAACACACTGAGAAACTAGAGTAAAATTTTCCCCTGCAACCCGTTCCCTTTGTGCTAGATGAACGAACGTCTCTCCACATGCTCAATTCTGAGAGATAAGTATGTGTGAAAGCCGTCCTTCACCTAGATTGTTGGGAACACAAAGTTCCTTTTCAGTTGCAAACTACACTCCATACATATATATGGGGAGGTACAAGCTCCAACTCGGTTTTACAGTGAAAACTGCAGGAACTTCAAAACGGCACTAGGAAACAGACTGAGATACCAGAGTAAAATTTCTCCTGCAAACCGTTCCTTTTGTGCTAAATGAACGTACGTCTCTCCACATGCTCAGTTCTGAGAGATATTTGTGTGTGAAAGCCGACCTTCACCTAGATTGTTGGGAACACAAAGTTCCTTCTCAGTTGAAAACTACACTCCATACATTTATATAAGGAGGTATTAGCTCCACCTAGGTTTTACAGTGAAAACTGCAGTAATTTCAAACCGGCACTTGGAAACACACTGAGAAACTAGAGTAAAAATTTCACCTGCAAACCGTTCCCTTTTTGCTAGATGAACGAACGTCTCTCCACATTCTCAGTTCTGAGAGATATGTGTGTGTGAAAGCCGTCCTTCACCTCGATTGTTGGGAACACAAAGTTACTTTTCAGTTGCAAACTACACTCCATACATATATATGGGGTGGTACTAGCTCCAACTCGGTTTTACAGTGAAAACTGCAGGAACTACAAACCGGCACTAGGAAACAGACTGAGAAACCAGAGTAAAATTTCTCCTGCAAACCGTTCCCTTTGTGCTAGATGAACGAACGTCTCTCCACATGCTCAGTTCTGAGAGATATGTGTGTGTGAAAGCCGTCCTTCACCTAGAATGTTGGGAACACAAAGTTCCTTTTCAGTTGAAAACTGCACTCCACACATATATATGGGGAAGTACTAGCTCCAACTCGATTTTACAGTGAAAACTGCAGGAACTTCTAACCGGCAATAGGAAACACACTGAGAAAATAGAGTAAAAGTTTCCCCTGCAACCCGTTCCCTTTGTGCTAGATGAACGAACGTCTCTCCACATGCTCAGTTCTGAGAGATAAGTGTGTGTGAAAGCCGTACTTCACCTAGATTGCTGGGAACACAAAGTTCCTTTTCTGTTGCAGACTACATTCCTTACATATGTATGGGGAGGTACTAGCTCCAACTCGGTTTTACAGTGAAAACTGCAGGAAATTCAAACCGGCACTAGGAAACACACTGAGAAACTAGAGAAAAAGTTTCCCCTGCAACCCGTTCCATTTGTGCTAGATGAACGAACGTCTCTCCACATGCTCATTTCTGGGAGATAAGTGTGTGTGAAAGCCGTCCTTCAACTAGATTGTTGGGAACACAAAGTTCCTTTTTAGTTGCAAACTACACTCCATACATTTATATGGGGAGGTACTAGCTCCAACTCGGTTTTACAGTGAAAACTGCAGGAACTTCAAACTGGCACTAGGAAACACACTGAGAAACTAGAGTAAAAGTTTCCCCTGCAACCCGTTCCCTTTGTGTTAGATGAACAAACGTCTCTCCACATGCTCAGTTCTGAGATATATGTGTGTGTGAAAGCCGTCCTTCACCAAGATTGCTGGGAACACAAAGTTACTTTTCAGTTGCAAACTAAACTCCATACATATATATGAGGAGGTACTAGCTCAAACTCGGTTTTACATTGAAAAATGCAGGAACTTCAAACCGGCACTAGGAAACAGACTGAGATACCAGAGTAAAATTTCTCCTGCATACCGTTCCTTTTGTGCTAAATGAACGAACGTCTCTCCACATGCTCAGTTCTGAGAGATATGTGTGTGTGAAAGCCGACCTTCACCTAGATTGTTGGGAACACAAAGTTCCTTCTCAGTTGCAAACTACACTCCATACATATATATGAGTATGTATAAGCTCCAACTCGGTTTTACAATGAAAACTGCAGGAATTTCAAACCGGCACTAGGAAAAACACTGAGAATGTAGAGTTAAAGTTTCCCCTGCAACCCGTGCCCATTGTGCTAGATGAACGAAAGTCTTTCCACATGCTAAGTTCTGAGAGATAAGTGTGTGTGAAAGCTGTTCTTCAACTAGATTGTTGGGAACACAAAGTTCCTTTTGAGTTGCAAACTACACACCATACATATATATGGGGAGGTACTAGCTCCAACTCGGTTTTACAGTAAAAACTGCAGGAACTTCAAACCGGCACTAGGAAACAGACTGAGAAACCAGAGTAAAATTTCTCCTGCAAACCGTTCCCTTTGTGCTAGATGAACGAACGTCTCTCCACATGCTCAGTTCTGAGAGATAAGTGTGTGTGAAAGCCGTCCTTTACCTAGATTGTTGGGAATACAAAGTTCTATTTCAGTTGCAAACTATAATCCATACATATATATAGGGAGGTACTAGCTCAAACTCGGTTTTACAGTGAAAATTGCAGGAAATTCAAACCGGCACTAGGAAACACACCGAGAAACTAGAGTAAAAATTTCCCCTGCAAACCGTTCCCTTTGTGCTAGATGAACGAACGTCTCTCCACATACTCAGTTCTGAGAGATATGTGTGTGTGAAAGCCGACCTTCACCTAGATTGTTGGGAACACAAAGTTCCTTCTCAGTTGCAAATTACACTCCATACATTTATATAAGGAGGTATTAGCACCAACTAGGTTTTACAGTGAAAACTGCAGTAATTTCTAACCGGCACTAGGAAACACACTGAGAAACTAGAGTAAAAGTTTCACCTGCAACCCGTTCCCATTTTGATAGATGAACGAACGTCTCTCCACATTCTCAGTTCTGAGAGATATGTGTGTGTGAAAGCCGTCCTTCACCTAGATTGTTGGGAACACAAAGTTACTTTTCAGTTGCAAACTACACTACATACATATATATGGGGAGGTACTAGCTCCAACTCGGTTTTACAGTGAAAACTGCAGGAACTTCAAACCGGCACTAGGAAACAGACTGGGAAACTAGAGTAAAATTTCTCCTGCAAACCGTTCCTTTTGTGCTAAATGAACGAACGTCTCTCCACATGCTCAGTTCTGAGAGATATGTGTGTGTGAAAGCCGTCCTTCACCTAGAATGTTGGGAACACAAAGTTCCTTTTCAGTTGAATATTACACTCCATACATTTATATGGGGAAGTACTAGCTCCAACTCGGTTTTACAGTGAAAACTGCAGGAACTTCAAACTGGCACTAGGAAACACGCTGAGAAACTAGAGTAAATGTTTCCCCTGCAACCCGTTCGCTTTGTGCGAGATGAACGATATTCTCTCCACATGCTCAGTTCTGAGAATTAAGTGTGTGTGAAAGCCGTCCTTCACCTAGATTTTTGGGAATACAAAGTTCCATTTCAGTTGCAAACTATACTCCATACATATATATAAGGAGGTACTAGCTCAAACTCGGTTTTACAGTGAAAACTGCAGGAACTTCAAACCGGCACTAGGAAACAGAATGAGATACCAGAGTAAAATTTCCCCTGCAAACCGTTCCCTTTGTGCTAGATGAACGAACGTCTCTCCACATGCTCAGTTCTGAGAGATAAGTGTGTGTGAAAGCCGTCCTTCACCTAGATTGCTGGGAACACAAAGTTCCTTTTCTGTTGCAGACTACATTCCTTACATATATATGGGGAGGTACTAGCTCCAACACGGTTTTACAGTGAAAACTGCAGGAAATTCAAACCGGCACTAGGAAACACACTGAGAAACTAGAGAAAAAGTTTCCCCTGCAACCCGTTCCATTTGTGCTAGATGAACGAACGTCTCTCCACATGCTCAGTTCTGGGAGATAAGTGTGTGTGAAAGCCGTCCTTCACCTTGATTGTTGGGAACACAAAGTTCCTTTTTAGTTGCAAACTACACTCCATACATTTATATGGGGAGGTACAAGCTCCAACTCGGTTTTACAGTGAAAACTGCAGGAACTTCAAACTGGCACTAGGAAACACACTGAGAAACTAGAGTAAAATTTTCCCCTGCAACCCGTTCCCTTTGTGCTAGATGAACGAACGTCTTTCCACATGCTCAATTCTGAGAGATAAGTATGTGTGAAAGCCGTCCTTCACCTAGATTGTTGGGAACACAAAGTTCCTTTTCAGTTGCAAACTACACTCCATACATATATATGGGGAGGTACAAGCTCCAACTCGGTTTTACAGTGAAAACTGCAGGAACTTCAAACCGGCACTAGGAAACAGAATGAGATACCAGAGTAAAATTTCCCCTGCAACCCGTTCCCTTTGTGCTAGATGAACGAACGTCTCTCCACATGCTCAGTTCTGAGAGATAAGTGTGTGTGAAAGCCGTCCTTCACCTAGATTGCTGGGAACACAAAGTTCCTTTTCTGTTGCAGACTACATTCCTTACATATATATGGGGAGGTACTAGCTCCAACTCGGTTTTACAGTGAAAACTGCAGGAAATTCAAACCGGCACTAGGAAACACACTGAGAAACTAGAGAAAAAGTTTCCCCTGCAACCCGTTCCATTTGTGCTAGATGAACGAACGTCTCTCCACATGCTCAGTTCTGGGAGATAAGTGTGTGTGAAAGCCGTCCTTCACCTTGATTGTTCGGAACACAAAGTTCCTTTTTAGTTGCAAACTACACTCCATACATTTATATGGGGAGGTACAAGCTCCAACTCGGTTTTACAGTGAAAACTGCAGGAACTTCAAACTGGCACTAGGAAACACACTGAGAAACTAGAGTAAAATTTTCCCCTGCAACCCGTTCCCTTTGTGCTAGATGAACGAACGTCTCTCCACATGCTCAATTCTGAGAGATAAGTATGTGTGAAAGCCGTCCTTCACCTAGATTGTTGGGAACACAAAGTTCCTTTTCAGTTGCAAACTACACTCCATACATATATATGGGGAGGTACAAGCTCCAACTCGGTTTTACAGTGAAAACTGCAGGAACTTCAAACCGGCACTAGGAAACAGACTGAGATACCAGAGTAAAATTTCTCCTGCAAACCGTTCCTTTTCTGCTAAATGAACGTACGTCTCTCCACATGCTCAGTTCTGAGAGATATTTGTGTGTGAAAGCCGACCTTCACCTAGATTGTTGGGAACACAAAGTTCCTTCTCAGTTGAAAACTACACTCCATACATTTATATAAGGTGGTATTAGCTCCAACTAGGTTTTACAGTGAAAACTGCAGTAATTTCAAACCGGCACTTGGAAACACACTGAGAACCTAGAGTAAAAATTTCACCTGCAAACCGTTCCCTTTTTGCTAGATGAACGAACGTCTCTCCACATTCTCAGTTCTGAGAGATATGTGTGTGTGAAAGCCGTCCTTCACCTAGATTGTTGGGAACACAAAGTTACTTTTCAGTTGCAAACTACACTCCATACATATATATGGGGTGGTACTAGCTCCAACTCGGTTTTAAAGTGAAAACTGCAGGAACTACAAACCGGCACTAGGAAACAGACTGAGAAACCAGAGTAAAATTTCTCCTGCAAACCGTTCCCTTTGTGCTAGATGAACGAACGTCTCTCCACATGCTCAGTTCTGAGAGATATGTGTGTGTGAAAGCCGTCCTTCACCTAGAATGTTGGGAACACAAAGTTCCTTTTCAGTTGAAAACTGCACTCCACACATATATATGGGGAAGTACTAGCTCCAACTCGATTTTACAGTGAAAACTGCAGGAACTTCAAACTGGCACTAGGAAACACACTGAGAAACTAGAGTAAAAATTTCCCCTTCAACCCGTTCCATTTGTGCTAGATGAACGAACGTCTCTCCACATGCTCAGTTCTGAGACTTAAGTGTGTGTGAAAGCCGTCCTTCACCTAGATTTTTGGGAATACAAAGTTCCATTTCAGTTGCAAATTATATTCCATACATATATATAAGTAGGTTCTAGCTCAAACTCGGTTTTACAGTGAAAACTGCAGGAACTTCAAACCGGCACTAGGAAACAGAATGAGATACCAGAGTAAAATTTCTCCTGCAAACCGTTCCCTTTGTGCTAGATGAACGAACGTCTCTCCACATGCTCAGTTCTGAGAGATAAGTGTGTGTGAAAGCCGTCCTTCACCTAGATTGTTGGGAACACAAAGTTCCTTTTCAGTTGCAATCTACACTCCATACATATATAAGGGGAGGTACTAGCTCCAACTCGGTTTTACAGTGAAAACTGCAGGAACTTCTAACCGGCACTAGGAAACACACTGAGAAAATAGAGTAAAAGTTTCCCCTGCAATCCGTTCCCTTTGTGCTAGATGAAAGAACGTCTCTCCACATGCTCAGTTCTGAGAGATAAGTGTGTGTGAAAGCCTTCCTTCACCTAGATTGCTGGGAACACAAAGTTCCTTTTCAGTTGCAAACTACACTCCATACATATATATGGGGAGGTACTTGCTCAAACTCGGTTTTACAGTGAAAACTGCAGGAACTTCAAACCGGCACTAGGAAACAGAGTGAGATACCAGATTAAAATTTCCCCTGCAAACCGTTCCTTTTGTGCTAAATGAACGAATCTCTCTCCACATGCTCAGTTCTGAGAGATAAGTGTGTGTGAAAGCCGTCCTTCACCTAGATTGTTGGGAACACAAAGTTCCTTTTTAGTTGCAAACTACACTCCATACATTTATATGGGGAGGTACAAGCTCCAACTCGGTTTTACAGTGAAAACTGCAGGAACTTCAAACTGGCACTAGGAAACACACTGAGAAACTAGAGTAAAATTTTCCCCTGCAACCCGTTCCCTTTGTGCTAGATGAACGAACGTCTCTCCACATGCTCAATTCTGAGAGATAAGTATGTGTGAAAGCCGTCCTTCACCTAGATTGTTGGGAACACAAAGTTCCTTTTCAGTTGCAAACTACACTCCATACATATATATGGGGAGGTACAAGCTCCAACTCGGTTTTACAGTGAAAACTGCAGGAACTTCAAACCGGCACTAGGAAACAGACTGAGATACCAGAGTAAAATTTCTCCTGCAAACCGTTCCTTTTCTGCTAAATGAACGTACGTCTCTCCACATGCTCAGTTCTGAGAGATATTTGTGTGTGAAAGTCGACCTTCACCTAGATTGTTGGGAACACAAAGTTCCTTCTCAGTTGAAAACTACACTCCATACATTTATATAAGGTGGTATTAGCTCCAACTAGGTTTTACAGTGAAAACTGCAGTAATTTCAAACCGGCACTTGGAAACACACTGAGAACCTAGAGTAAAAATTTCACCTGCAAACCGTTCCCTTTTTGCTAGATGAACGAACGTCTCTCCACATTCTCAGTTCTGAGAGATATGTGTGTGTGAAAGCCGTCCTTCACCTAGATTGTTGGGAACACAAAGTTACTTTTCAGTTGCAAACTACACTCCATACATATATATGGGGTGGTACTAGCTCCAACTCGGTTTTAAAGTGAAAACTGCAGGAACTACAAACCGGCACTAGGAAACAGACTGAGAAACCAGAGTAAAATTTCTCCTTCAAACCGTTCCCTTTGTGCTAGATGAACGAACGTCTCTCCACATGCTCAGTTCTGAGAGATATGTGTGTGTGAAAGCCGTCCTTCACCTAGAATGTTGGGAACACAAAGTTCCTTTTCAGTTGAAAACTGCACTCCACACATATATATGGGGAAGTACTAGCTCCAACTCGATTTTACAGTGAAAACTGCAGGAACTTCAAACTGGCACTAGGAAACACACTGAGAAACTAGAGTAAAAATTTCCCCTTCAACCCGTTCCATTTGTGCTAGATGAACGAACGTCTCTCCACATGCTCAGTTCTGAGACTTAAGTGTGTGTGAAAGCCGTCCTTCACCTAGATTTTTGGGAATACAAAGTTCCATTTCAGTTGCAAATTATACTCCATACATATATATAAGGAGGTTCTAGCTCAAACTCGGTTTTACAGTGAAAACTGCAGGAACTTCAAACCGGCACTAGGAAACAGAATGAGATACCAGAGTAAAATTTCTCCTGCAAACCGTTCCCTTTGTGCTAGATGAACGAACGTCTCTCCACATGCTCAGTTCTGAGAGATAAGTGTGTGTGAAAGCCGTCCTTCACCTAGATTGTTGGGAACACAAAGTTCCTTTTCAGTTGCAATCTACACTCCATACATATATAAGGGGAGGTACTAGCTCCAACTCGGTTTTACAGTGAAAACTGCAGGAACTTCTAACCGGCACTAGGAAACACACTGAGAAAATAGAGTAAAAGTTTCCCCTGCAATCCGTTCCCTTTGTGCTAGATGAAAGAACGTCTCTCCACATGCTCAGTTCTGAGAGATAAGTGTGTGTGAAAGCCTTCATTCACCTAGATTGCTGGGAACACAAAGTTCCTTTTCAGTTGCAAACTACACTCCATACATATATATGGGGAGGTACTTGCTCAAACTCGGTTTTACAGTGAAAACTGCAGGAACTTCAAACCGGCACTAGGAAACAGAGTGAGATACCAGATTAAAATTTCCCCTGCAAACCGTTCCTTTTGTGCTAAATGAACGAATCTCTCTCCACATGCTCAGTTCTGAGAGATAAGTGTGTGTGAAAGCCGTCCTTCACCTAGATTGTTGGGAACACAAAGTTCCTTTTCAGTTGCATACTACACTCCATACATATATATGGGGAGGTACTAGCTCCAACTCGGTTTTACAGTGAAAACTGCAGGAACTTCAAACTGGCTCTAGGAAACACACTGAGTAACTAGAGTAAAAGTTTCCCCTGCAAACCGTTCCCTTTGTGCTAGATGAACGAACGTCTCTCCACATGCTCAGTTCTGACAGATAAGTGTGTGTGAAAGCCATCCTTCAACTAGATTGTTGGGAACACAAAGTTCCTTTTCAGTTGCAATCTACACTCCATACATATATATGGGGATGCACTAGCACCAACACGGTTTTACAGTGTAAACTGCAGGAACTTCAAACTGGCACTAGGAAACACACTGAAAAACTACAGTAAAAGTTTCACTGCAACCCGTTCCCTTTGTGCTAGATGAACGAACGTCTCTCCACATGCTCAGTTCTGAGAGATAAGTGTGTGTGAAAGCCGTCCTTCACCTAGATTGCTGGGAACACAAAGTTCCTTTTCTGTTGCAGACTACATTCCTTACATATGTATGGGGAGGTACTAGCTCCAACTCGGTTTTACAGTGAAAACTGCAGGAAATTCAAACCGGCACTAGGAAACACACTGAGAAACTAGAGAAAAAGTTTCCCCTGCAACCCGTTCCCTTTGTGCTAGATGAACGAACGTCTCTCCACATGCTCAGTTCTGAGAGATAAGTGTGTGTGAAAGCCTTCCTTCACCTAGATTGCTGGGAACACAAAGTTACTTTTCATTTGCAAACTACAATCCATACATATATATGGGGAGGTACTTGCTCAAACTCGGTTTTACAGTGAAAACTGCAGGAACTTCAAACCGGCACTAGGAAACAGAGTGAGATACCAGATTATAATTTCTCCTGCAAACCGTTCATTTTGTGCTAAATGAACGAACGTCTCTCCACATGCTCAGTTCTGAGATATCTGTGTGTGTGAAAGCCGTCCTTCACCTAGATTGTTGGGAACACAAAGTTCCTTTTCAGTTGCAAACTACACTCCATACATATATATGGGGAGGTACTAGCTCCAACTCGGTTTTACAGTGAAAACTGCAGGAACTTCAAACAGGCACTAGGAAACACACTGAGTAACTAGAGTAAAAGTTTCCCCTGCAACCCGTTCCCTTTGTGCTAGATGAACGAACGTCTCTCCACATGCTCAGTTCTGAGAGATAAGTGTGTGTGAAAGCCGACCTTCACCTAGATTGCTGGGAAAACAAAGTTCCTTTTCAGTTGCAAACTACATTCCTTACATATGTATGGGGAGGTACTAGCTCCAACTCGGTTTTACAGTGAAAACTGCAGGAACTTCAAACTGGCACTAGGAAACACACTGAGAAACTAGAGTAAAAATTTCACCTTCAACCCGTTCCCTTTGTGCTAGATGAACGAACGTCTCTCCACATGCTCAGTTCTGAGAATTAAGTGTGTGTGAAAGCCGTCCATCACCTAGATTTTTGGGAATACAAAGTTCCATTTCAGTTGCAAACTATACTCCATACATATATATAAGGAGGTACTAGCTCAAACTCGGTTTTACAGTGAAAACTGCAGGAACTTCAAACCGGCACTAGGAAACAGAATGAGATACCAGAGTAAAATTTCCCCTGCAAACATTTCCCTTTGTGCTAGATGAACGAACGTCTCTCCACATGCTCAGTTCTGAGAGATAAGTGTGTGTGAATGCCGTCCTTCAACTAGATGGTTGGGAACACTAAGTTCATTTTCAGTTGCCAACTACACTCCATACATACAAATGGGGAGATACTAGCTCCAACTCGGTTTTACAGTGAAAACTGCAGGAAATTCAAACCAGCACTAGGAAACACACTGAGAAACTGGAGTAAAAGTTTCCCCTGCAACCCGTTCCCTTTGTGCTAGATGAACGAACGTCTCTCCACATGCTCAGTTCTGAGAGATAAGTGTGTGTGAAAGCCGTCCTTCAACTAGATTGTTGGGAACATAAAGTTCCTTTTCAGTTGCAAACTACACTCCATACATATATATGGGGAGGTACTAGCTCCAACTCGGTTTTACAGTGAAAACTGCAGGAACATCTAACCGGCACTAGGAAACAAACTGAGATACTAGAGTAAAAGTTTCCCCTGCAACCCGTTTCCTTTGTGCGAGATGAACGAACGTCTCTCCACATGCTCAGTTGTGAGATATATGTGTGTGTGAAAGCCGTCCTTACCTAGATTGTTGGGAACACAAAGTTACTTTTCAATTGCAAACTACACTCCATACATATATATGGGGATGTACTAGCTCCAACTCGGTTTTACAGTGAAAACTGCAGGAACTTCAAATCGGCACTAGGAAACAGACTGAGAAACCAGAGTAAAATTTCTCCTGCAAACCGTTCCATTTGTGCTAGATGAACGAACGTCTCTCCACATGCTCAGTTCTGAGAGATATGTGTGTGTGAAAGCCGTCCTTCACCTAGAATGTTGGGAACACAAAGTTCCTTTTCAGTTGTAAACTACACTCCATACATATATATGGGGAGGTACTAGCTCCAACTGGGTTTTACAGTGAAAACTGCAGGAACTTCAAACTGGAACTAGGAAACACACTGAGAAACTAGAGTAAAAATTTCCCCTGCAACCCGTTCCCCTTTGCTAGATGAACGAACGTCTCTCCACATGCTCAGTTCTGAGAGATAAGTGTGTGTGAAAGCCGTCCTTCACCTAGATTGTTGGGAACACAAAGTTCCATTTTAGTTGCAAACTATACTCCATATATATATATAGGGTGGTACTAGCTCAAACTCGGTTTTACAGTGAAAACTGCAGGAACATCAAACCGGCACTAGGAAACAGACTGAGATACCACAGTAAAATTTCTCCTGCAAAAATTTCCCTTTGTGCTAGATGAACGAACGTCTCTCCACATGCTCAGTTCTGGGAGATAAGTGTGTGTGAAAGCCGTCCTTCACCTAGATTGTTGGGAACACAAAGTTCCTTTTCAGTTGCAAACTACACTCCATACATATATATGGGGAGGTTCTAGCTCCAACTCGGTTTAACAGTGAAAACTGCAGGAACTTCAAACTGGCACTAGGAAACACACTGAGAGACTAGAGTAAAAGTTTCGCCTGCAACCCGTTCCCTTTGTGCTAGATGAACGAACGTCTCCCACATGCTCAGTTGTGAGAGATAAGTGTGTGTGAAGCCGTCCTTCAACTAGATTTTTGAGAACACAAAATTCCTATTCAGTTGCAAACTACACTCCATACATATATATGGGGAGGTACTAGCTCCAACTCGGTTTTACTGTGAAAACTGCAGGAAGTTCCAAACGGCACTAGAAAACACACTGAGAAACTAGAGTAAAATTTCTCCTGCAAACCGTTCCCTTTGTGCGAGATGAACGAACGTCTCTCCACATGCTCAGTTCTGAGAGATAAGTGTGCGGGAAAGCCGAACTTCACCTAGATTGTTGGGAACACTATGTTCCTTTTCAGTTGCAAACTACACTCCATACATATATATGGGGAGGTACTAGCTCCAACTCGGTTTTACAGTGAAAACTGCAGGAAATTCAAACCCGCACTAGGAAACACACTGAGAATCTAGAGTAAAAGTTTCCCCTGGAAGCCGTTCCCTTTGTGCTAAATGAACGAACGTCTCTCCACATGCTCAGTTCTGAGAGATAAGTGTGTGTGAAAGCCGTCCTTCAACTAGATTGTTGGGAACACAAAGTTCCTTTTCAGTTGCAAACTACACTCCATACATATATATGGGGATGTACTAGCTCTAACTCGGTTTTACAGTGAAAACTGCGGCAATTTCTAACCGGCACTAGGAAACACACACAGAAACTAGAGTAAAAGTTTCCCCTGCAACCCGTTCCGTTTGTGCTAGATGAACGAACGTCTCTCCACATGCTCAGTTCTGAGAGATAAGTGTGTGTGAAATCCGTCCTTCACCTAGATTGTTGGGAACACAAAGTTCCTTTTCAGTTGCAAACTACACTCCATACATATATATGGGAAGGTTCTAGCTCCAACTGGGTTTAACAGTGAAAACTGCAGGAACTTCAAACTGGCCCTAGGAAACACACTGAGAAACTAGAGTAAAAGTTTCCCCTGCAACCCGTTCCCTTTGTGCCAGATGAACGAACGTCTCTCCACATGCTCAGTTCTGACAGATAAGTGTGTGTGAAAGCCGTCCTTCACCTAGATTGTTGGGAATACAAAGTTCCATTTCATTTGCAAACTATAATCCATACATATATATAGGGTGGTACTAGCTCAAACTCGGTTTTACAGTGAAAACTGCAGGAACTTCAAACCGGCACTAGGAAACAGACTGAGATACCACAGTAAAATTTCTCCTGCAAACATTTCCCTTTGTGCTAGATGAACGAACGTCTCTCCACATGCTCAGTTCTGGGAGATAAGTGTGTGTGAAAGCCGTCCTTCACCTAGATTGTTGGGAACACAAATTTCCTTTTCAGTTGCTAACTACACTCCATACATATATATGGGGAGGTTCTAGCTCCAACTCGGTTTAACAGTGAAAACTGCAGGAACTTCAAACTGGCACTAGTAAACACACTGAGAGACTAGAGTAAAAGTTTCCCCTGCAACCCGTTCCCTTTGTGCTAGATGAACGAACGTCTCTCCACATGCTCAGTTGTGAGAGATAACTGTGTGTGAAAGCCGTCCTTCAACTAGATTTTTGGGAACACAAAGTTCCTATTCAGTTGCAAACTACACTCCACACATATATATGGGGAGGTACTAGCTCCAACTCGGTTTTACAGTGAAAACTGCAGGAAGTTCCAAACGGCACTAGAAAACACACTGAGAAACTAGACTAAAATTTCTCCTGCAAACCGTTCCCTTTGTGCGAGATGAACGAACGTCTCTCCACATGCTCAGTTCTGAGAGATAAGTGTGCTTGAAAGCCGAACTTCACCTAGATTGTTGGGAACACTATGTTCCTTTTCAGTTGCAAACTACACTCCATACATATATATGGGGAGGTACTAGCTCCAACTCGGTTTTACAGTGAAAACTGCAGGAACTTCTAAACGGCACTAGGAAACACACACAGAAACTAGAGTAAAAGTTTCCCCTGCAACCCGTTCCCTTTGTGCTAGATGAACGAACGTCTCTCCACATGCTCATTTCTGAGAGATAAGTGTGTGTGAAAGCCGTCCTTAACCTAGATTGTTGGGAACACTAAGTTCCTTTTCAGTTGCAAACTACACTCCATACATATATATGGGGAGGTACTAGCTCCAACTCGGTTTTACAGTGAAAACTGCAGGAAATTCAAACCGGCACTAGGAAACACACTGAGATACTAGAGTAAAAGTTTCCCTTGCAACCCGTTCCGTTTGTGCTAGATGAACGAAAGTCTCTCCACAAGCTCAGTTCTGAGAGTTAAGTATGTTTGAAAGCCGTCCTTCACCTATATTGTTGGGAATACAAAGTTCCATTTCAGTTGTAAACTATACTCCATACATATATATAGGGTGGTACTAGCTCAAAGTCTGTTTTATAGTGAAAACTGCAGGAACTTCAAACCGGCACTAGGAAACAGACTGAGATAACACAGTAAAATTTCTCCTGCAAACATTTCCCTTTGTGCTAGATGAACGAACGTCTCTCCACATGCTCAGTTCTGAGAGATAAGTGTGCGTGAAAGCCGAACTTCACGTAGTTTGTTGGGAACACTAAGTTCCTTTTCAGTTGCAAACTACACTCCATACATATATATGGGGCGGTACTAGCTCCAACACGGTTTTACAGTGAAAACTGCAGGAACTTCAAACCGGCACTAGGAAACACACTGAGATACTAGAGTAAAAGTTTCCCCTGCAACCCGTTCCCTTTGTGCTAGATGAACGAACGTCTCTCCACATGCTCAGTTGTGAGAGATAAGTGTGTGTGAAAGCCGTCCTTCAACTAGATTTTTGGGAACACAAAGTTCCTATTCAGTTGCAAACTACACTCCACACATATATATGGGGAGGTACTAGCTCCAACTCGGTTTTACAGTGAAAACTGCAGGAAGTTCCAAACGGCACTAGAAAACAAACTGAGAAACTAGACTAAAATTTCCCCTGCAAACCGTTCCCTTTGTGCGAGATGAACGAACGTCTCTCCACATGCTCAGTTCTGAGAGATAAGTGTGCGTGAAAGCCGAACTTCACCTAGATTGTTGGGAACACGATGTTCCTTTTCAGTTGCAAACTACACTCCATACATATATATGGGGTGGTACTAGCTCCAACTCGGTTTTACAGTGAAAACTGCAGGAACTTCAAACCGGCACTAGGAAACACACTGAGAATCTAGAGTAAAGTTTCCCCTGCAACCCGTTCCTTTGTGCTAGATGAACGAACGTCTCTCCACATGCTCAGTTCTGAGAGATAAGTGTGTGTGAAAGCCGTCCTTCACCTAGATTGTTGGGAACACAAAGTTCATTTTCAGTTGCAAACTACACTCCATACATATATATGGGGTGGTTCTAGCTCCAACTGGGTTTAACAGTGAAAACTGCAGGAACTTCAAACTGGCCCTAGGAAACACACTGAGTAACTGGAGTAAAAGTTTCCCCTGCAACCCGTTCCCTTTCTGCTAGATGAACGAACGTCTCTCCACATGCTCAGTTCTGAGAGATAAGTGTGTGTGAAAGCCGTCCTTCAACTAGATTGTTGGGAACTCAAAATTCCTTTTCAGTTGCAAACTACACTCCATACATATATATGGGGAGGTACTAGCTCCAACTCGGTTTTACAGTGAAAACTGCAGGAAGTTCCAAACGGCACTAGGAAACACACTGAGAAACTAGATTAAAATTTCTCCTGCAAACCGTTCCCTTTGTGCGAGATGAACGAACGTCTCTCCACATGCTCTGTTCTGAGAGATAAGTGTGCGTGAAAGCCGAACTTCACCTAGATTGTTGGGAACACTAAGTTCCTTTTCAGTTGCAAACTACACTCCATACATATATATGGGGAGGTACTAGCTCCAACTCGGTTTTACAGTGAAATCTGCAGGAACTTCAAACCGGCACTAGGAAACACACTGAGATACTAGAGTAAAAGTTTCCCCTGCAACCCTTTCACGTTGTGCTAGATGAACGAACGTCTCTCCACATGCTCAGTTCTGACAGATAAGTGTGTGTGAAAGCCGTCCTTCAACTAGATTGTTGGGAACACAAAGTTCCTTTTCAGTTGCAAACTACACTCCATACATATATATGGGGAGGTACTAGCTCCAACTCGGTTTTACAGTGAAAACTGCAGGAACTTCAAACCGGCACTAGGAATCACACTGAGAATCTAGAGTAAAAGTTTCCCCTGCATACCTTTCCATTTGTGCTAGATGAACGAACGTCTCTCCACATGCTCAGTTCTGAGAGATAAGTTTGTGTGAAAGCCATCCTTCACCTAGATTGTTGGGAACACAAAATTCCTTTTCAGTTGCAAACTACACTCCATACATATATATGGGGAGGTACGAGCTCCAACACGGTTTTACATTGAAAATTGCAGGAACTTCAAACTGGCACTAGGAAACACACTGAGAGAATAGAGTAAAAGTTTCCCCTGCAACCCGTTCCATTTGTGCTAGATGAACGAACGTCTCTCCACATGCTCAGTTCTGAGAGATAAGTGTGTGTGAAAGCCGTCCTTCAACTAGATTGTTGGGAACACAAAGTTCATTTTCAGTTGCAAACTACACTCCATACATATATATGGGGAGGTTCTAGCTCCAACTCGGTTTAACAGTGAAATCTGCAGGAACTTCAAACCGGCACTAGGAAACAGACTGAAAACCAGAGTAAAATTTCCTCCTGCAACCCGTTCCCATTGTTCTAGATGAAAGAATGTCTCTCCACATGCTCAGTTCTGAGAGATAATTGTGTGTGAAAGCCTTCCTTCAACTAGCTTGTTAGGAACACAAAGATCCTTTTCAGTTGCAAATAACACTACATACATATATATGGGGAGGTACAAGCTCCAATTCGGTTTACAATGAAAACTGCAGGAACTTCAAACCGGCACTAGGAAACACACTGAGAAAACAGAATTAAAGTTTCTCCTTCAACACGTTCCCTTTGTGCTAGATGAACGAAAGTCTCTCCACATGCTCTGTTCTGAGAGATAAGTGTGTGTGAAAGCTGTCCTTTACCTTGCGTGTTGGGAAAATAAAGTTCCTTTTCAGTTGCAAACTATACTCCATACATATATATAGGGAGGTACTAGTTCCAACTCGATTTTACAGTGAAAACTGCAGGAACTTCAAACCGGCACTAGGAAACAGACTGAAAAACCAGAGTAAAATTTCCTCCTGCAACCCGTTCCCATTGTGCTAGATGAACGAACGTCTCTCCACATGCTCAGTTCTGAGAGATAATTGTGTGTGAAAGCCTTCCTTCAACTAGCTTGTTAGGAACACAAAGTTCCTTTTCAGTTGCAAATAACACTACATACATATATATGGGGAGGTACAAGCTCCAATTCGGTTTACAGTGAAAATTGCAGGAACTTCAAATCGGCACTAGGAAACAGACTGAGAAACCAGAGAAAAATTACTCTTGCAACCCTTTCACGTTGTGCTAGATGAACGAACGTCTCTCCACATGCTCTGTTCTAAGAGATAAGTGTGAGTGAAAGCTGTCCTTTACCTTGCGTGTTGGGAACATAAAGTTCCTTTTCAGTTGCAAACTATACTCCATACATATATATAGGGAGGTACTAGCTCCAACTCGGTTTTACAGTGAAAACTGCAGGTACTTCAAAACGGCACTAGGAAAAAGACTGAGAAACCAGAGTAAAAGTTTCTCCTGCAAAACTTTCCCGTTGTGCTAGATGAATGAAAGTCTCTCCACATGCTCATTTCGGAGAGATAAGTGTGTGTGAATGCCGTCTTTAAACTAGCTTGTTGGGAACACAAAGTTCCTTTTCCCTTGCAAACTACACTGCATACATTTATATGGGGAGGTACTAGCTAAATCTCGGTTTTACAGTGAAAACTGCAGGAACTTCAAACCGGCACTAGGAAACACACTGAGAAAACAGAATAAAAGTTTCTCCTTCAACACGTTCCCTTTGTGCTAGATGAACGAACGTCTCTCCACACGCTCAGTACTGAGAGATAATTGTGTGTGAAAGCCGTCCTTCACCTAGCTTGTTGGGAACACAAAGTTCATTTTGAGTTGCAAACTACACTCCATAATTATATATGGGGAGGTACAAGCTCCAAAACTTTTTTACAGTGAAAACTGCAGGAACTTCAAATCGGCACTAGGAAACAGACTGAGAAACCAGAGTAAAAGTACCACATGCAAACCATTCCCGTTACGCTAGATGAACGAACGTCTCTCCACATGCTCATTTCTGAGAGATAAATGTGTGTGAATGCCGTCCTTCACATAGCTTGTTGGGAACACAAAGTACCTTTTCAGTTGCAAGCTACAATCCGTACATATATATGGGGAGGTACTAGCTCCAACTCTGTTTTACACTGAAAACTGCAGGAACTTCAAACCGGCACTAGGGAACACACTGAGAACCCAGAGTAATAGTTTCTCCTGCAACCCGTTCCCTTTTTGCTAGATGAAGGGACTTCTCTCCACATGCTGAGTTCTGAGGGATAAGTGTATGAGAAAGCTGTACTTCACCTAGCTTGTTGGGAACACAAAGTTCCTTTCCAGTTGCAAACTACATTCCATACATATATATGTGGATGTACTAGATCCAACTCGTTTTTACAGTGAAAACTGCAGGAAATTCAAACCGGCAGTAGGAAACAGACTGAGAAACCAGAGTAAAAGTTTCTCCTGCAACCCGTTCCCGTTGTGCTAGATGAACGAACGTCCCTCCACATGCTCGGTTCTGAGAGATTAGTGTGTGTGAAAGCCGTCCTTCACCCAGCTTGTTGGGAACACAAAGTTCTTTTAAGTGGCAAACAACACTCCAAAATTATATATGGGGAGGTAATAGTTCCAACTCGATTTTACAGTGAAAAGTGCAGGAACTTCAAACCGGCACTAGGAAACAGACTGAAAAACCAGAGTAAAATTTCCTCCTGCAACCCGTTCCCATTGTGCTAGATGAACGAACGTCTCTCCACATGCTCAGTTCTGAGAGATAATTGTGTGTGAAAGCCTTCCTTCAACTAGCTTGTTAGGAACACAAAGTTCCTTTTCAGTTGCAAATAACACTACATACATATATATGGGGAGGTACAAGCTCCAATTCGGTTTACAATGAAAACTGCAGGAACTTCAAACCGGCACTTGGAAACAGACTGAGGAACCAGAGTAAAATTACTCTTGCAACCCTTTCACGTTGTGCTAGATGAACGAACGTCTCTCCACATGCTCTGTTCTGAGAGATAAGTGTGTGTGAATGCCGTCTTTAAACTAGCTTGTTGGGAACACAAAGTTCCTTTTCAGTTGCAAACTACACTGCATACATTTATATGGGGAGGTACTAGCTAAAACTCGGTTTTACAGTGAAAACTGCAGGAAATTCAAACCGGCAGTAGGAAACAGACTGAGAAACCAGAGTAAAAGTTTCTCCTGCAACCCGTTCCCGTTGTGCTAGATGAACGAACGTCTCTCCACATGCTCGGTTCTGACAGATTATTGTGTGTGAAAGCCGTCCTTCACCTAGCTTGTTGGGAACACAAAGTTCTTTTAAGTGGCAAACTACACTCCAAACTTATATATGGGGGGTAATAGTTCCAACTCGATTTTACAGTGAAAACTGCAGGAACTTCAAAACCGGCACTAGGAAACTGACTGAAAAACCTGAGTAAAATTTCCTCCTGCAACCCGTTCCCATTGTGCTAGATGAACGAACGTCTCTCCACATGCTCAGTTCTGAGAGATAATTGTGTGTGAAAGCCTTCCTTCAACTAGATTGTTGGGAACACAAAGTTCCTTTTCAGTTGCAAACTACACTCCATACATATATATGGGGAGGTACTAGCTCCAAATCTGTTTTACAGTGAAAACTGCAGGAACTTCAAACCGGCACTAGGGAACACACTGAGAACCCAGAGTAATAGTTTCTCCTGCAACCCGTTCCCTTTTTGCTAGATGAAGGGACTTCTCTCCACATGCTGAGTTCTGTGGGATAAGTGTATGTGAAAGCTGTACTTCACCTAGCTTGTTGGGAACACAAAGTTCCTTTCCAGTTGCAAACTACATTCCATACATATATATGTGGATGTACTAGATCCAACTCGTTTTTACAGTGAAAACTGCAGGAAATTCAAACCGGCATTAGGAAACAGACTGAGAAACCAGAGTAAAAGTTTCTCCTGCAACCCGTTCCCGTTGTGCTAGATGAACGAACGTCCCTCCACATGCTCGGTTCTGAGAGATTAGTGTGTGTGAAAGCCGTCCTTCACCCAGCTTGTTGGTAACACAAAGTTCTTTTAAGTGGCAAAGAACACTCCAAAATTATATATGGGGAGGTAATAGTTTCAACTCGATTTTACAGTGAAAACTGCAGGAACTTCAAACCGGCACTAGGAAACAGACTGAAAAACCAGAATAAAATTTCCTCCTGCAATCCGTTCCCATTGTGCTAGATGAACGAACGTCTCTCCACATGCTCAGTTCTGAGAGATAATTGTGTGTGAAAGCCTTCCTTCAACTAGCTTGTTGGGAACACATAGTTCATTTTCAGTTGCAAACTACACTACATACATATATATGGGGAGGTACTAGCTCCAAATCAGTTTTACAGTGAAAACTGCAGGAACTTCAAACCGGCACTAGGAAACACACTGAGAAAGCAGAGTAAAAGTTCCTCATGCAAACCATTCCCGTTGTGCTAAATGACCGAACGTCTCTCCACATGCTCATTTCTGAGAGATAAGTGTGTGTGAAAGCCGTCCTTCACCTAGTGTGTTGGAAACATAAAGTTCCTTTTCAGTTGCAAACTATAATCCATACATATATATAGGGAGGTACAAGCTCCAACTCGTTTTTACAGTGAAAACTGCAGGTACTTCAAACCGGCACTAGGAAACAGACTGAGAAATCAGAGTAAAAGTTCCTCATGCAAACCATTCCCGTTGTGCTAAATGACCGAACGTCTCTCCACATGCTCATTTCTGAGAGATAAGTGTGTGTGAAAGCCGTCTTTCATTTAGCTTGTTGGGAACACAAAGTTCCTTTTCAGTTGCAAACTACATTCCATATTATATATGGGGAAGTACTAGCTCCAACCCGATTTTACAGTGAAAACTGCAGGAACTTCAAACCGGCACTAGGAAACAGACTGAGAAACCAGAGAAAAATTTCTCCTGCAACCCGTTCCTTTTATGCTAGATGAACGAAAGTCCCTGCACATGCTAAGTTCTGAAAGATACGTGTGCGTTAAAGCTGTCCTCCACCTAGATTGATGGGAACACAAAGTTAATTTTCATTTGCAAACTAGACTCCATACATATATATGGGGATGTACTAACTCCAACTCGGTTTTACTGTGAAAACTGCAGGTACTTCATACCGGCACTAGGAAACACACTGAGAAAATAGAGTAAAAGTTTCACCTGCAACCCGTTCCCTTTGTGCTACATGAACGAAGGTCTACCCACATGCTCAGTTCTGAGAGATAAGTGTGTGTGAAAGCCGTCCTCCACCTAGATTGTTGGGAACACAAAGTTACTTTTCAGTTGCAAAATACACTCCATACATATATATGGGGAGGTACTAGCTCCAACTCTATTTTAAAGTGAATACTGCAGGAACTTCACACCGACACAAGGAAACAGACAGAGAAACCAAGGTAAAAGTTTCCCATGCAACCCGTTCCCGTTGTGATAGATGTAAGAATGTCTCTCAACATGCTCAGTTCTTAGAAATATTTGTGTGTGAAAGCCATCTTCACCTAGCTTGTTGGGAACACAAAGCTCCTTTTCAGTTGCATACTACACTCCATACATATATATGGGGTGGTAATAGCCCCAACTCGGTTTTACAGTGAAAACTGCAGGAACTTCAAACCGGAACTAGGAAACAGACTGGGAAACCAGAGTAAAAGTTTACCTGCAACCCGTTCCCGTTGTGCTAGATGAACGAAAGACTCTCCACATGCTCAGTTCTGAGAGATTAGTGTGTGGGAAAGCCGTCCTTCAACTAGCTTGTTGGGAACACAAAGTTCCTTTTCAGTTGAAAACTACAATCCATACATATATATTGGGAGGTACTAGCTCAAATTTGGTTTTAAAGTGAAAAGCGCAGGAACTTCATACCGTCAATAGGAAATAGACTGAGAAACCAGAGTAAAAGTTACACCTTCAATCCGTTCCCATTGTGCTAGATGAACGAACGTCTCTCCACATGCTCAGTTCTGAGAGATAAGTGCGTGTGAAATCCGTCCTTCACCTAGCGTGTTGGGAACACAAAGTTCCTTTTCAGTTGCAAACAATAATCCATACATATATATGCGGAGGTACTAGCTCCAACTCTGTTTTACAGTGAAAACTGCAGGAACTTCAAACCTGCACTAGGGTACACACTGAGAACCCAGAGTAATAGTTTCTCCTGCAACCCGTTCCATTTTTGCTAGATGAAGGGACTTCTCTCCACATGCTGAGTTCTGAGGGATAAGTGTATGTGAAAGCTGTACTTCACCTAGCTTGTTGGGAACACAAAGATCCTTTCCAGTTGCAAACTACATTCCATACATATATATGTGGATGTACTAGATCCAACACGTTTTTACAGTGAAAACTACAGGAAAATCAAACCGGCATTAGGAAACAGACTGAGAAACCAGAGTAAAAGTTTCTCCTGCAACCCGTTCCCGTTGTGCTAGATGAACGAACGTCCCTCCACATGCTCGGTTCTGAGAGATTAGTGTGTGTGAAAGCCGTCCTTCACCCAGCTTGTTGGGAACACAAAGTTCTTTTAAGTGGCAAACAACACTCCAAAATTATATATGGGGAGGTAATAGTTCCAACCCGATTTTACAGTGAAAACTGCAGGAAATTCAAACCGGCACTAGGAAACAGACGGAAAAACCAGAGTAAAATTTCCTCCTGCAACCCGTTCCCATTGTGCTAGATGAACGAACGTCTTTCCACATGCTCAGTTCTGAGAGATAATTGTGTGTGAAAGCCTTCCTTCAACTAGCTTGTTAGGAACACAAAGTTCCTTTTCAGTTGCAAATAACACTACATACATATATATGGGGAGGTACAAGCTCCAATTCGGTTTACAATGAAAACTGCAGGAACTTCAAACCGGCACTAGGAAACAGACTGAGAAACCAGAGTAAAATTACTCTTGCAACCCTTTCACGTTGTGCTAGATGAACGAACGTCTCTCCACATGCTCTGTTCTGAGAGATAAGTGTGTGTGAATGCCGTCTTTAAACTAGCTTGTTGGGAACACAAAGTTCCTTTTCAGTTGCAAACTACACTGCATACATTTATATGGGGAGGTACTAGCTAAAACTCGGTTTTACAGTGAAAACTGCAGGAAATTCAAACCGGCAGTAGGAAACAGACTGAGAAACCAGAGTAAAAGTTTCTCCTGCAACCCGTTCCCGTTGTGCTAGATGAACGAACGTCTCTCCACATGCTCGGTTCTGACAGATTATTGTGTGTGAAAGCCGTCCTTCACCTAGCTTGTTGGGAACACAAAGTTCTTTTAAGTGGCAAACTACACTCCAAACTTATATATGGGGGGTAATAGTTCCAACTCGATTTTACAGTGAAAACTGCAGGAACTTCAAAACCGGCACTAGGAAACTGACTGAAAAACCTGAGTAAAATTTCCTCCTGCAACCCGTTCCCATTGTGCTAGATGAACGAACGTCTCTCCACATGCTCAGTTCTGAGAGATAATTGTGTGTGAAAGCCTTCCTTCAACTAGATTGTTGGGAACACAAAGTTCCTTTTCAGTTGCAAACTACACTCCATACATATATATGGGGAGGTACTAGCTCCAAATCTGTTTTACAGTGAAAACTGCAGGAACTTCAAACCGGCACTAGGGAACACACTGAGAACCCAGAGTAATAGTTTCTCCTGCAACCCGTTCCCTTTTTGCTAGATGAAGGGACTTCTCTCCACATGCTGAGTTCTGAGGGATAAGTGTATGTGAAAGCTGTACTTCACCTAGCTTGTTGGGAACACAAAGTTCCTTTCCAGTTGCAAACTACATTCCATACATATATATGTGGATGTACTAGATCCAACTCGTTTTTACAGTGAAAACTGCAGGAAATTCAAACCGGCATTAGGAAACAGACTGAGAAACCAGAGTAAAAGTTTCTCCTGCAACCCGTTCCCGTTGTGCTAGATGAACGAACGTCCCTCCACATGCTCGGTTCTGAGAGATTAGTGTGTGTGAAAGCCGTCCTTCACCCAGCTTGTTGGTAACACAAAGTTCTTTTAAGTGGCAAAGAACACTCCAAAATTATATATGGGGAGGTAATAGTTTCAACTCGATTTTACAGTGAAAACTGCAGGAACTTCAAACCGGCACTAGGAAACAGACTGAAAAACCAGAATAAAATTTCCTCCTGCAATCCGTTCCCATTGTGCTAGATGAACGAACGTCTCTCCACATGCTCAGTTCTGAGAGATAATTGTGTGTGAAAGCCTTCCTTCAACTAGCTTGTTGGGAACACATAGTTCATTTTCAGTTGCAAACTACACTACATACATATATATGGGGAGGTACTAGCTCCAAATCAGTTTTACAGTGAAAACTGCAGGAACTTCAAACCGGCACTAGGAAACACACTGAGAAAGCAGAGTAAAAGTTCCTCATGCAAACCATTCCCGTTGTGCTAAATGACCGAACGTCTCTCCACATGCTCATTTCTGAGAGATAAGTGTGTGTGAAAGCCGTCCTTCACCTAGTGTGTTGGAAACATAAAGTTCCTTTTCAGTTGCAAACTATAATCCATACATATATATAGGGAGGTACAAGCTCCAACTCGTTTTTACAGTGAAAACTGCAGGTACTTCAAACCGGCACTAGGAAACAGACTGAGAAATCAGAGTAAAAGTTCCTCATGCAAACCATTCCCGTTGTGCTAAATGACCGAACGTCTCTCCACATGCTCATTTCTGAGAGATAAGTGTGTGTGAAAGCCGTCTTTCATTTAGCTTGTTGGGAACACAAAGTTCCTTTTCAGTTGCAAACTACATTCCATATTATATATGGGGAAGTACTAGCTCCAACCCGATTTTACAGTGAAAACTGCAGGAACTTCAAACCGGCACTAGGAAACAGACTGAGAAACCAGAGAAAAATTTCTCCTGCAACCCGTTCCTTTTATGCTAGATGAACGAAAGTCCCTGCACATGCTAAGTTCTGAAAGATACGTGTGCGTTAAAGCTGTCCTCCACCTAGATTGATGGGAACACAAAGTTAATTTTCATTTGCAAACTAGACTCCATACATATATATGGGGATGTACTAACTCCAACTCGGTTTTACTGTGAAAACTGCAGGTACTTCATACCGGCACTAGGAAACACACTGAGAAAATAGAGTAAAAGTTTCACCTGCAACCCGTTCCCTTTGTGCTACATGAACGAAGGTCTACCCACATGCTCAGTTCTGAGAGATAAGTGTGTGTGAAAGCCGTCCTCCACCTAGATTGTTGGGAACACAAAGTTACTTTTCAGTTGCAAAATACACTCCATACATATATATGGGGAGGTACTAGCTCCAACTCTATTTTAAAGTGAATACTGCAGGAACTTCACACCGACACAAGGAAACAGACAGAGAAACCAAGGTAAAAGTTTCCCATGCAACCCGTTCCCGTTGTGATAGATGTAAGAATGTCTCTCAACATGCTCAGTTCTTAGAAATATTTGTGTGTGAAAGCCATCTTCACCTAGCTTGTTGGGAACACAAAGCTCCTTTTCAGTTGCATACTACACTCCATACATATATATGGGGTGGTAATAGCCCCAACTCGGTTTTACAGTGAAAACTGCAGGAACTTCAAACCGGAACTAGGAAACAGACTGGGAAACCAGAGTAAAAGTTTACCTGCAACCCGTTCCCGTTGTGCTAGATGAACGAAAGACTCTCCACATGCTCAGTTCTGAGAGATTAGTGTGTGGGAAAGCCGTCCTTCAACTAGCTTGTTGGGAACACAAAGTTCCTTTTCAGTTGAAAACTACAATCCATACATATATATTGGGAGGTACTAGCTCAAATTTGGTTTTAAAGTGAAAAGCGCAGGAACTTCATACCGTCAATAGGAAATAGACTGAGAAACCAGAGTAAAAGTTACACCTTCAATCCGTTCCCATTGTGCTAGATGAACGAACGTCTCTCCACATGCTCAGTTCTGAGAGATAAGTGCGTGTGAAATCCGTCCTTCACCTAGCGTGTTGGGAACACAAAGTTCCTTTTCAGTTGCAAACAATAATCCATACATATATATGCGGAGGTACTAGCTCCAAATCTGTTTTACAGTGAAAACTGCAGGAACTTCAAACCTGCACTAGGGTACACACTGAGAACCCAGAGTAATAGTTTCTCCTGCAACCCGTTCCATTTTTGCTAGATGAAGGGACTTCTCTCCACATGCTGAGTTCTGAGGGATAAGTGTATGTGAAAGCTGTACTTCACCTAGCTTGTTGGGAACACAAAGATCCTTTCCAGTTGCAAACTACATTCCATACATATATATGTGGATGTACTAGATCCAACACGTTTTTACAGTGAAAACTACAGGAAAATCAAACCGGCATTAGGAAACAGACTGAGAAACCAGAGTAAAAGTTTCTCCTGCAACCCGTTCCCGTTGTGCTAGATGAACGAACGTCCCTCCACATGCTCGGTTCTGAGAGATTAGTGTGTGTGAAAGCCGTCCTTCACCCAGCTTGTTGGGAACACAAAGTTCTTTTAAGTGGCAAACAACACTCCAAAATTATATATGGGGAGGTAATAGTTCCAACCCGATTTTACAGTGAAAACTGCAGGAAATTCAAACCGGCACTAGGAAACAGACGGAAAAACCAGAGTAAAATTTCCTCCTGCAACCCGTTCCCATTGTGCTAGATGAACGAACGTCTTTCCACATGCTCAGTTCTGAGAGATAATTGTGTGTGAAAGCCTTCCTTCAACTAGCTTGTTAGGAACACAAAGTTCCTTTTCAGTTGCAAATAACACTACATACATATATATGGGGAGGTACAAGCTCCAATTCGGTTTACAATGAAAACTGCAGGAACTTCAAACCGGCACTAGGAAACAGACTGAGAAACCAGAGTAAAATTACTCTTGCAAACCTTTCACGTTGTGCTAGATGAACGAACGTCTCTCCACATGCTCTGTTCTGAGAGATAAGTGTGTGTGAATGCCGTCTTTAAACTAGCTTGTTGGGAACACAAAGTTCCTTTTCAGTTGCAAACTACACTGCATACATTTATATGGGGAGGTACTAGCTAAAACTCGGTTTTACAGTGAAAACTGCAGGAACTTCAAACCGGCACTAGGAAACACACTGAGAAAACAGAGTAAAAGTTTCTACTTCAACACGTTCCCTTTGTGCTAGATGAACGAACGTCTCTCCACATGCTCAGTTCTGTGAGATAATTGTGTGTGAAAGCCTTCCTTCAACTAGCTTGTTGGGAACACATAGTTCATTTTCAGTTGCAAACTACACTCCATACATATATATGGGGAGGTACTAGCTCCAAATCTGTTTTACAGTGAAAACTGCAGGAACTTCAAACCGGCACTAGGAAACAGACTGAGAAAGCAGAGTAAAAGTTCCTCATGCAAACGATTCCCGTTGTGCTAAATGACCGAACGTCTCTCCACATGCTCATTTCTGAGAGATAAATGTGTGTGAATGCCGTCCTTCACATAGCTTGTTGGGAACACAAAGTTCCTTTTCAGTTGCAAGCTACAATCCGTACATATATATGGGAAGGTACAAGCTCCAAATCGGTTTTACAGTGAAAACTGCAGGAACTTCAAACCAGCACTAGGAAACAGACTGAGAAAACAGAGTAAAAGTTTCCCCTGCAAGACTTTCCCGTTGTGCTAGATGAATGAAAGTCTCTCCACATGCTCATTTCGGAGAGATAAGTGTGTGTGAAAGCCGTCTTTCACCTAGCTTGTTGGGAACACAAAGTTCCTTTTCAGTTGCAAATTACATTCCATACTATATATGGGGAGGAACTAGATCCAACCCGATTTTACAGTGAAAACTGCAGGAACTTCAAACCGGCACTAGGAAACAGACTGAGAAAGCAGAGTAAAAATTTCTCCTGCAACCCGTTCCTTTTATGCTAGATGAACGAACGTCTCTCCACATGCTCAGTTCTGAGAGATAATTGTGTGTGAAAGCTTTCCTTCAACAAAATTGTTGGGAACACAAAGTTCATTTTCAGTTGCAAACTACACTCCATACATATATATGGGGAGGTACTAGCTCCAAATCTGTTTTACAGTGAAAACTGCAGGAACTTCCAACCGGCACTAGGGAACACACTGAGAACCCAGAGTAATAGTTTCTCCTGCAACCCGTTCCATTTTTGCTAGATGAAGGGACATCTCTCCACATGCTGAGTTCTGAGGGATAAGTGTATGTGAAAGCTGAACTTCACCTAGCTTGTTGGGAACGCAAAGTTCCTTTCCAGTTGCAAACTACATTCCATACATATATATGTGGATGTACTAGATCCAACTCGTTTTTACAGTGAAAACTGCAGGAAATTCAAACCGGCATTAGGAAACAGACTGAGAAACCAGAGTAAAAGTTTCTCCTGCAACCCGTTCCCGTTGTGCTAGATGAACGAACGTCCCTCCACATGCTCGGTTCTGAGAGATTAGTGTGTGTGAAAGCCGTCCTTCACCCAGCTTGTTGGGAACACAAAGTTCTTTTAAGTGGCAAACAACACTCCAAAATTATATGTGGGGAGGTAATAGTTCCAACTCGATTTTTCAGTGAAAACTGCAGGAACTTCAAACCGGCACTAGGAAACAGACTGAAAAACCAGAGTAAAATTTCCTCCTGCAATCCGTTCCCATTGTGCTAGATGAACGAACGTCTCTCCACATGCTCAGTTCTGAGAGATAATTGTGTGTGAAAGCCTTCCTTCAACTAGCTTGTTGGTAACACATAGTTCATTTTCAGTTGCAAACTACACTCCATACATATATATTGGGAGGTACTAGCTCCAAATCTGTTTTACAGTGAAAACTGCAGGAACTTCAAACCGGCACTAGGAAACACATTGAGAAAGCAGAGTAAAAGTTCCTCATGCAAACCATTCCCGTTGTGCTAAATGACCGAACGTCTCTCCACATGCTCATTTCTGAGAGATAAGTGTGTGTGAAAGCCGTCCTTCACCTAGCTTTTAGAGAACACAAAGTTCCTTTTCAGTTGAAAAGTACACTCCATACATTTATATGGGGAGGTATTAGCTCCTACTCGGTTTTAAATTGAAAACTGCAGGAACTTCAAACCGGCACTAGGGAACACACTGAGAATCCAGAGTAAAAGTTTCCCCTGCCACCAGTTCCCGTTGTGCTAGATGAATGAACGTCTATCAACAAGATCAGTTCTGAGAGATAAGTGTGTGTGAAAGCCTTCCTTCAACTAGCTTGTTAGGAACACAAAGTTCCTTTTCAGTTGCAAATAACACTACATACATATATATGGGGAGGTACAAGCTCCAATTCGGTTTACAATGAAAACTGCAGGAACTTCAAACCGGCACTAGGAAACAGACTGAGAAACCAGAGTAAAAGTTCCTCCTGCAACCCGTTCCCGTTGTGCTAGATGAAAGAATGTCTCTCAACATGCTCATTTCTGAGAGATAAGTGCGTGTGAAAGCCGTCCTTCACCTAGCGTGTTGGGAACACAAAGTTCCTTTTCAGTTGCAAACAATACTCCATACATATATATGCGGAGGTACTAGCTCCAACTCTGTTTTACAGTGAAACCTGCAGGAACTTCAAACTGGCTCTAGGAAACAGACTGAGAAACCAGAGTAAAATTTTCTCCTGCAACCCGTTCCCGTTGTGCTAGATGAACGAAAGTCTCTCCACATGCTCAGTTATGAGAGATAAGTGTGTGTGAAAGCCGTCCTTCAACTAGCTTGTTTGGAACACAATGTTCCTTTTCATTAGCAAACTACACTACATACATTTATATGGGGAGGTACAAGCTCCAACTCGGTTTACAGTGAAAACTGCAGGAACTTCAAGCCGGCACTAGGAAACAGACTGAGAAACCAGAGTAAAATTTCACTTGCAACCCTTTCACTTTGTGCTAGATGAACGAACTTCTCTCCACATGCTCAGTTCTGAGAGATAATTGTGTGTGAAAGCCGTCCTTCAACAAGCTTGTTAGGAACACAAAGTTCCTTTTCATTTGCAAATAACACTACATACATATATATGGGGAGGTACAAGCTCCAATTCGTTTTACAATGAAAACTGCAGGAACTTCAAACCGGCACTAGGAAACAGACTGAGAAACCAGAGTAAAATTACACTTGCAACCCTATCACGTTGTGCTAGATGAACGAACGTCTCTCCACATGCTCTGTTCTGAGAGATAAGTGTGTGTGAATGCCGTCTTTAAACTAGCTTGTTGGGAACACAAAGTTCCTTTTCAGTTGCAAACTACACTGCATAGATTTATATGGGGAGGTACTAGCTAAAACTCGGTTTTACAGTGAAAACTGCAGGAACTTCAAACCGGCACTACGAAACACACTGAGAAAACAAAATAAAAGTTTCTCCTTCAACACGTTCCCTTTGTGCTAGATGAACGAACGTCTCTCCACACGCTCAGTACTGAGAGATAAGTGTGTGTGAAAGCCGTCCTTCACCTAGCTTGTTGGGAACACAAAGTTCATTTTCAGTTGCAAAATACACTCCATAAATAAATACGGGGAAGTACTAGCTAAAACTCGGTTTTACAGTGAAAACTGCAGGAACTTCAAACCGGCGCTAGGGAACACACTGAGAACCCAGAGTAATAGTTTCTCCTGCAACCCGTTCCCTTTTTGCTAGATAAAGGGGCTTCTCTCCACATGCTGAGTTCTGAGGGATAATTGTGTGTGAAAGCTGTCCTTCACCTAGCTTGATGGGAACACAAAGTTCCTTTCCAGTTGCAAACTACATTCCATAATATATATATGTGGATGTAATAGCTCCAACTCGTTTTTACAGTGAAAACTGCAGGAAATTCAAACCAGCACTAGGAAACAGACTGAGAAACCAGAGTAAAAGTTTCTCCTGTTAACCGTTCCCGTTGTGCTACATGAACGAACGTCTCTCCACATGCTCGGTTCTGACAGATTATTGTGTGTGAAAGCCGTCCTTCACCTAGCTTGTTGGGAACACAAAGTTCTTTTAAGTGGCATACTACACTCCAAAATTATATATGGGGGGTACTAGTTCCAACTCGATTTTACAGTGAAAACTGCAGGAACTTCAAAACCGGCACTAGGAAACTGACTGAAAACCAGAGTAAAATTTCCTCCTACAACCCGTTCTCATTGTGCTAGATGAACGAACGTCTCTCCACATGCTCAGTTCTGAGAGATAATTGTGTGTGAAAGCCTTCCTTCAACTAGATTGTTGGGAACACAAAGTTCATTTTCAGTTGCAAACTACATTCCATACATATATATGGGGAGGTACTAGCTCCAAATCTGTTTTACAGTGAAAACTGCAGGAACTTCAAACCGGCACTAGGAAACACACTGAGAACCCAGACTAATAGTTTCTCCTGCAACCCGTTCCCTTTTTGCTAGATGAAGGGACTTCTCTCCACATGCTGAGTTCTGAGGGATACGTGTATGTGAAAGCTGTCCTTCACCTAGCTTGTTGGGAACACAAAGTTCCTTTCGATTTACAAACAACATTCCGTACATGTATATGTGGATGTACTAGCTCCAACACTTTTTTACAGAGAAAACTGCAGGAAACTCAAACCGACACAAGGAAACAGACTGAGAAACCAGAGTAAAAGTTTCTCCTGCAACCCGTCCCCGTTGTGCTAGATGAACGAACGTCTATCCACATGCTCGGTTCTGAGAGTTTTCTTTGTGTGAAAGCCGTCCTTCATCTAGCTTGTTGGGAACACAAAGTTCCTTTTAAGTTGCAAACTACACTCCAAACATATATATGGGGAGGTACTAGCTCCAACTAGATTTACAGTGAAAACTGCAGGAACTTCAAACCGGCACTAGGAAACACACTGAGAAACCAGAGTAAGAGTTTCCCCTGCAATCCTTTCCCTTTGTGCTAGATAAACGAACGTCTCTCCACATGCTCATTTTTGAGAGATAAGTGTGTGTGAAAGCCGTCCTTCACCTAGCGTGTTGGGAACATAAAGTTCCTTTTCAGTTGCAAACTATACTCCATACATATATATAGGGAGGTACTAGCTCCAACTCGGTTTTACAGTGAAAACTGCAGGTACTTCAAACCGGCACTAGGAAACAGACTGAGAAAACAGAGTAAAAGTTTCCCCTGCTAAACATTCCTGTTGAGCTAGATGAATAAAAGTCTCTCCACATACTCAGTTATGAGAGATAAGTGTGTGTGAAAGCCGTCATTCAACTAGCTTGTTGGGAATACAAAGTTTCTTTTCAGTTGCAAACTACACTCCATACATATATATGGGGAGGTACTAGCGCCAACTAGGTTTTACAGTGAAAACTGCAGGAACTTCAAACCGGCACTAGGAAACACACTGAGAAATCAGAGTAAAAGTTTCACCTGCAACCCGGTCCCTTTGTGCTAGATGAACGAACGTCTCTCCACATGATCAGTTCAGAAAGATAAGAGTGTTAAAGCCGTCCTTCACCTACCTTGTTGGGAACACAAAGTTCCTTTTAAGTTGCAAACAATAATCCATACATATATATGGGGAGGTACTAGCTCCAACTCTGTTTTACAGTGAAAACTGCAGGAACATCAAACTGGCACTAGAAAACAGACTGAGAAACCAGAGTAAAAATTTCTCCTGAAAACCGTTCCCGTTGTGCTAGATGAACGAATGTCTCACCTCATGCTCAGATCTGAGAGATAATTGTGTTTGAAAGCCGTCCTTCACCTATCTTGTTAGGAACACAAAGATCCTTTTCAGTTGCAAATTTCACTGAATATATTTATATGGGGAGGTACTAGCTAAAACTCGGTTTTACAGTGAAAACTGCAGGAACTACAAAACGGCACTAGGAAACACACAGAGAAAACAGAATAAAAGTTTCTCCTTCAACACGTTCCCTTTGTGCTAGATGAACGAACGTCTCTCCACACGCTCAGTACTGAGAGATAAGTGTGTGTGAAAGCCGTCCTTCAACTAGATTGTTGGGAACACAAAGTTCCTTTTCAGTTGTAAACTACACTCCATAAATTTAAAAGGGGAGGTAATAGCTCCAACTCGGTTTTACAGTGAAAACTGCAGGAACTTCAAACCGGCACTAGGGAACACACTGAGAAACCAGAGAAAAACTTTCTCCTGCAACCCGTTTCCTTTTTCCTAGATGAACGGACTTCTCTCCTCATGCTAAGTTCTGAGGGATAAGTGTGTGTGAAAGCTGTCCTTCACCTAGCTTTTTGGGAACACAAAGTTCCTTTCGAGTTGCAAACAACATTCCGTACATATATATGTGGATGTACTAGCTCCAACTCTTTTTTACAGGGAAAACTGCAGGAAACTCAAACCGACACAAGGAAACAGACTGAGAAACCAGAGCAAAAGTTTCTCCTGCAACCCGTCCCCGTTGTGCTAGATGAACGAACGTCTATCCACATGCTCGGTTCTGAGAGTTTTCTTTGTGTGAAGCCGTCCTTCATCTAGCTTGTTGGGAACACAAAGTTCCTTTTAAGTTGCAAACTACACTCCAAACATATATATGGGGAGGTACTAGCTCCAACTCGATTTTACAGTGAAAACTGCAGGAACTTCAAACCGGCACTAGGAAACACACTGAGAAACCAGAGTAAAAGTTTCCCCTGCAATCCGTTCCCTTTGTGCTAGATGAACGAACGTCTCTCCACATGGTCATTTCTGAGAGATAAGTGTGTGTGAAAGCCGTAATTCACCTTGCGTGTTGGGAACATAAAGTTCCTTTTCAGTTGCAAACTATACTCCATACATATATACAGGGAGGTACTAGCTCCAACTCGGTTTTACAGTGAAAACTGCAGGTACTTCAAACCGGAACTAGGAATCAGACTGAGAAAACAGAGTAAAAGTTTCCCCTGCTACCCGTTCCTGTTGTGCTAGATGAATAAAATTCTCTCCACATACTCAGTTCTGAGAGATAAGTGTGTGTGAAAGCCGTCTTTCAACTAGCTTGTTGGGAATACAAAGTTCCTTTTCAGTTGCAAACTACATTCCATACATATATATGGGGAGGTACTAGCTCCAACTCGGTTTTACAGTGAAAACTGCAGGAACTTCAAACCGGCACTAGGAAACACCCTGAGAAACCAGAGTAAAACTTCCTCCTGCAATCCGTTCCCAATGTGCTAGATGACCGAACGTCTCTCCACATGCTCAGTTCTGAGAGATAACTGTGTGTGAAAGCCGTAATTCACCTAGCGTGTTGGGAATATAAAGTTACTTTTCAGTTGCAAACTATACTCCATACATATATATAGGGAGGTACTAGCTCCAACTCGGTTTTACAGTGAAAACTGCAGGTACTTCAAACCGGCACTAGGAATCAGACTGAGAAAACAGAGTAAAAGTTTCCCCTGCTACCCGTTCCTGTTGTCCTAGATGAATAAAAGTCTCTCCACATACTCAGTTCTGAGAGATAAGTGTGTGTGAAAGCCGTCCTTCAACTAGCTTGTTGGGAATACAAAGATCCTTTTCAGTTGCAAACTACACTCCATACATATATATGGGGAGGTACTAGCTCCAACTCGGTTTTACAGTGAAAACTGCAGGAACTTCAAACCGGCACTAGGAAACACCCTGAGAAACCAGAGTATAAGTTTCACCTGCAACCCGTTCCGTTTGTGCTAGATGAACGAACGTCTCTCCACATGCTCAGTTGTGAGAGATAAGTGTGTTAAAGCCATCCTTCACCTACCTTTTTGGGAACACAAAGTTCCTTTTCAGTTGCAAACTACACTCCATACATATATATGGGGAGGTACTAGCTACAACTCGATTTTACAGTGAAAACTGCAGGAACTTCAAACCGGCACTAGGAAACAGACTGAGAAACCAGAGTAAAAGTTACTCCTTCAACCCGTTCCCGTTGTGCTAGATGAACGAACGTCTCTCCACATACTCATTTCTGAGAGATAAATGTGTGTGAATGCCGCCCTTCCCCTAGCTTGTTGGGAACACAAAGTCCCTTTTCAGTTGCAATGTACACTCCGTACATATATATGGGGAGGTACTAGCTCCAACTCTGTTTTACGGTGAAAACTGCAGGAACGTCATACCGACACTAGGAAACAGACTGAGAAACCAGATTAAAAGTTTCTCCTGCAATCCGTTCCATTTTTGCTAGATGAACGAACGTCTCTCCACATGCTAAGTTCTCAAAGATACGTGTGCGTGAAAGCCATACTTCACCGAGATAGTTGGGAATACAAAGTTACGATTTAGTTGCAAACTACACTCCATACATATATATGTGTAGGTACTGGCTCCAACTCGGTTTTACAGTGAAAACTGGAGGTACTTCATACCGGCACTAGGAAACACACTGAGAAAATAGAGTAAAAGTTTAACATGCAACCGGTTCCCTTTGTGCTACATGAACGAAGGTCTATCCACATGCTCAGTTCAGAGAGATAAGTGTGTGTGAAAGCCGTCCTTCACCTAGCTTGTTCGGAACACAAAGTTCCTTTTAAGTTGCAAAGTACAATCCATACTTACATATGGGGTGGTACTAAATCCAACTCTGTTTTACCGTGAAAACTGCAGGAACTTCAAACCGGCACTAGGTAACTCAATGAGAAACCAGAGTAAATATTTCCCCTGCAACTCTTTCCCTTTGTGCTAGATGAACGAACTTCTCTCCACATGCTCAGTTCTGAGAGATAAGTGTGTGTGAAAGCCGAACTTCACCTAGCTTGTTGGGAACACAATGTTCCTTTTCAGTTGCAAACTACACTCCATACATATATATGGGGATGTACTAGCTCCAACTTGATTTTACAGTGAAAACTGCAGGAACTTCAACCCGGCACTAGGGAAAAGACTGAGAAACCAGGGTAAAAGTTTCCCCTGCAAACAGTTACCTTTGTATTAGATGAATGAACGTCTCTCCACATGCTAAGTTCTGAGAGATAAGTGTGTGTGTAAGCCGTCCTTCACCTAGCATGTTGGGAACACAAAGTTCCTTTTCAGTTGCTAACTATACTCCATACATATATATGGGGAGGTACTAGCCCCAACTCGATTTTACAGTGAAAACTGCAGGTACTTCAAACCGGCACTATTAAACACACTGAGAAAACAGAGTAAAAGTTTCCCCTGCTACCCGTTCCTGTTGTGCTAGATGAATGAAAGTCTCTCCACATATTCAGTTCTGAGAGATAAGTGTGTGTGAAAGCCGTCCTTCACCTAGCTTGTTGGGAACACATAGTTCCTTTTAAGTTGCTAAATACACAACATAATAATATATTGGGAGGTACAAGCTCCAAATCTCTTTTACAGTGAAAACTGCAGGAACTTCAAACCGGCACTAGGAAACACACTGAGAAACCAGAGTAAAAGATTCATCTGCAACCCGTTCCCTTTGTGCTAGATGAACGAAAGTCTCTCCACATGCTCAGTTCTGAGAGATAAGTGTGTTAAAGCCGTACTTCACCTAGCTTGCTGGGAACACAAAGTTACTTTTCAGTTGCAATCTACACTCCATAGATGTATATGGGGAGGTAAAATCTCCAAAAAGATTTTACAATGAAAACTGCAGGAACTTCAAACCGGCACTAGGAAACAGACTGAGAAACCAGAGTAAAATTTCCCCCTGCAAACCGTTCCCGTTGTGCTAGAAGAACGAAAGTGTCTCCACATGCTCATTTCTGAGAGATAAATGTGTGTGAATGCCGCCCTTCAACTAGCTTGTTGGGAACACAATGTTCCTTTTCATTTGCAAACTACACTCCATACATATATATGGGGATGTACTAGCTCCAACTTGATTTTACAGTGAAAACTGCAGGAACTTCAAACCGGCACTAGGGAAAAGACTGAGAAACCAGGGTAAAAGTTTCCCCTGCAAACAGTTACCTTTGTATTAGATGAATGAACGTCTCTCCACATGCTAAGTTCTGAGAGATAAGTGTGTGTGTAAGCCGTCCTTCACCTAGCGTGTTGGGAACACAAAGTTCCTTTTCAGTTGCAAACTATACTCCATACATATATATGGGGAGGTACTAGCCCCAACTCGATTTTACAGTGAAAACTGCAGGTACTTCAAACCGGCACTATTAAACACACTGAGAAAACAGAGTAAAAGTTTCCCCTGCTACCCGTTCCTGTTGTGCTAGATGAATGAAAGTCTCTCCACATATTCAGTTCTGAGAGATAAGTGTGTGTGAAAGCCGTCCTTCACCTAGCTTGTTGGGAACACATAGTTCCTTTTAAGTTGCTAAATACACAACATAATAATATATTGGGAGGTACAAGCTCCAAATCTCTTTTACAGTGAAAACTGCAGGAACTTCAAACCGGCACTAGGAAACACACTGAGAAACCAGAGTAAAAGATTCATCTGCAACCCGTTCCCTTTGTGCTAGATGAACGAAAGTCTCTCCACATGCTCAGTTCTGAGAGATAAGTGTGTTAAAGCCGTACTTCACCTAGCTTGCTGGGAACACAAAGTTACTTTTCAGTTGCAATCTACACTCCATAGATGTATATGGGGAGGTAAAAGCTCCAAAAAGATTTTACAATGAAATCTGCAGGAACTTCAAACCGGCACTAGGAAACAGACTGAGAAACCAGAGTAAAATTTCCCCCTGCAAACCGTTCCCGTTGTGCTAGAAGAACGAAAGTGTCTCCACATGCTCATTTCTGAGAGATAAATGTGTGTGAATGCCGCCCTTCAACTAGCTTGTTGGGAACACAAAGTTCCTTTTCAGTTGCAAGCTACAATGCGTACATATATATGGGGAGGTACTAGCTCCAACTCGGTTTTACGGTGAAAACTGCAGGAACTTCATACCGACACTAGGAAACAGACTGAGAAACCAGAGTAAAAGTTCCTCCTACAAACCTTTCCCGTTGTGCTAGATGAACGAACGTCTCTCCACATGCTCAGTTCTGAGAGGTAAGTGTGTATGAAAGCCGTCTTTCACATAGCGTGTTGGGAACACTAAGTTCCTTTTCAGTTGCAAACTATATTCCATACATATATATGGGGAGGTACTAGCTCCAAATCGGTTTTACAGTGAAAACTGCAGGTACTTCAAACCAGCACTAGGAAACAGACTGAGAAAACAGAATAAAAGCTTCCCCTGCAACCCGTTCCCGTTGTGCTAGATGAATGAAAGTCTCTCCACATGCTCATTTCGGAGAGATAAGTGTGTGTGAAAGCCGTCCTTCACCTAGCTTGTTGGGAATACAAAGTTCCTTTTCAGTTGAAACTACACTCCATAAATATATATGGGGAGGTACTAGCCCCAAAACGGTTTAACAGTGAAAACTGCAGGAACTTCAAGCCGGCACTAGGTAACTCAATGAGAAAGCAGAGTAAATGTTTCACCTGCAACCCTTTCCCTTTGTGCTAGATGAACGAACGTCTCTCCACATGCTCAGTTCTGAGAGATTAGTGTGTGTGAAAGCCGTACTTCACCTAGCTTGTTGGGAACACAATGTTCCTTTTCAGTTGCAAACTACACTCCATACATATATATGGGGATGTACTAGCTCCAACTTGGTTTTACAGTGCAAAATGCAGGTATTTCCAAACGGCACTAGGAAACACACTGAGAAACAAGAGTAAAATTTCCCCTGCAACCCGTTCACGTTGTGCTAGATGAACGAACGTCTCTCCACATGCTCAGTTCTGATAGATAAGTGTGTGTGAAAGCCGTCCTTCACCTATCTTGTTGGAATACAAAGTTCTTTTTCAGTTGCAAACTACAATGCGTACATATATATGGGGAGGTACTAGCTCCAACTCGGTTTTACGGTGAAAACTGCAGGAACTTCATACCGACACTAGGAAACAGACTGAGAAACCAGAGTAAAAGTTCCTCCTGCAAACCTTTCCCGTTGTGCTAGATGAACGAACGTCTCTCCACATGCTCAGTTCTGAGAGGTAAGTGTGTATGAAAGCCGTCTTTCACATAGCGTGTTGGGAACACTAACTTCCTTTTCAGTTGCAAACTATATTCCATATATATATATGGGGAGGTACTAGCTCCAAATCGGTTTTACAGTGAAAACTGCAGGTACTTCAAACCAGCACTAGGAAAAGACTGAGAAAACAGAATAAAAGCTTCCCCTGCAACCCGTTCCCGTTGTGCTAGATGAATGAAAGTCTCTCCACATGCTCATTTCGGAGAGATAAGTGTGTGTGAAAGCCGTCCTTCACCTAGCTTGTTGGGAATACAAAGTTCCTTTTCAGTTGAAACTACACTCCATAAATATATATGGGGAGGTACTAGCCCCAAAACGGTTTAACAGTGAAAACTGCAGGAACTTCAAGCCGGCACTAGGTAACTCAATGAGAAAGCAGAGTAAATGTTTCACCTGCAACCCTTTCCCTTTGTGCTAGATGAACGAACGTCTCTCCACATGCTCAGTTCTGAGAGATAAGTGTGTGTGAAAACCGTACTTCACCTAGCTTGTTGGGAACACAATGTTCCTTTTCAGTTGCAAACTACACTCCATACATATATATGGGGATGTACTAGCTCCAACTTGGTTTTACAGTGCAAAATGCAGGTATTTCCAACCGACACTAGGAAACACACTGAGAAACAAGAGTAAAATTTCCCCTGCAACCCGTTCACGTTGTGCTAGATGAACGAACGTCTCTCCACATGCTCAGTTCTGATAGATAAGTGTGTGTGAAAGCCGTCCTTCACCTATCTTGTTGGAATACAAAGTTCTTTTTCAGTTGCAAACTACAGTCCATAAATATATATGGGCAGGTACTCTCTCCAACATTATTTTACAGTGAAAACTGCAGGAACTTGAAACCGGCACTTGGAAAGACACTGAGAAAGCAGAGTAAAAGTAACTCCTGCAACCGGTTCCATTTATGCTAGATGACGAACGTATCTCCACATGCTCAGTCCTGAAAGATAAGTGTGGTTGAAAGCCATACTTCACCTAGCTTGTTGGAAATACAAAGTTCATATTTAGTTGCAAACTACACTCCATACATATATATGGGGAGGGACTAGCTCCAACTCGCTTTTACAGTGAAAACTGCAGGAACTTCAAACCGGCACTAGGAAACACACTGAGAAAACAGAATAAAAGTTTCTCCTTCAACACATTCCCTTTGTGCTAGATGAACGAACGTCTATCCACACGCTCAGTACTGAGAAATAAGTGTGTGTGAAAGCCGTCCTTCACCTAGCTAGTTGGGAACACAAAGTTCCTTTCCAGTTGCAAACTACATTCCATACATATATATGGGGATGTACTAGATCCAACTCGTTTTTACAGTGAAAACTGCAGGAACTACAAACCGGCACTAGGAAACAGACTGAGAAACCAGAGTAAAAGTTTCTCCTGCAACCCGATTCCGTTGTGCTAGATGAACGAACGTCTCTCCACATGCTCATTTCTGAGAGATAATTGTGTGTGAATGCCGTCCTTCACCTAGCTTGTTGTGAACACAAAGTTCCTTTTAAGTGACAAACTACACTCCATATTTATATATGGGGAGGTACTAGCTCCAAGTCGGTTTTACAGTGAAAACTGCAGGAACTTGATACCGGCACTAGGAAACAGACTGAAAATCCAGAGTAAATGTTCCTCCTGCAACCCGTTCCCATTGGGCTAGATGAATGAACGTCTCTCCACATGCTCAGTTCTGAGAGATAATTGTGTGTGAAAGCCTTCCTTCAACTAGCTTGTTGGGAACACAAAGTTCCTTTTCAGTTGCAAACTACAATCCATACATATATATGGGGAGGTATTAGCTCCAAATCTCTTTTACAGTGAAAACTGCAGGAACTTCCTACCGGCACTGGGAAACACACTGAGAAACCAGAGAAAAAGTTTCCCCTGCAATCCGTTCCCTTTGTGCTAGATGAACGAACGTCTCTCCACATGCTCATTTCTGAGAGATAACTGTGTGTGAAAGCCGTCCTTCACCTATTGTGTTGGGAACATAAAGTTCCTTTTCATTTGTAAAGTATACTCCATACATATATATGCGGAGGTACTAGCTCCAACTCGGTTTTACATTGGAAACTGCAATTACTTCAAACCTGCATTAGGAAACAGACTGAGAAAACAGAGTTAAAGTTTCCCCTGCTACCCGTTCCTGTTGTGCTAGATGAATGAAAGTCTCTCCACATACTCAGTTCTGAGAGATAAGTGTGTGTGAAAGCCATCCTTCAACTAGCTTGTTGGGAATACAAAGTTCCTTTTCAGTTGCAAACTACACTCCATACATATATATGGGGAGGTACTAGCTCCAAAATGATTTTACAGTGAAAACTGCAGGATCTTCCAACCGGCACTAGGAAACACACTGAGAAACCAGAGTAAAAGTTTCCCCTGCAAACGGTTCCCGTTTTGCTAGATGAACGAACGACTCTCCACATGCTCAGTTCTGAGAGATAAGTGTGTGTGAAAGCCGTCCTTCACCTAGCTTGTTGGGAACTCAAAGTCCCTTTTCAGTTTCAAACTACATTCCTTAATTATATATGGGGAGGTACTAGCTTCAACACGATTTTACAGTGAAAAATGCAGGAACTTCCAACCGGCACTAGGAAACATACTGAGAACCCAGAGTAAAAGTTTCTCCTGCAACCCGTTCCCTATTTGCTAGATGAAAGGACTTCTCTCCACATGCTGAGTTCTGAGGGATAACTGTGTGTGAATGCTGTCCTTCACCTAGCTTGTTGGGAACACAAAGTTCCTTTCCAGTTGCAAACTACATTCCATATATATATATATGTGGATGTACTAGCTCCAACTCGTTTTTACAGTGAAAACTGCAGTAACATCAAACCGGCACTAGCAAACAGCCTGAGAAACCAGAGTAAAAGTTTCTCCTGCAACCCTTTCCCGTTGTGCTAGATGAACGAAAGTCTCTCCACATGCTCAGTTCTGAGAGTTAAGTGTGTGTGAAAGCCGTCCTTCACCTAGCTTGTTGGGAACACAAAGTTCCTTTTAATTGGCAAACTACACTCCATACATATATACGGGGTGGTACTAGCTCCAACTCGGTTTTACAGTGAAAACTGCAGGAACTTGAAACCGGAACAAGGAAACAGACTGAGAAACCAGAGTAAAAGTTCCTCCTGCAACCCGTTCCTATTGTGCTAGATGAACGAACATCTCTCCACATGCTCAGTTCTGAGAGATAATTGTGTGTGAAAGCCTTCCTTCAACTAGCTTGTTGGGAAAACTAAGTTCCTTTTCAGTTGTAAACTACACTCCATACATATATATGGGTAGGTACAGGCTCCAACTCGTTTTTACAGTGAAAACTGCACGTACTTCATACCGGCACTAGGAAACACACTGAGAAAATAGAGAAAAAATTTCACCTGCAACCGGTTCCCTTTGTGCTACATGAACGAAGGTCTATCCACATGCTCAGTTCTGAGAGATAAGTGTGTGTGTAAGCCGTTCTTCACCTAGCTTGTTCGGAACACAAAGTTCCTTTTAAGTTGCAAACTACACTCCATACATATATATGGGGATGTACTAGCTCCAACTTGGTTTTACAGTGCAAAATGCAGGTACTTCCAACCGGCACTAAGAAACACACTGAGAAACAAGAGTAAAATTTCCCCTGCAACCCGTTCACGTTGTGCTAGATGAACGAACGTCTCTCCACATGCTCAGTTCTGATAGATAAGTGTCTGTGAAAGCCGTCCTTCACCTATCTTGTTGGAATACAAAGCTCTTTTTCAGTTGCAAACTACAGTCCATAAATATATATGGGCAGGTACTATCTCCAACACTCCTTTACAGTGAAAACTGCAGGAACTTGAAACCGGCACTTGGAAAGACACTTAGAAAGCAGAGTAAAAGTAACTCCTGCAACCGGTTCCATTTATGCTAGATGAACGAACGTATCTCCACATGCTCAGTCCTGAAAGATAAGTGTGGGTGAAAGCCATACTTCACCTAGCTTTTTGGGATTACAAAGTTCCTATTTAGTTGCAAACTACACTCCATACATATATATGGGGAGGGACTAGCTCCAACTCGTTTTTACAGTGAAAACTGCAGGAACTTCAAACCGGCACTAGGAAACACACTGAGAAAACAGAAAAAAAGTTTCTCCTTCAACACGTTCCCTTTGTTCTAGATGAACGAACGTCTATCCACACGCTCAGTACTGAGAAATAAGTGTGTGTGAAAGCCGTCCTTCACCTAGCTAGTTGGGAACACAAAGTTCCTTTCCAGTTGCAAACTACATTCCATACATATATATGGGGATGTACTAGATCCAACTCGTTTTTACAGTGAAAACTGCAGGAACTACAAACCGGCACTAGGAAACAGACTGAGAAACCAGAGTAAAAGTTTCTCCTGCAACCCGATCCCGTTGTGATAGATGAACGAACGTCTCTCCACATGCTCAGTTCTGAGAGATAATTGTGTGTGAAAGCCGTCCTTCACCTAGCTTGTTGGGAACACAAAGTTCCTTTTAAGTGACAAACTACACTCCATATTTATATATGGGGAGGTACTAGCTCCAACACGATTTTACAATGAAAACTGCAGGAACTTCAAATCGGCACTAGGAAACAGACTGAGAAACCAGAGTAAAAGTTCCACATGCAACCCGTTCCCGTTGTGCTAGATGAACGAACGTCTCTCCACATGCTCAGTTCTGAGAGGTAAGTGTGTATGAAAGCCGTCTTTCACCTAGCGTGTTGGGAATACAAAGTTCCTTTTCAGTTGCAAACTATAATCCATACATATATATGGGGAGGTACTAGCACCAAATCTGTTTTACAGTGAAAACTGCAGGTACTTCAAACCATCACTAGGATACAGACTGAGAAAACAGAGTAAAAGTTTCACCTGCAATCCGTTCCCGTTGTGCTAGATGAATGAAAGTCTCTCCACATGCTCATTTCGGAGAGATAAGTGTGTGTGAAAGCCGTCCTTACCCTAGCTTTTTGGGAACACAAAGTTCTTTTTCTGTTGCAAACTTCAATCCATACTTATATATGGGGAGGTATTAGCTCCAACCCGATTTTACAGTGAAAACTGCAGGAACTTCAAACCGGCACTAGGAAACAGACTGAGAAACCAGTGTAAAAGGTCCTTCTGCCACCCGTTCCCATTGTGCTAGATGAACGAACGTCTCTCCACATGCTCAGTTCTGAGAGATAAGTGTGTGTGAAAGCCGTCCTTCACCTATCTTGTTGGGAATACAAAGTTCCTTTTCAGTTGAAACTACACTCCTTAAATTTATATGGGGAGGTACTAGCTCCAAAACAGTTTTACAGTGAAAACTGCAGGAACTTCAAACCGGCACTAGGAAAGACACTGAGAAACCAGAGTAAAAGTTTCTCCTGCAACCCGTTCCCTTTATGCTAGATGAACGAACGTGTCTCCACATGCTCAGTTCTGAAAGATACGTGTGCGTGAAAGCCATACTTCACCGAGCTTGTTTTGAATCCAAAGTTACTATATAGTTGCAAACTACAATCCATACATATATATGGGTAGGTACTAGCTCCAAATCGGTTTTACAGTGAAAACTGCCTGTACTTCATACCGGCACTAGGAAACACACTGAGAAAATAGAGTAAAAGTTTCACCTGTAACCCGTTCCCTTTGTGCTACTTGAACGAAAGTCTATCCACATGCTCAGTTCTGAGAGATAAGTGTGTGTGAAAGCCGTCCTTCAACTAGCTTGTTCGGAACACAAAGTTCCTTTTAAGTTGCAAACTACAATCCATACTTATATATGGGGAGGTCCAAATCCAACTATGTTTTACAGTGAAAACTGCAGGAACTTCAAACCGGCACTAGGAAACAGACTGAGAAACCAGGGTAAAAGTTTCCCCTGCAACCCGTTTCCTTTGTATTAGATGAATGAACGTCTCTCCACATGCTCAGTTTTGAGATATAAGGGTGTGTGAAAGCCATCCTTCACCTACCGTGTTGGAAACACAAAGTTCCTTTTCAGTTGCAAACTATACTCCATACATATATAAAGGGAGGTAATAGCCCCAACTCGGTTTTACATTGAAAACTGCAGGTACTTCAAACCGGCACTAGGAAACAGACTGAGAAACAAGGGTAAAAGTTTCCCCTGCAAAACGTTACCTTTGTGTTAGATGAACGAAAGTCTCTCCACATGCTCTGTTCTTAGAGATAAATTTGTGTGAAAGCCGTACTTCAACTAGCTTGTTGGGAATACAAAGTTCCTTTTCAGTTGCCAACTAAAATCCTTACTTATATATGGGGAGGTACTAGCTCCAACACTCTTTTACAGTGAAAACTGCAGGAACTTCAAACCGGCACTAGGAAACACACTGAGAAACCAGAGTAAAATTTCTCCTGCAACCCGTTCCATTTATGCTAGATGAGCGACCGTCTATCCACATGCTCAGTTCTGAAAGATACGTGTGGTTGAAAGCCATACTTCACCTAGCTTGTAGGGAATACAAAGTTCCTATTTAGTTGCAAACTACACTCCATACATATATATGGGGATGTACTAGCTCCAACTCGGTTTTACAGTGAAAACTGCAGGTACTTCAAACCGGCACTAGGAAAAACACTGAGAAACCAGAGAAAAAGTTTCACTTGCAACCCGCTCCATTTTGTGCTAGATGAACGAGCGTCTCTCCACATGCTCAGTTCTGAGAGATAAGTGTGTGTGTAAGCCGTCCTTCACCTAGCTTGTTGGGAACACAAAGTTTCTTTTCAGTTGCAAACTACTTTCCATAATTATATATGGTGAGGTACTAGCTAAAACTCGATTTTACAGTGAAAACTGCAGGAAATTCAAACCGGCACTAGGAAACAGACTGAGAAACCTGAGTAAAAGTTTCTCCTGAAACCCGTTCCCGTTGTGCTAAATGAACGAACGTCTCTCCACATGCTCAGTTCTGAGAGATAATTGTGTGTGTAAGCCGTCCTTCACCTAGCTTGTTGGGAACACATAGATTCTTTTAAGTGGCAAACTACACTCCATATTTATATATGGGTAAGTACTAGCTCCAAGTCGGTTTTAAAGTGAAAACTGCAATAACTTGAAACCGGCACTAGGAAACAGACTGAAAAACCAGAGTAAAAGTTCCTCCTGCAACCCGTTCCCATTGTGCTAGATAAACGAACGTCTCTCCACATGCTCAGTTCTGAGAGATAATTGTGTGTGAAAGCCTTCCTTCAACTAGCTTGTTGGGAACACAAAGTTCCTTTTCAGTTGCAAACTTCAATACATACATATATATGGGGAGGTACTAGCTCCAAATCTCTTTTACAGTGAAAACTGCAGGAACTTCATACCGGCACTAGGAAACACACTGAGAAACCAGAGAAAAAGTTTCCCCTGCAATCCGTTCCCTTTGTGCTAGATGAACGAACGTCTCTCCACATGCTCATTTCTGAGAGATAAGTATGTGTGAAAGCTGTACTTCACCTAGTGTGTTGGGAACATAAAGTTCCTTTTCAGATGTAAACTATACTCCATACATATATATGCGGAGGTACTAGCTCCAAATCGGTTTTACTTTGGAAACTACAATTACTTCAAACCGGCACTAGGAAACAAACTGAGAAAACAGAGTAAAAGTTTCCCCTGCTACCCGTTCCGGTTGTGATAGATGAATGAAAGTCTCTCCACATACTAAGTTCTGAGAGATAAGTGTGTTTGAAAGCCGTCCTTCAACTAGCTTGTTGGGAATACAAAGTTCCTTTTCAGTTGCAAACTACACTATATACATATATATGGGGAGGTACTAGCTCCAACTCGGTTTTACAGTGAAAACTGCAAGAACTTCATACCGGCACTAGGAAACACACTGAGAAACCAGAGTAAAAGTTCCTCCTGCAACCCGTTCCTGTTTTGCTAGATGAACGAACGTCTCTCCACATGCTCAGTTCTGAGAGGTAAGTGTGTATGAAAGCCGTCTTTCACATTGCGTGTTGGGAACACAAAGTTCCTTTTCAGTTGCAAACTATATTCCATACATATATATGGGGAGGTCCTAGCTCCAACTCGGTTTTACAGTGAAAACTGCAGGTACTTCAAACCAGCACTAGGAGACAGACTGAGAAAACAGAGTAAAATTTCCCAACAACCCGTTGCCTTTATGCTAGATGAACGAACGTCTCTCCACATGCTCAGTTCTGAAAGATACGTGTGCGTGAAAGCCATACTTCACCGAGCTTGTTTTGAATCCAAAGTTACTATTTAGTTGCAAACTACACTCCATACATATATATGGGTAGGTATTAGCTCCAACTCGGTTTTACAGTGAAAACTGCAGGTACTTCATACCGGCACTAGGAAACACACTGAGAAAATAGAGTAAAAGTTTCACCTGTAACCCGTTCCCTTTGTGCTACATGAACGTAGGTCTATCCACATGCTCAGTTCTGAGAGATAAGTGTGTGTGAAAGCCGTCTTTCACATAGCTTGTTTGGAACACAAAGTTCCTATTAAGTTGCAAATTACAATCCATACTTATATATGGGGATATCCTAAATCCAACTCTGTTTTACAGTGAAAACTGCAGGAAATTCAAACCGGCACTAGGTAACTCAGTGAGAATCCAGAGTAAATGTTTCACCCGCAACCCTTTTCCTTTGTGCTAGATGAATGAACGTCTCTCCACATGCTCAGTTCTGAGAGATAAGTGTGTGTGAATGCCGTACTTCACCTAGCTTGTTGTGAACACAATGTTCCTTTTCAGTTGCAAACTACACTCCATACATATATATGGGGATGTACTAGATCCAACTTGATTTTACAGTGATAAATGCAGGTAATTCCAACCGGCACTAGGAAACACACTGAGAAACAAGAGTAAAATTTCCCGTGCAACCCGTTCCCGATGTGCTAGATGAATGAACGTCTCTAAACTAGCTCAGTTCTGAAAGATACGTGTGGGTGAAAGCCATACTTCACCTAGCTTGTTGGGAATACAAAGTTCCTATTTAGTTGCAAACTACACTCCATACATATATATGGGGAGGTACTAGCTCCAACTCGGTTTTACAGTGAAAACTGCAGAAACTTCAAAACGGCACTAGGAAACAGACTGAGAAACCAGGGTAAATGTTTCCTCTGCAAACCGTTACATTTGTATTAGATGAACGAACGTCTCTCCACATGCTAGTTCTGAGATATAAGTGTGTGTGAATGCCGCATTCACCTACCGTGTTGGTAACACAAAGTTCCTTTTCAGTTGAAAACTTTACTGCATAAATATATAAAGGAGGTACTAGCCCCAACTCGGTTTTACAGTGAAAACTGCAGGTACTTCAAACCGGCATTAGGAAACAGACTGAGAAACAAGGGTAAAATTTTCCCCTGCAAACCGTTACATTTGTGTTAGATGAACGAAAGTCTCTCCACATGCTCTGTTCTTAGAGATAAGTTTGTGTGAAAGAAATACTTCACCTAGCTTGTTGGGAACACAAAGTTCCTTTTCAGTTGCAAACTACACTCCATAATTATATATGGGGAGGCACTAGCTCCAACTCGGTTTTACAGTTAAAACTGTAGGTACTTCAAACCGGCACTAGGAAACACACAGAGAAACCAGAGTAAAAGTTTCCCCTGCAAGCCGTTCCCGTTGTGATAGATGAATTAACGTCTCTAAACTAGCTCAGTTCTGAGAGATAAGTGTGTGTGAAAGCCGTCCTTCAACTAGCATGTAGGGAATACAAAGTTCCTTTTCAGTTGCAAACTACAATCCTTACTTATATATGGGGATGTACAAGCTCCAACACTGTTTTACAGTGAAAACTGCAGGAACTTCAAACCGGCACTAGGAAACACACTGAGAAACCAGAGTAAACGTTTGTCCTGCAACCCGTTCCATTTATGCTAGATGAACGACCGTCTATCCACATGCTCAGTTCTGAAAGATACGTGTGGTTGAAAGCCATACTTCACCTAGCTTGTTGGGAATACAAAGTTCCTATTTAGTTGCAAACTTCACTCCATACATATATATGGGGATGTACTAGCTCCAACTCGGTTTTACAGTGAAAATTGCAGGTACTTCAAACCGGCACTAGGAAACACACTGAGAAACCAGTGTAAAAGCTTCACCTGCAACCCGATCCCTTTGTGCTAGATGAACGAACGTCTCTCCACCTCCACATGCTCAGTTCTGAGAGATAAGTGTGTGTGAAAGCCGTCCTTCACCTAGCTTCTTGGGATCACTAAGTTCCTTTTCAGTTGCAAACTACACTCCATAATTATATATGGGGAAGTACTAGCTACAACTCGATTTTACAGTGAAAACTGCAGGAACTTCAAACCGGCACTAGGAAAAAGACTGAGAAACCAGAGTAAAATTTTCCCCTGCAAACCGTTCCGCTTGTGCTAGCTGAACGAACGTCTCTCCACATGCTCTGTTCTGAGAGATTATTGTGTGTGAAAGCCGTCCTTCAACTAGCTTGTTAGGAACACAAATTTCCTTTTCAGTTGCAAACTACACTACATACATATATATGCGGAGGTACAAGCTCCAACTCGGTTTACAGTGAAAACTGCAGGAACTTCAAACAGGCACTAGGAAACAGACTGAGAAACCAGAGTAAAATTTCTCCTGCAACCATTTCACGTTGTGCTAGATGAACGAACGTCTCTACACACGCTCAGTACTGAGAGATAAGAGTGTGTGAAAGCCGTCCTTCACCTAGCTTGTTGGGAACACAGAGTTCATTTTCAGTTGCAAACTACACTGCATACATTCATATGGGGTGGTACTAGTTAAAACTCGGTTTTACAGTGAAAACTGCAGGAACTTCAAACCGGCACTAGGAAACACATTTAGAAAACAGAATTAAAGTTTCTCCTTCAACACGTTCCCTTTGTGCTAGATGAACGAACGTCTCTCCACACGCTCAGTACTGAGAGATAAGAGTGTGTGAAAGCCGTCCTTCACCTAGCTTGTTGGGAACACAGAGTTCATTTTCAGTTGCAAACTACACTCCATAAATATATAAGGGGAGGTAATAGCTCCAACTCTGTTTTACAGTGAAAACTGCAGGAACTTCAAACCGGCACTAGGTAACAGTCTGAGAAACCAGAGTAAAAGTTTCCCCTGCTAACCGTTCCCGTTGTGCTAGATGAACGAAAGACTCTCCACATGCTCAGTTCTGAGAGATAAGTGTGTGTGAAAGCCGTCCTTCACCTAGCTTGTTGGGAACACAAAGATCCTTTTCAGTTGCAAACTACACTCCATACTTATATATTGTGTGGTTCTAGCTCCAACACGATTTTACAGTGAAAACTGCAGGAACTTCAAACCGGCACTAGGAAACAGACTGAAAAACCAGAGTAAAGTTCCACCTGCAACCCGTTCCCTTTGTGCTAGATGAACGAACGTCTCTCCACATGCTCTGTTCTGAGAGATAAGTGGGTTAAAGCCGTCCTTCACCTAGCTTGTTGGGAACACAAAGTTCCTTTTCAGTTGCAAATTACACTCCATAATTATATATGGGGAGGTACAAGCTCCAAAACTATTTTACAGTGAAAACTGCAGGAACTTCAAATCGGCACTAGGAAACAGACTGAGAAACCAGAGTAAAAGTTCCTCATGCAAAACATTCCCGTTGTGCTAGATGAACGAACGTCTCTCCACATGCTCATTTCTGAGAGATAAATGTGTGTGAATGCCGACTTTCACATAGCTTGTTGGGAACACAAAGTTCCTTTTCAGTTGCAAGCTACAATCCGTACATATATATGGGGAGGTACTAGCTCCAACTCGGTTTTACAGTTAAAACTGCAGGAACTTCAAACCAGCACTAGGAAACAGACTGAGAAAACAGAGTAAAAGTTTCCCCTGCAAAAGTTTCCCGTTGTGCTAGATGAATGAAAGTCTCTCCACATGCTCATTTCAGAGAGATAAGTGTGTGTGAAAGCCGTCTTTCACCTAGCTTGTTTGGAACACAAAGTTCCTTTTCAGTTGCAAACTACACTCCATATTATATATGGGGAGATACTAGCTTCAACCCGATTTTACAGTGAAAACTGCAGGAACTTCAAACCGGCACTAGGAAACAGACTGAGAAACCAGAGTAAAAATTTCTCCTGCAACCCGTTCCTTTTATGCTAGATGAACGAACGTCTCTGCACATGCTAAGTTCTGAAAGATACGTGTGCGTGAAAGCTGTCCTCCACCTAGATTGTTGGGAACACAAAGTTAATTTTCAGTTGCAAACTACACTCCATACATATATATGGGGATGTACTAACTCCAACTCGGTTTTACTGTGAAAACTGCTGGTACTTCATACCGGGACTAGGAAACACACTGAGAAAATAGAGTAAAAGTTTCACCTGCAAACCATTCCCTTTGTGCTACATGAACGAAGGTCTTCCCACATGCTCAGTTCTGTGAGATAAGTGTGTGTGAAAGCCGTCCTCCTCCTAGAATGTTGGGAACACAAAGTTACTTTCAGTTGCAAACTACACTCCAACATATATATGGGGAGGTACTAGCTCCAACTCTATTTTACAGTGAATACTGCAGGAACTTCACACCGACACAAGGAAACAGACAGAGAAACCAGAGTAAAAGTTTCCCCTGCAACCCGTTCCCGTTAGGCAAGATGAACGAACGTCTCTCCACATGCTCAGATCGGAGAGATAAGTGTGTGTGAAAGCCGTCCTTCAAATAGCTTGTTGAGAACACAAAGTTCCTTTTAAGTTGCAAGCTACAATCCATAATTATATATGGTGAAGTACTAGCTCCAACTCGGTTTTACAGTGAATACTGCAGGAACATCAAACCGGCACTAGGAAACACACTGAGAAACCAGAGTAAAAGTCTCTCCTGCAACCCTTTCCATTTATGCTAGATGAACGAACGTCTATCCACATGCACAGTTCTGAAAGATACGTGTGGTTGAAAGCCATACTTCACCTAGCTTGTTGGGAATACAAAGTTCCTATTTAGTTGCAAACTACACTCCATACATATATATGGGGAGGTACAAGCTCCAACTCGGTTTTACAGTGAAAACTGCAGGAACTTCAAACCGACACAAGGAAACAGACTGATAAACCAGAGTAAAAGTTTCCCTGCAAACCGTTCCCGTTGTGCTAGATGAACGAACGTCTCTCCACATGCTCAGATCTGAGATATAAGTGTGTGTGAAAGCCGTCCTTCACCTAGCTTTTAGGGAACACAAAGTTCCTTTTCATTTGAAAAGTACATTCCATACATTTATATGGGGAGGCACTAGCTCCAACTCGGTTTTACAGTGAATACTGCAGGAACTTCATACTGGCACTTGGAAACAGACTGAGAAACCAGAGTTAAAGTTTCTCCTGCAAACCGTTCCCATTGTGCTAGATGAACGAACGTCTCTCCACATGCTCAGTTCTGAGAGATAAGTTTGTGTGAAAGCCGTCCTTCACCTAGCTTGTTGGGAACACAAAGTTCATTTTCAATTACAAACTACACACCATACATATATATGGAGAGGTTCTAGCTCCAACTAGGGTTTACAGTGAAAACTGCAGGAACTTCAAACCGGCACTAGGAAACACACTGAGAAACCAGAAAAAAATTCCTCCTGCAACCCGTTCCCGTTGTGCTAGATGAAAGAATGTCTCTCAACATGCTCATTTCTGAGAGATAATTGTGTGTGAAAGCCATCTTCACCTAGCTTGTTGGGAACACAAAGCTCCTTTTCAGTTGCATACTACACTCCATACATATATATGGGGTGGTACTAGCCCCAACTCGGTTTTACAGTGAAAATTGCAGGAACTTCAAACCGGCACTAGGAAACAGACTGAGAAACCAGAGTAAAAGTTTCCCCTGCAACCCTTTCCTTTTGTGCTAGATGAACGAACGTCTCTCCACATGCTCAGTTCTGAGAGATAAATGTGTGTGAAAGCCGTCCTTTAACTTGCTTGTTGGGAACACAAAGTTCCTTTCCAGTAGGAAACTGCACTCCATACATATATATGGTTAGGTACTCACACCAAATCTGTTTTACAGTGAAAACTGCAGGAAATTCACACTGGCATTTCGAAACAGAATGAGAAACCAGAGTAAAAGTTTCACCTGAAACCAGTTCCCTTTGTGCTACGTGAACGAACATCTCTCCACATGCTCAGTTCTGAGAGATAAGTGTGTGTGAATGCCGTCCTTCACTTAGCTTGTTGGGAACACAAATTTCCTTTCCAGTTGCAAACTGCACTCTATACATATATATGGTGAGGTACTAACTCCAACTCGATTTTACAGTGAAAACTGCAGGAACTTAAAACCGGCACTAGGAAACAGACTGGGAAACCAGAGTATAAATTTTAATGCAACCCGTTCCCATTGTTGTAGATGAACGAACGTCTCTCCACATGCTCAGTTCCGAGAGATAAGTGTGTGTGAAAACCGTCCTTCACCTAGATTGTTGGGAACACAAAGTTCCTTTCCAATTGCCAACTGCACTCGATAAATATATATGGTGAGGTAATAAATTCAACACTATTTTACAGTGAAAACTGCAGGAAATTCACATCGGCACTAGGAACACACTGAGGAAAAAGAGTAAAATTTTCCCCTGCAAACAGTTCCCTTTGTGCTAGGTGAACGAACTTCTCTCCACATGCTCATTTCTGAGAGATAAGTGTGTGTGACAGCCGTCCTTTAACTAGCTTGTTGGGAACACAAATTTCTTTTTCAGTTGCAAACTACACTCCATATATTTATATTGGGTTGTATAGTTCCAACTCGATTTTACAGTGAAAACTGCAGGAAATTCAAACCGGAAATAGGATACAGACTGCGAAAAAAGTGTAAATGTTCCTCCTGCAAACCGTTACCTTTTGTTTTAGATGAACGAACGTCTCTACACATTCTATGTTCTGAGAGATAAGTGTGTTATAGCCGTCCATCACCTAGCTTGTTGGGAACACAAAGTTCCTTTTCATTTGCAAACTACACTCCATATATATATAAGGGGAGGTACTAGCCCCAACTCGGTTTTACAGTGAAAACTGCAGGAACTTCACACCGGCATTAGGAAACAGACTGAAAAACCAGAGTAAAAGTTTTCCTGCAAACCTTTCCCATTGTGCTAGATGAACGAAAGTCTCTCCACATGCTCAGTTCCGAGAGATAAGTGTGTGTGTAAGCCGTTATTCACCTAGCTTGTTGGGAACACAGAGTTCTTTTCCAATTGCAAACTACACTCCATACATACATATGGGGTTGTACTAGCTCCAACTCGGTTTTACAGTGAAAACTGCAGCAACTTCACACCGGCATTAGGAAACAGACTGAGAAACCAGAGTAAAAGTTTCCCCTGCAACCAGTTCCCTTTGTGCTAGGTGAACGAACTTCTCTCCACATGCTCAGTTCTGAGAGAAATGTGTGTATGAAAGCCGCCTTCAACTAGCTTGTTGGGAACACAAAGTTCCTTACAAGTTGCAAACTACAGTCCATACATATATAAGGGAAGTACAAGCTCCAACTCGGTTTTACAGTGAAAACTGCAGGAAATTCAAACCGGTACTAGGAAACAGACTGGGAAACCAGAGTAAAAGTTCTCATGAAAACCGTTCTTTTTGTACAAGATGAACGAACGTCTCTCAACTTGGTCAGTTCTGAGAGATAAGTGTCTGTGGAAGCCGTCCTTTTTTTAGCTTGTTGGAAACACAAAGTTCCTTATCAGTTACCAACTACACTACATACAAATATATGGGGAAGTACTAGCTCCAACTCTGTGTTACAGTGAAAACTGCAGGAACTTCAAACCGGCACTAGGAAACAGACTGGGAAACCAGAGTATAAGTTTACCTGCAACCCGTTCCCTTTGTGCTAGATGAACGAACGTCTCTCCACATGCTCAGTTCTTAGAGATAATTCTGTGTGACAGCTGTCCTTCACCTAGCTTGTTGGGAAAACAAAGTTCCTTTCCAGTTGCCAACTGCACTCGATACATATATATGGTGAGGTAAAAAATCCAACTCGATTTTGCAGTGAAAACTGCAGGAACTTCACACCGGCATTAGGAACAGACTGAGAAACAAGATTAAAAGTTTCCCCTGCAACCAGTTCCCTTTGTGCTAGGTGAACGAACTTCTCTCCACATGCTCAGATCTGAGAGGTAAGTGTGTGTGAAAGCCGTACTTCACCTATCTTGTTGGGAACACAAAGTTCCTTACCAGTTACCAACTACACTCAATACAAATATATAGGGAAGTACTAGCTCCAACACTGTGTTACAGTGAAAACTGCAGGAACTTCAAACCGGCACTAGGAAATAGACTGAGAAAACAGAGCAAAAGTTTTTCCTGCAAACCGTTCATTTTTGCTTGATGAAAGAACGTCTCTCCACATGCTCAGTTCTGAGATATAAGTGTGTGTGAAAGCCGTCCTTTAACTAGCTTGTTGGGAACACAAATTTCCTTTTCAGTTGCAAACTACACTCCATATGTTTATATGGGGTAGTATAGTTCTAAATCGATTTTACAGTGAAAACTGCAGGATTTTCAAACCGGAAATAGGATATAGTCTGCGAAAAAAGTGTAAATGTTTCTCCTGCAAACCGTTACCCTTTGTTTTAGATGAACGATCGTCTTTCCACATTCTATGTTTTGAGAGATAAGTGTGTGATAGCCGTCCATCAGCTAGCTTGTTGGGAACAGAAAGTTCCTTTTCAGTTGCAAACTACACTCCATATATATATAAGGGGACGTACTAGCCCCAACTCGGTTTTACAGTGAAAACTGCAGGAACTTCAAATCGGCACTAGGAAACAGACTGGGAAACCAGAGTAAAAGTTTTCCTGCAAACAGTTCCCTTTATGCTAGATGAAAGAAAGTCTCTCCACATGCTCAGTTCCGAGAGATAAGTGTGTGTGTAAGCCGTTATTCACCTAGCTTGTTGGGAACACAAAGTTCCTTTCCAATTGCAAATTACACTCCATATATACATATGGGGTTGTTCTAGCACCAACTCGGTTTTACAGTGAAAACTGCAAGAACTTCACACCGGCATTAGGAAACAGACTGAGAAACCAGAGTAAAAGATTCCCCTGCAAACTTTTCCCTTTGTGCTAGGTGAACGAACTTCTCTCCACATGCTCATTTCTGAGAGATAAGTGTGTGTGAAAGCCGTCCTTCATCTAGCTTGTTGGGAACACAAAGTTCCTTACCAGTTACCAACTACACTCCATACAAATATATGGGGAAGTACAAGCTCCAACTCTTTGTTACAGTGAAAACTGCAGGAACTTCAAAACGGCACTAGGAAAAAACTGAGAAAACAGAGTGTAATTTTCTTCTGCAACCCGTTCCCTTTTTGCTAGATGAACGATAGTCTCTCCACATGCTCTGTTCTTAGAGATAAGTGTGTGTGAATGCCATACTTCACTTTGCTTGTTGGGAACACAAAGTTCCTTTCCAGTTGCAAACTGCATTCGATACATATATATGGTGAGGTACAAACTCCAACTCGATTTTACAGTGAAAACTGCAGGAACTTCACACCGGCATTAGGAAACAGACTGAGAAAGCAGAGTAAAAGTTTCCCCTGCAACCAGTTCCCTTTGTACTAGGTGAACGAACTTCTCTCCACATGCTCAGTTCTGAGAGATAAGTGTGTGTGTAAGCCGTCCTTCACCTAGCTTGTTGGGAACACAAAGTTCCTTACCAGATACCAACTACACTCCATACAAATATATGGGGAAATACTAGCTCCAACCCTGTGTTACAGTGAAAACTGCAGGAACTTCAAACGGGCACTAGGAAACAGATTGAGAGACCAGAGTAAAAGTTTCTCCTGCAACCAGTTCCCTTTGTGCTAGATGAACGAACGTCTATCCACGTGCTCAGTTCTGCGAGATAAGTGTGTGTGAAACCCTTACTTCAACTAGCTTCTTCGGAACACAATGATCCTTTCCAGTTGCAAAATACACTCCATACATATATATGGGTGGTACTAGCTCCAACTCGGTTTTACAGTGAAAACTGCAAGAACTTCAAACCGGCACTAGGAAACAGACTGAGAAACCACAGTAAAAGTTTCTCCTGCAAACCGTTCCCTTTGTGCTAGATGAAAGAACGTCTCTCCACATGCTCAATTTTGAGAGGTAATTGTGTGTGATAGCAGTCCTTCACCTAGCTTGTTGGGAACACAAAGTTCCTTTCTAGTTGCAAACTACACTCCATACATATATATGGGGATGTACTAGCACCAACTCCGTTTTAGAATAAAAACTGCAGGAAATTCATCCCGGCACTAGGAAATAGTCTGAGAATCCAGAGTAAAAATTTCTCCTGCAAACCGTTCCATTTGTGCTAGATGAACGAACGTCTCTCCACATGCCCAGTTCTAAGAGATAAGTTTGTGTGAAAGCCGTTCTTCACCTAGCTTTTTGGGAATACAAAGTTCCTTTCCAGTTGCAAACTACACTCCATACATATATATATGGGGATGTACTAGCTCCAACTCGGTTTTACAGTGAAAACTGCAGTAACTTCAAACCGACACTAGGAAATAGACTGAGAATCCAGAGTAAAAGTTTCGCCTGCAACCTGTTCCCTTAGTGCTAGATGAACGAACGTCTCTCGACATGCTCACTTCTCAAAATAAGTGTGTTGAATACCGCCTTTCACCTAGCTTATAGGGAAAACAAAGTTCCTTTCAAGTTTCAAAATACACTCCGTACATATATATGGGTATGTACTACTTCCAGCTCTGTTTTACAGTGAAAACAGCAGGAACTTCACTCCGGCATTAGGAAACAGACTGAAAAACCAGAGTAAAAGTTTCCCCTGCAACTAGTTCACTTTGTGGTAAGTGAACGAACTTCTCTCCACATGCTCAGTTCTGAGAGATAAGTGTGTGTGAAAGCCGTCCTTCAACTAGCTTGTTGGGAACACAAAGTTTCTTTCCAGTTGCAAACTACACTCCATACATATATAAGGGAAGAACAAGCTCCAACTCGGTTTTACAGTGTATACTGAAGGCACTTCAAACCTGCACTAGGAAACAGACTGAGAAACCAAAGTAAAAGTTCCCCTGCAACCCGTTCCCTTTGGCTAGATGAACTAAAGTCTCTCCACATGCTCAGTTCTGAGAGATAAGTGTGTGAGAAAGCCGTCCTTCACCTAGCTTGTTGGGAACACAAAGTTACTTTCCAGTTGCAAACTGCACTCGATACATATATATGGTGAGGTACTAACTCCAACTCGATTTTACAGTGAAAACTGCAGGAACTTCACACCGGCATTAGGAAACAGACTGAGAAACAAGAGTAAAAGTTTTTCCTGCAAACCGTTCCCTTTGTGCTAGATGAAAGAACGTCTCTCCACATGCTCAGTTCGGAGATATAAGTGTGTGTGAAAGCCGTCCTTCAACTAACTTGTTGGGAACACAAATTTCCTTTTCAGTTGCAATCTACACTCCATAAATTTATATGGGGTAGTATAGTTCCAAGTAAGTATTACAGTGAAAACTGCAGGAAATTCAAACCGGAAATAGGAAACAGACTGCGAAAAAATTGTAAATGTTTCTCCTGCTAAACGTTACACTTTGTTTTAGATGAACGAACGTCTCTCCACATTCTATGTTCTGAGAGATAAGTGTGTGATAGACGTCCATCACCTTGCTTGTTGGGAACACAAAGTTCCTTTCCAGTTGCAAATTACACTACATACATATATATGGAGAGGTTCTAGCTCCAACTCGGTTTTACAGTGAAAACTGCAGGAACTTCAAACCGGCACTAGGAAACAAACTGAGAAACCAGAGAAAAATTTCTCCTAAAACCCGTTCCATTTGTACAAGATGAACGAACATCTCTCCACATGCTCAGTTCTGAGAGATAATTGTGTGTGAAAGCCGTCCTATTTTTAGCTTGTTGGAAACTCAAAGTTCCTTTCCAGTTGCAAACTACACTCCATATATATATATTGGGATGTACTAGCTCCAAATATGTTTTAAAGTGAAAACTGCAGGAACTTCACACCGGCACTAGGAAACAGACTGAGAAACCATAGTAAAAGTTTCTCCTGCAACACGTTCCTTTGTGATAGATGAACGAACGTCTGTACACATGCTCAGATCTGAGAGATAAGTGTGTGTGAATGCCGTCCTTATCCTAGTTTGTTGGGAACACAAAGTTCCTTTTCAGTTGCAAACTACACTCCGTACATATATAAGGGTAGGTACAAGCCCCAACTCGGTTTTTTCAGTGAAAATTGCAGGAACTTCAAACTGGCACTAGGAAACACACTGGGAAAACAGAGTAAAAGTTTCCACTGCAAACCTTTCCCTTTGTGCTAGATGAACGAACGTCTCTCCACATGCTCAGTTCTAAGAGATAAGTGTGTGTGAAAGCCGTCCTTCAACTAGCTTGTTGGGAACACAAAGTTCCTTTCCAGTAGGGAACTGCACTCCATACATATATATGGTTAGGTACTCACACCAACTCGGTTTTACAGTGAAAACTGCAGGAACTTCACACCGGCATTAAGAAACAGACTGAGAAACCAGAGTAAAAGTTTCTCCTGAAAACCGTTCTCTTTGTACAAGATGAACGATCGTCTCTCCACATGCTCAGTTCTGAGACATAAATGTGTGTTGAAGCCGTCCTTTATTAGCTTGTTGGAAACACAAAGTTCCTTAACAGTTACCAACTACACTCCATACAAATATATGGGGAAGTACTAGCTCCAACACTGTGTTACATTGAAAACTGCAGGAAATTCACATCGGCACTAGGAACACACTGAGGAAAAAGAGTAAAATTTTCCCCTGCAAACAGTTCCCTTTGTGCTAGGTGAACGAACTTCTCTCCACATGCTCAGATCTGAGAGATAAGTGTGTGTGACAGCCGTCCTTTAACTAGCTTGTTGGGAACACAAATTTCTTTTTCAGTTGCAAACTACACTCCATATATTTATATTGGGTTGTATAGTTCCAACTCGGTTTTACAGTGAAAACTGCAGGAAATTCAAACCGGAAATAGGATACAGACTGCGAAAAAAGTGTAAATGTTCCTCCTGCAAACCGTTACCTTTTGTTTTAGATGAAAGAACGTCTCTACACATTCTATGTTCTGAGAGATAAGTGTGTTATAGCCGTCCATCACCTAGCTTGTTGGGAACACAAAGTTCCTTTTCATTTGCAAACTACACTCCATATATATATAAGGGGAGGTACTAGCCCCAACTCGGTTTTACAGTGAAAACTGCAGGAACTTCACACCGGCATTAGGAAACAAACTGAGATACCAGAGTAAAAGTTTTCCTGCAAACCGTTCCCATTGTGCTAGATGAACGAAAGTCTCTCCACATGCTCAGTTCCGAGAGATAAGTGTGTGTGTAAGCCGTTATTCACCTAGCTTGTTGGGAACACAGAGTTCTTTTCCAATTGCAAACTACACTCCATACATACATATGGGGTTGTACTAGCTCCAACTCGGTTTTACAGTGAAAACTGCAGCAACTTCACACCGGCATTAGGAAACTGACTGAGAAACCAGAGTAAAAGTTTCCCCTGCAACCAGTTCCCTTTGTGCTAGGTGAACGAACTTCTCTCCACATGCTCAGTTCTGAGAGAAATGTGTGTATGAAAGCCGCCTTCAACTAGCTTGTTGGGAACACAAAGTTCCTTACAAGTTGCAAACTACAGTCCATACATATATAAGGGAAGTACAAGCTCCAACTCGGTTTTACAGTGAAAACTGCAGGAAATTCAAACCGGCACTAGGAAACAGACTGGGAAACCAGAGTAAAAGTTCTCATGAAAACCGTTCTCTTTGTACAAGATGAACGAACGTCTCTCAACTTGGTCAGTTCTGAGAGATAAGTGTCTGTGGAAGCCGTCCTTTTTTTAGCTTGTTGGAAACACAAAGTTCCTTACCAGTTACCAACTACACTACATACAAATATATGGGGAAGTACTAGCTCCAACTCTGTGTTACAGTGAAAACTGCAGGAACTTCAAACCGGCACTAGGAAACAGACTGGGAAACCAGAGTATAAGTTTACCTGCAACCCGTTCCCTTTGTGCTAGATGAACGAACGTCTCTCCACATGCTCAGTTCTTAGAGATAATTCTGTGTGACAGCTGTCCTTCACCTAGCTTGTTGGGAAAACAAAGTTCCTTTCCAGTTGCCAACTGCACTCGATACATATATATGGTGAGGTAAAAAATCCAACTCGATTTTGCAGTGAAAACTGCAGGAACTTCACACCGGCATTAGGAACAGACTGAGAAACAAGATTAAAAGTTTCCCCTGCAACCAGTTCCCTTTGTGCTAGGTGAACGAACTTCTCTCCACATGCTCAGATCTGAGAGGTAAGTGTGTGTGAAAGCCGTACTTCACCTATCTTGTTGGGAACACAAAGTTCCTTACCAGTTACCAACTACACTCAATACAAATATATGGGGAAGTACTAGCTCCAACACTGTGTTACAGTGAAAACTGCAGGAACTTCAAACCGGCACTAGGAAATAGACTGAGAAAACAGAGCAAAAGTTTTTCCTGCAAACCGTTCATTTTTGCTTGATGAAAGAACGTCTCTCCACATGCTCAGTTCTGAGATATAAGTGTGTGTGAAAGCCGTCCTTTAACTAGCTTGTTGGGAACACAAATTTCCTTTTCAGTTGCAAACTACACTCCATATGTTTATATGGGGTAGTATAGTTCTAAATCGATTTTACAGTGAAAACTGCAGGATTTTCAAACCGGAAATAGGATATAGTCTGCGAAAAAAGTGTAAATGTTTCTCCTGCAAACCGTTACCCTTTGTTTTAGATGAACGATCATCTTTCCACATTCTATGTTTTGAGAGATAAGTGTGTGATAGCCGTCCATCAGCTAGCTTGTTGGGAACAGAAAGTTCCTTTTCAGTTGCAAACTACACTCCATATATATATAAGGGGACGTACTAGCCCCAACTCGGTTTTACAGTGAAAACTGCAGGAACTTCAAATCGGCACTAGGAAACAGACTGGGAAACCAGAGTAAAAGTTTTCCTGCAAACAGTTCCCTTTATGCTAGATGAAAGAAAGTCTCTCCACATGCTCAGTTCCGAGAGATAAGTGTGTGTGTAAGCCGTTATTCACCTAGCTTGTTGGGAACACAAAGTTCCTTTCCAATTGCAAATTACACTCCATATATACATATGGGGTTGTTCTAGCACCAACTCGGTTTTACAGTGAAAACTGCAAGAACTTCACACCGGCATTAGGAAACAGACTGAGAAACCAGAGTAAAAGATTCCCCTGCAAACTTTTCCCTTTGTGCTAGGTGAACGAACTTCTCTCCACATGCTCATTTCTGAGAGATAAGTGTGTGTGAAAGCCGTCCTTCATCTAGCTTGTTGGGAACACAAAGTTCCTTACCAGTTACCAACTACACTCCATACAAATATATGGGGAAGTACAAGCTCCAACTCTTTGTTACAGTGAAAACTGCAGGAACTTCAAAACGGCACTAGGAAAAAACTGAGAAAACAGAGTGTAATTTTCTTCTGCAACCCGTTCCCTTTTTGCTAGATGAACGATAGTCTCTCCACATGCTCTGTTCTTAGAGATAAGTGTGTGTGAATGCCATACTTCACTTTGCTTGTTGGGAACACAAAGTTCCTTTCCAGTTGCAAACTGCATTCGATACATATATATGGTGAGGTACAAACTCCAACTCGATTTTACAGTGAAAACTGCAGGAACTTCACACCGGCATTAGGAAACAGACTGAGAAAGCAGAGTAAAAGTTTCCCCTGCAACCAGTTCCCTTTGTACTAGGTGAACGAACTTCTCTCCACATGCTCAGTTCTGAGAGATAAGTGTGTGTGTAAGCCGTCCTTCACCTAGCTTGTTGGGAACACAAAGTTCCTTACCAGATACCAACTACACTCCATACAAATATATGGGGAAATACTAGCTCCAACCCTGTGTTACAGTGAAAACTGCAGGAACTTCAAACGGGCACTAGGAAACAGATTGAGAGACCAGAGTAAAAGTTTCTCCTGCAACCAGTTCCCTTTGTGCTAGATGAACGAACGTCTATCCACGTGCTCAGTTCTGCGAGATAAGTGTGTGTGAAACCCTTACTTCAACTAGCTTCTTCGGAACACAATGATCCTTTCCAGTTGCAAAATACACTCCATACATATATATGGGTGGTACTAGCTCCAACTCGGTTTTACAGTGAAAACTGCAAGAACTTCAAACCGGCACTAGGAAACAGACTGAGAAACCACAGTAAAAGTTTCTCCTGCAAACCGTTCCCTTTGTGCTAGATGAAAGAACGTCTCTCCACATGCTCAATTTTGAGAGGTAATTGTGTGTGATAGCAGTCCTTCACCTAGCTTGTTGGGAACACAAAGTTCCTTTCTAGTTGCAAACTACACTCCATACATATATATGGGGATGTACTAGCACCAACTCCGTTTTAGAATAAAAACTGCAGGAAATTCATCCCGGCACTAGGAAATAGTCTGAGAATCCAGAGTAAAAGTTTCTCCTGCAAACCGTTCCATTTGTGCTAGATGAACGAACGTCTCTCCACATGCCCAGTTCTAAGAGATAAGTTTGTGTGAAAGCCGTTCTTCACCTAGCTTTTTGGGAATACAAAGTTCCTTTCCAGTTGCAAACTACACTCCATACATATATATATGGGGATGTACTAGCTCCAACTCGGTTTTACAGTGAAAACTGCAGTAACTTCAAACCGACACTAGGAAATAGACTGAGAATCCAGAGTAAAAGTTTCGCCTGTAACCTGTTCCCTTAGTGCTAGATGAACGAACGTCTCTCGACATGCTCACTTCTCAAAATAAGTGTGTTGAATACCGCCTTTCACCTAGCTTATAGGGAAAACAAAGTTCCTTTCAAGTTTCAAAATACACTCCGTACATATATATGGGTATGTACTACTTCCAGCTCTGTTTTACAGTGAAAACAGCAGGAACTTCACTCCGGCATTAGGAAACAGACTGAAAAACCAGAGTAAAAGTTTCCCCTGCAACTAGTTCACTTTGTGGTAAGTGAACGAACTTCTCTCCACATGCTCAGTTCTGAGAGATAAGTGTGTGTGAAAGCCGTCCTTCAACTAGCTTGTTGGGAACACAAAGTTTCTTTCCAGTTGCAAACTACACTCCATACATATATAAGGGAAGAACAAGCTCCAACTCGGTTTTACAGTGTATACTGAAGGCACTTCAAACCTGCACTAGGAAACAGACTGAGAAACCAAAGTAAAAGTTCCCCTGCAACCCGTTCCCTTTGGCTAGATGAACTAAAGTCTCTCCACATGCTCAGTTCTGAGAGATAAGTGTGTGAGAAAGCCGTCCTTCACCTAGCTTGTTGGGAACACAAAGTTACTTTCCAGTTGCAAACTGCACTCGATACATATATATGGTGAGGTACTAACTCCAACTCGATTTTACAGTGAAAACTGCAGGAACTTCACACCGGCATTAGGAAACAGACTGAGAAACAAGAGTAAAAGTTTTTCCTGCAAACCTTTCCCTTTGTGCTAGATGAAAGAACGTCTCTCCACATGCTCAGTTCGGAGATATAAGTGTGTGTGAAAGCCGTCCTTCAACTAACTTGTTGGGAACACAAATTTCCTTTTCAGTTGCAATCTACACTCCATAAATTTATATGGGGTAGTATAGTTCCAAGTAAGTATTACAGTGAAAACTGCAGGAAATTCAAACCGGAAATAGGAAACAGACTGCGAAAAAATTGTAAATGTTTCTCCTGCTAAACGTTACACTTTGTTTTAGATGAACGAACGTCTCTCCACATTCTATGTTCTGAGAGATAAGTGTGTGATAGACGTCCATCACCTTGCTTGTTGGGAACACAAAGTTCCTTTCCAGTTGCAAATTACACTACATACATATATATGGAGAGGTTCTAGCTCCAACTCGGTTTTACAGTGAAAACTGCAGGAACTTCAAACCGGCACTAGGAAACAAACTGAGAAACCAGAGAAAAATTTCTCCTAAAACCCGTTCCATTTGTACAAGATGAACGAACATCTCTCCACATGCTCAGTTCTGAGAGATAATTGTGTGTGAAAGCCGTCCTATTTTTAGCTTGTTGGAAACTCAAAGTTCCTTTCCAGTTGCAAACTACACTCCATATATATATATTGGGATGTACTAGCTCCAAATATGTTTTAAAGTGAAAACTGCAGGAACTTCACACCGGCACTAGGAAACAGACTGAGAAACCATAGTAAAAGTTTCTCCTGCAACACGTTCCTTTGTGATAGATGAACGAACGTCTGTACACATGCTCAGATCTGAGAGATAAGTGTGTGTGAATGCCGTCCTTATCCTAGTTTGTTGGGAACACAAAGTTCCTTTTCAGTTGCAAACTACACTCCGTACATATATAAGGGTAGGTACAAGCCCCAACTCGGTTTTTTCAGTGAAAACTGCAGGAACTTTAAACTGGCACTAGGAAACACACTGGGAAAACAGAGTAAAAGTTTCCACTGCAAACCTTTCCCTTTGTGCTAGATGAACGAACGTCTCTCCACATGCTCAGTTCTGAGAGATAAGTGTGTGTGAAAGCCGTCCTTCAACTAGCTTGTTGGGAACACAAAGTTCCTTTCCAGTAGGGAACTGCACTCCATATATATATATGGTTAGGTACTCACACCAACTCGGTTTTACAGTGAAAACTGCAGGAACTTCACACCGGCATTAAGAAACAGACTGAGAAACCAGAGTAAAAGTTTCTCCTGAAAACCGTTCTCTTTGTACAAGATGAACGATCGTCTCTCCACATGCTCAGTTCTGAGACATAAATGTGTGTGGAAGCCGTCCTTTATTAGCTTGTTGGAAACACAAAGTTCCTTAACAGTTACCAACTACACTCCATACAAATATATGGGGAAGTACTAGCTCCAACACTGTGTTACATTGAAAACTGCAGGAAATTCAAACCGGCACTAGGAGACAGACTGAGAAACCAGAGCAAAAGTTTTTCCTGCAAACCGTTTCCTTTGTGCTAGATGAAAGAACTTTTCTCCACATGCTCAGTTCTGAGATATAAGTGTGTGTGAAAGCCGTCCTTCAACTAACTTGTTGGGAACACAAATTTCCTTTTCACTTGCAATCTACAGTCCGTAAAATTATATGGGTTAGTATAGTTCCAAGTAAGTATTACAGTGAAAATTGCAGGAAATTCAAACCGGAAATAGGATACAGACTGCGAAAAAATTGTAAATTTTCTCCTGCAAAACGTTACAATTTGTTTTAGATGAACGAACGTCTCTCCACATTCTATGTTCTGAGAGATAAGTGTGGGATAGCCGTCCATCACCTAGCTTGTTGGGAACTCATAGTTCCTTTCCAGTTGCAAACTACACTCCATACATATGTACGGAGAGGTTCTAGCTCCAACTCGGTTTTACAGTGAAAACTGCAGGAACTTCAAACCGGCACTAGGAAACAAACTGAGAAACCAGAGTAAAAATTTCTCCTAAAACCCGTTCCATTTTTACAAGATGAACGAATATCTCTCCACATGCTCAGTTCTGAGAGATAAGTGTGTGTGAAAGCCGTCCTATTTTTAGCTTGTTGGAAACTCAAAGTTCCTTTTCAGTTGCAAACTACACTCCATATATATATATATTGGGATGTACTAGCTCCAACTCGGTTTTACAGTGAATACTGCAGGAATTTCAAACCGGAAATAGGATACAGACTGAGAAACCAGAGTAAAAGTTTCCCCTGCAACCAGTTCCCTTTGTGCTAGGTGAACGAACTTCTCTCCACATGCTCAGTTCTGAGAGAAATGTGTGTATGAAAGCCGCCTTCAACTAGCTTGTTGGGAACACAAAGTTCCTTACAAGTTGCAAACTACAGTCCATACATATATAAGGGAAGTACAAGCTCCAACTCGGTTTTACAGTGAAAACTGCAGGAAATTCAAACCGGCACTAGGAAACAGACTGGGAAACCAGAGTAAAAGTTCTCATGAAAACCGTTCTCTTTGTACAAGATGAACGAACGTCTCTCAACTTGGTCAGTTCTGAGAGATAAGTGTCTGTGGAAGCCGTCCTTTTTTTAGCTTGTTGGAAACACAAAGTTCCTTACCAGTTACCAACTACACTACATACAAATATATGGGGAAGTACTAGCTCCAACTCTGTGTTACAGTGAAAACTGCAGGAACTTCAAACCGGCACTAGGAAACAGACTGGGAAACCAGAGTATAAGTTTACCTGCAACCCGTTCCCTTTGTGCTAGATGAACGAACGTCTCTCCACATGCTCAGTTCTTAGAGATAATTCTGTGTGACAGCTGTCCTTCACCTAGCATGTTGGGAAAACAAAGTTCCTTTCCAGTTGCCAACTGCACTCGATACATATATATGGTGAGGTAAAAAATCCAACTCGATTTTGCAGTGAAAACTGCAGGAACTTCACACCGGCATTAGGAACAGACTGAGAAACAAGATTAAAAGTTTCCCCTGCAACCAGTTCCCTTTGTGCTAGGTGAACGAACTTCTCTCCACATGCTCAGATCTGAGAGGTAAGTGTGTGTGAAAGCCGTACTTCACCTATCTTGTTGGGAACACAAAGTTCCTTACCAGTTACCAACTACACTCAATACAAATATATGGGGAAGTACTAGCTCCAACACTGTGTTACAGTGAAAACTGCAGGAACTTCAAACCGGCACTAGGAAATAGACTGAGAAAACAGAGCAAAAGTTTTTCCTGCAAACCGTTCATTTTTGCTTGATGAAAGAACGTCTCTCCACATGCTCAGTTCTGAGATATAAGTGTGTGTGAAAGCCGTCCTTTAACTAGCTTGTTGGGAACACAAATTTCCTTTTCAGTTGCAAACTACACTCCATATGTTTATATGGGGTAGTATAGTTCTAAATCGATTTTACAGTGAAAACTGCAGGATTTTCAAACCGGAAATAGGATATAGTCTGCGAAAAAAGTGTAAATGTTTCTCCTGCAAACCGTTACCCTTTGTTTTAGATGAACGATCATCTTTCCACATTCTATGTTTTGAGAGATAAGTGTGTGATAGCCGTCCATCAGCTAGCTTGTTGGGAACAGAAAGTTCCTTTTCAGTTGCAAACTACACTCCATATATATATAAGGGGACGTACTAGCCCCAACTCGGTTTTACAGTGAAAACTGCAGGAACTTCAAATCGGCACTAGGAAACAGACTGGGAAACCAGAGTAAAAGTTTTCCTGCAAACAGTTCCCTTTATGCTAGATGAAAGAAAGTCTCTCCACATGCTCAGTTCCGAGAGATAAGTGTGTGTGTAAGCCGTTATTCACCTAGCTTGTTGGGAACACAAAGTTCCTTTCCAATTGCAAATTACACTCCATATATACATATGGGGTTGTTCTAGCACCAACTCGGTTTTACAGTGAAAACTGCAAGAACTTCACACCGGCATTAGGAAACAGACTGAGAAACCAGAGTAAAAGATTCCCCTGCAAACTTTTCCCTTTGTGCTAGGTGAACGAACTTCTCTCCACATGCTCATTTCTGAGAGATAAGTGTGTGTGAAAGCCGTCCTTCATCTAGCTTGTTGGGAACACAAAGTTCCTTACCAGTTACCAACTACACTCCATACAAATATATGGGGAAGTACAAGCTCCAACTCTTTGTTACAGTGAAAACTGCAGGAACTTCAAAACGGCACTAGGAAAAAACTGAGAAAACAGAGTGTAATTTTCTTCTGCAACCCGTTCCCTTTTTGCTAGATGAACGATAGTCTCTCCACATGCTCTGTTCTTAGAGATAAGTGTGTGTGAATGCCATACTTCACTTTGCTTGTTGGGAACACAAAGTTCCTTTCCAGTTGCAAACTGCATTCGATACATATATATGGTGAGGTACAAACTCCAACTCGATTTTACAGTGAAAACTGCAGGAACTTCACACCGGCATTAGGAAACAGACTGAGAAAGCAGAGTAAAAGTTTCCCCTGCAACCAGTTCCCTTTGTACTAGGTGAACGAACTTCTCTCCACATGCTCAGTTCTGAGAGATAAGTGTGTGTGTAAGCCGTCCTTCACCTAGCTTGTTGGGAACACAAAGTTCCTTACCAGATACCAACTACACTCCATACAAATATATGGGGAAATACTAGCTCCAACCCTGTGTTACAGTGAAAACTGCAGGAACTTCAAACGGGCACTAGGAAACAGATTGAGAGACCAGAGTAAAAGTTTCTCCTGCAACCAGTTCCCTTTGTGCTAGATGAACGAACGTCTATCCACGTGCTCAGTTCTGCGAGATAAGTGTGTGTGAAACCCTTACTTCAACTAGCTTCTTCGGAACACAATGATCCTTTCCAGTTGCAAAATACACTCCATACATATATATGGGTGGTACTAGCTCCAACTCGGTTTTACAGTGAAAACTGCAAGAACTTCAAACCGGCACTAGGAAACAGACTGAGAAACCACAGTAAAAGTTTCTCCTGCAAACCGTTCCCTTTGTGCTAGATGAAAGAACGTCTCTCCACATGCTCAATTTTGAGAGGTAATTGTGTGTGATAGCAGTCCTTCACCTAGCTTGTTGGGAACACAAAGTTCCTTTCTAGTTGCAAACTACACTCCATACATATATATGGGGATGTACTAGCACCAACTCCGTTTTAGAATAAAAACTGCAGGAAATTCATCCCGGCACTAGGAAATAGTCTGAGAATCCAGAGTAAAAGTTTCTCCTGCAAACCGTTCCATTTGTGCTAGATGAACGAACGTCTCTCCACATGCCCAGTTCTAAGAGATAAGTTTGTGTGAAAGCCGTTCTTCACCTAGCTTTTTGGGAATACAAAGTTCCTTTCCAGTTGCAAACTACACTCCATACATATATATATGGGGATGTACTAGCTCCAACTCGGTTTTACAGTGAAAACTGCAGTAACTTCAAACCGACACTAGGAAATAGACTGAGAATCCAGAGTAAAAGTTTCGCCTGCAACCTGTTCCCTTAGTGCTAGATGAACGAACGTCTCTCGACATGCTCACTTCTCAAAATAAGTGTGTTGAATACCGCCTTTCACCTAGCTTATAGGGAAAACAAAGTTCCTTTCAAGTTTCAAAATACACTCCGTACATATATATGGGTATGTACTACTTCCAGCTCTGTTTTACAGTGAAAACAGCAGGAACTTCACTCCGGCATTAGGAAACAGACTGAAAAACCAGAGTAAAAGTTTCCCCTGCAACTAGTTCACTTTGTGGTAAGTGAACGAACTTCTCTCCACATGCTCAGTTCTGAGAGATAAGTGTGTGTGAAAGCCGTCCTTCAACTAGCTTGTTGGGAACACAAAGTTTCTTTCCAGTTGCAAACTACACTCCATACATATATAAGGGAAGAACAAGCTCCAACTCGGTTTTACAGTGTATACTGAAGGCACTTCAAACCTGCACTAGGAAACAGACTGAGAAACCAAAGTAAAAGTTCCCCTGCAACCCGTTCCCTTTGGCTAGATGAACTAAAGTCTCTCCACATGCTCAGTTCTGAGAGATAAGTGTGTGAGAAAGCCGTCCTTCACCTAGCTTGTTGGGAACACAAAGTTACTTTCCAGTTGCAAACTGCACTCGATACATATATATGGTGAGGTACTAACTCCAACTCGATTTTACAGTGAAAACTGCAGGAACTTCACACCGGCATTAGGAAACAGACTGAGAAACAAGAGTAAAAGTTTTTCCTGCAAACCGTTCCCTTTGTGCTAGATGAAAGAACGTCTCTCCACATGCTCAGTTCGGAGATATAAGTGTGTGTGAAAGCCGTCCTTCAACTAACTTGTTGGGAACACAAATTTCCTTTTCAGTTGCAATCTACACTCCATAAATTTATATGGGGTAGTATAGTTCCAAGTAAGTATTACAGTGAAAACTGCAGGAAATTCAAACCGGAAATAGGAAACAGACTGCGAAAAAATTGTAAATGTTTCTCCTGCTAAACGTTACACTTTGTTTTAGATGAACGAACGTCTCTCCACATTCTATGTTCTGAGAGATAAGTGTGTGATAGACGTCCATCACCTTGCTTGTTGGGAACACAAAGTTCCTTTCCAGTTGCAAATTACACTACATACATATATATGGAGAGGTTCTAGCTCCAACTCGGTTTTACAGTGAAAACTGCAGGAACTTCAAACCGGCACTAGGAAACAAACTGAGAAACCAGAGAAAAATTTCTCCTAAAACCCGTTCCATTTGTACAAGATGAACGAACATCTCTCCACATGCTCAGTTCTGAGAGATAATTGTGTGTGAAAGCCGTCCTATTTTTAGCTTGTTGGAAACTCAAAGTTCCTTTCCAGTTGCAAACTACACTCCATATATATATATTGGGATGTACTAGCTCCAAATATGTTTTAAAGTGAAAACTGCAGGAACTTCACACCGGCACTAGGAAACAGACTGAGAAACCATAGTAAAAGTTTCTCCTGCAACACGTTCCTTTGTGATAGATGAACGAACGTCTGTACACATGCTCAGATCTGAGAGATAAGTGTGTGTGAATGCCGTCCTTATCCTAGTTTGTTGGGAACACAAAGTTCCTTTTCAGTTGCAAACTACACTCCGTACATATATAAGGGTAGGTACAAGCCCCAACTCGGTTTTTTCAGTGAAAACTGCAGGAACTTCAAACTGGCACTAGGAAACACACTGGGAAAACAGAGTAAAAGTTTCCACTGCAAACCTTTCCCTTTGTGCTAGATGAACGAACGTCTCTCCACATGCTCAGTTCTGAGAGATAAGTGTGTGTGAAAGCCGTCCTTCAACTAGCTTGTTGGGAACACAAAGTTCCTTTCCAGTAGGGAACTGCACTCCATATATATATATGGTTAGGTACTCACACCAACTCGGTTTTACAGTGAAAACTGCAGGAACTTCACACCGGCATTAAGAAACAGACTGAGAAACCAGAGTAAAAGTTTCTCCTGAAAACCGTTCTCTTTGTACAAGATGAACGATCGTCTCTCCACATGCTCAGTTCTGAGACATAAATGTGTGTGGAAGCCGTCCTTTATTAGCTTGTTGGAAACACAAAGTTCCTTAACAGTTACCAACTACACTCCATACAAATATATGGGGAAGTACTAGCTCCAACACTGTGTTACATTGAAAACTGCAGGAAATTCAAACCGGCACTAGGAGACAGACTGAGAAACCAGAGCAAAAGTTTTTCCTGCAAACCGTTTCCTTTGTGCTAGATGAAAGAACTTTTCTCCACATGCTCAGTTCTGAGATATAAGTGTGTGTGAAAGCCGTCCTTCAACTAACTTGTTGGGAACACAAATTTCCTTTTCACTTGCAATCTACAGTCCGTAAAATTATATGGGTTAGTATAGTTCCAAGTAAGTATTACAGTGAAAATTGCAGGAAATTCAAACCGGAAATAGGATACAGACTGCGAAAAAATTGTAAATTTTCTCCTGCAAAACGTTACAATTTGTTTTAGATGAACGAACGTCTCTCCACATTCTATGTTCTGAGAGATAAGTGTGGGATAGCCGTCCATCACCTAGCTTGTTGGGAACTCATAGTTCCTTTCCAGTTGCAAACTACACTCCATACATATGTACGGAGAGGTTCTAGCTCCAACTCGGTTTTACAGTGAAAACTGCAGGAACTTCAAACCGGCACTAGGAAACAAACTGAGATACCAGAGTAAAAATTTCTCCTAAAACCCGTTCCATTTTTACAAGATGAACGAACATCTCTCCACATGCTCAGTTCTGAGAGATAAGTGTGTGTGAAAGCCGTCCTATTTTTAGCTTGTTGGAAACTCAAAGTTCCTTTTCAGTTGCAAACTACACTCCATATATATATATATTGGGATGTACTAGCTCCAACTCGGTTTTACAGTGAATACTGCAGGAATTTCAAACCGGAAATAGGATACAGACTGAGAAACCAGAGTAAAAGTTTCCCCTGCAACCAGTTCCCTTTGTGCTAGGTGAACGAACTTCTCTCCACATGCTCAGTTCTGAGAGAAATGTGTGTATGAAAGCCGCCTTCAACTAGCTTGTTGGGAACACAAAGTTCCTTACAAGTTGCAAACTACAGTCCATACATATATAAGGGAAGTACAAGCTCCAACTCGGTTTTACAGTGAAAACTGCAGGAAATTCAAACCGGCACTAGGAAACAGACTGGGAAACCAGAGTAAAAGTTCTCATGAAAACCGTTCTCTTTGTACAAGATGAACGAACGTCTCTCAACTTGGTCAGTTCTGAGAGATAAGTGTCTGTGGAAGCCGTCCTTTTTTTAGCTTGTTGGAAACACAAAGTTCCTTACCAGTTACCAACTACACTACATACAAATATATGGGGAAGTACTAGCTCCAACTCTGTGTTACAGTGAAAACTGCAGGAACTTCAAACCGGCACTAGGAAACAGACTGGGAAACCAGAGTATAAGTTTACCTGCAACCCGTTCCCTTTGTGCTAGATGAACGAACGTCTCTCCACATGCTCAGTTCTTAGAGATAATTCTGTGTGACAGCTGTCCTTCACCTAGCATGTTGGGAAAACAAAGTTCCTTTCCAGTTGCCAACTGCACTCGATACATATATATGGTGAGGTAAAAAATCCAACTCGATTTTGCAGTGAAAACTGCAGGAACTTCACACCGGCATTAGGAACAGACTGAGAAACAAGATTAAAAGTTTCCCCTGCAACCAGTTCCCTTTGTGCTAGGTGAACGAACTTCTCTCCACATGCTCAGATCTGAGAGGTAAGTGTGTGTGAAAGCCGTACTTCACCTATCTTGTTGGGAACACAAAGTTCCTTACCAGTTACCAACTACACTCAATACAAATATATGGGGAAGTACTAGCTCCAACACTGTGTTACAGTGAAAACTGCAGGAACTTCAAACCGGCACTAGGAAATAGACTGAGAAAACAGAGCAAAAGTTTTTCCTGCAAACCGTTCATTTTTGCTTGATGAAAGAACGTCTCTCCACATGCTCAGTTCTGAGATATAAGTGTGTGTGAAAGCCGTCCTTTAACTAGCTTGTTGGGAACACAAATTTCCTTTTCAGTTGCAAACTACACTCCATATGTTTATATGGGGTAGTATAGTTCTAAATCGATTTTACAGTGAAAACTGCAGGATTTTCAAACCGGAAATAGGATATAGTCTGCGAAAAAAGTGTAAATGTTTCTCCTGCAAACCGTTACCCTTTGTTTTAGATGAACGATCATCTTTCCACATTCTATGTTTTGAGAGATAAGTGTGTGATAGCCGTCCATCAGCTAGCTTGTTGGGAACAGAAAGTTCCTTTTCAGTTGCAAACTACACTCCATATATATATAAGGGGACGTACTAGCCCCAACTCGGTTTTACAGTGAAAACTGCAGGAACTTCAAATCGGCACTAGGAAACAGACTGGGAAACCAGAGTAAAAGTTTTCCTGCAAACAGTTCCCTTTATGCTAGATGAAAGAAAGTCTCTCCACATGCTCAGTTCCGAGAGATAAGTGTGTGTGTAAGCCGTTATTCACCTAGCTTGTTGGGAACACAAAGTTCCTTTCCAATTGCAAATTACACTCCATATATACATATGGGGTTGTTCTAGCACCAACTCGGTTTTACAGTGAAAACTGCAAGAACTTCACACCGGCATTAGGAAACAGACTGAGAAACCAGAGTAAAAGATTCCCCTGCAAACTTTTCCCTTTGTGCTAGGTGAACGAACTTCTCTCCACATGCTCATTTCTGAGAGATAAGTGTGTGTGAAAGCCATCCTTCATCTAGCTTGTTGGGAACACAAAGTTCCTTACCAGTTACCAACTACACTCCATACAAATATATGGGGAAGTACAAGCTCCAACTCTTTGTTACAGTGAAAACTGCAGGAACTTCAAAACGGCACTAGGAAAAAACTGAGAAAACAGAGTGTAATTTTCTTCTGCAACCCGTTCCCTTTTTGCTAGATGAACGATAGTCTCTCCACATGCTCTGTTCTTAGAGATAAGTGTGTGTGAATGCCATACTTCACTTTGCTTGTTGGGAACACAAAGTTCCTTTCCAGTTGCAAACTGCATTCGATACATATATATGGTGAGGTACAAACTCCAACTCGATTTTACAGTGAAAACTGCAGGAACTTCACACCGGCATTAGGAAACAGACTGAGAAAGCAGAGTAAAAGTTTCCCCTGCAACCAGTTCCCTTTGTACTAGGTGAACGAACTTCTCTCCACATGCTCAGTTCTGAGAGATAAGTGTGTGTGTAAGCCGTCCTTCACCTAGCTTGTTGGGAACACAAAGTTCCTTACCAGATACCAACTACACTCCATACAAATATATGGGGAAATACTAGCTCCAACCCTGTGTTACAGTGAAAACTGCAGGAACTTCAAACGGGCACTAGGAAACAGATTGAGAGACCAGAGTAAAAGTTTCTCCTGCAACCAGTTCCCTTTGTGCTAGATGAACGAACGTCTATCCACGTGCTCAGTTCTGCGAGATAAGTGTGTGTGAAACCCTTACTTCAACTAGCTTCTTCGGAACACAATGATCCTTTCCAGTTGCAAAATACACTCCATACATATATATGGGTGGTACTAGCTCCAACTCGGTTTTACAGTGAAAACTGCAAGAACTTCAAACCGGCACTAGGAAACAGACTGAGAAACCACAGTAAAAGTTTCTCCTGCAAACCGTTCCCTTTGTGCTAGATGAAAGAACGTCTCTCCACATGCTCAATTTTGAGAGGTAATTGTGTGTGATAGCAGTCCTTCACCTAGCTTGTTGGGAACACAAAGTTCCTTTCTAGTTGCAAACTACACTCCATACATATATATGGGGATGTACTAGCACCAACTCCGTTTTAGAATAAAAACTGCAGGAAATTCATCCCGGCACTAGGAAATAGTCTGAGAATCCAGAGTAAAAGTTTCTCCTGCAAACCGTTCCATTTGTGCTAGATGAACGAACGTCTCTCCACATGCCCAGTTCTAAGAGATAAGTTTGTGTGAAAGCCGTTCTTCACCTAGCTTTTTGGGAATACAAAGTTCCTTTCCAGTTGCAAACTACACTCCATACATATATATATGGGGATGTACTAGCTCCAACTCGGTTTTACAGTGAAAACTGCAGTAAATTCAAACCGACACTAGGAAATAGACTGAGAATCCAGAGTAAAAGTTTCGCCTGCAACCTGTTCCCTTAGTGCTAGATGAACGAACGTCTCTCGACATGCTCACTTCTCAAAATAAGTGTGTTGAATACCGCCTTTCACCTAGCTTATAGGGAAAACAAAGTTCCTTTCAAGTTTCAAAATACACTCCGTACATATATATGGGTATGTACTACTTCCAGCTCTGTTTTACAGTGAAAACAGCAGGAACTTCACTCCGGCATTAGGAAACAGACTGAAAAACCAGAGTAAAAGTTTCCCCTGCAACTAGTTCACTTTGTGGTAAGTGAACGAACTTCTCTCCACATGCTCAGTTCTGAGAGATAAGTGTGTGTGAAAGCCGTCCTTCAACTAGCTTGTTGGGAACACAAAGTTTCTTTCCAGTTGCAAACTACACTCCATACATATATAAGGGAAGAACAAGCTCCAACTCGGTTTTACAGTGTATACTGAAGGCACTTCAAACCTGCACTAGGAAACAGACTGAGAAACCAAAGTAAAAGTTCCCCTGCAACCCGTTCCCTTTGGCTAGATGAACTAAAGTCTCTCCACATGCTCAGTTCTGAGAGATAAGTGTGTGAGAAAGCCGTCCTTCACCTAGCTTGTTGGGAACACAAAGTTACTTTCCAGTTGCAAACTGCACTCGATACATATATATGGTGAGGTACTAACTCCAACTCGATTTTACAGTGAAAACTGCAGGAACTTCACACCGGCATTAGGAAACAGACTGAGAAACAAGAGTAAAAGTTTTTCCTGCAAACCGTTCCCTTTGTGCTAGATGAAAGAACGTCTCTCCACATGCTCAGTTCGGAGATATAAGTGTGTGTGAAAGCCGTCCTTCAACTAACTTGTTGGGAACACAAATTTCCTTTTCAGTTGCAATCTACACTCCATAAATTTATATGGGGTAGTATAGTTCCAAGTAAGTATTACAGTGAAAACTGCAGGAAATTCAAACCGGAAATAGGAAACAGACTGCGAAAAAATTGTAAATGTTTCTCCTGCTAAACGTTACACTTTGTTTTAGATGAACGAACGTCTCTCCACATTCTATGTTCTGAGAGATAAGTGTGTGATAGACGTCCATCACCTTGCTTGTTGGGAACACAAAGTTCCTTTCCAGTTGCAAATTACACTACATACATATATATGGAGAGGTTCTAGCTCCAACTCGGTTTTACAGTGAAAACTGCAGGAACTTCAAACCGGCACTAGGAAACAAACTGAGAAACCAGAGAAAAATTTCTCCTAAAACCCGTTCCATTTGTACAAGATGAACGAACATCTCTCCACATGCTCAGTTCTGAGAGATAATTGTGTGTGAAAGCCGTCCTATTTTTAGCTTGTTGGAAACTCAAAGTTCCTTTCCAGTTGCAAACTACACTCCATATATATATATTGGGATGTACTAGCTCCAAATATGTTTTAAAGTGAAAACTGCAGGAACTTCACACCGGCACTAGGAAACAGACTGAGAAACCATAGTAAAAGTTTCTCCTGCAACACGTTCCTTTGTGATAGATGAACGAACGTCTGTACACATGCTCAGATCTGAGAGATAAGTGTGTGTGAATGCCGTCCTTATCCTAGTTTGTTGGGAACACAAAGTTCCTTTTCAGTTGCAAACTACACTCCGTACATATATAAGGGTAGGTACAAGCCCCAACTCGGTTTTTTCAGTGAAAACTGCAGGAACTTCAAACTGGCACTAGGAAACACACTGGGAAAACAGAGTAAAAGTTTCCACTGCAAACCTTTCCCTTTGTGCTAGATGAACGAACGTCTCTCCACATGCTCAGTTCTGAGAGATAAGTGTGTGTGAAAGCCGTCCTTCAACTAGCTTGTTGGGAACACAAAGTTCCTTTCCAGTAGGGAACTGCACTCCATACATATATATGGTTAGGTACTCACACCAACTCGGTTTTACAGTGAAAACTGCAGGAACTTCACACCGGCATTAAGAAACAGACTGAGAAACCAGAGTAAAAGTTTCTCCTGAAAACCGTTCTCTTTGTACAAGATGAACGATCGTCTCTCCACATGCTCAGTTCTGAGACATAAATGTGTGTGGAAGCCGTCCTTTATTAGCTTGTTGGAAACACAAAGTTCCTTAACAGTTACCAACTACACTCCATACAAATATATGGGGAAGTACTAGCTCCAACACTGTGTTACATTGAAAACTGCAGGAAATTCAAACCGGCACTAGGAGACAGACTGAGAAACCAGAGCAAAAGTTTTTCCTGCAAACCGTTTCCTTTGTGCTAGATGAAAGAACTTTTCTCCACATGCTCAGTTCTGAGATATAAGTGTGTGTGAAAGCCGTCCTTCAACTAACTTGTTGGGAACACAAATTTCCTTTTCACTTGCAATCTACAGTCCGTAAAATTATATGGGTTAGTATAGTTCCAAGTAAGTATTACAGTGAAAATTGCAGGAAATTCAAACCGGAAATAGGATACAGACTGCGAAAAAATTGTAAATTTTCTCCTGCAAAACGTTACAATTTGTTTTAGATGAACGAACGTCTCTCCACATTCTATGTTCTGAGAGATAAGTGTGGGATAGCCGTCCATCACCTAGCTTGTTGGGAACTCATAGTTCCTTTCCAGTTGCAAACTACACTCCATACATATGTACGGAGAGGTTCTAGCTCCAACTCGGTTTTACAGTGAAAACTGCAGGAACTTCAAACCGGCACTAGGAAACAAACTGAGATACCAGAGTAAAAATTTCTCCTAAAACCCGTTCCATTTTTACAAGATGAACGAACATCTCTCCACATGCTCAGTTCTGAGAGATAAGTGTGTGTGAAAGCCGTCCTATTTTTAGCTTGTTGGAAACTCAAAGTTCCTTTTCAGTTGCAAACTACACTCCATATATATATATATTGGGATGTACTAGCTCCAACTCGGTTTTACAGTGAATACTGCAGGAATTTCAAACCGGAAATAGGATACAGACTGCGAAAAAAGTGTAAATGTTTCTCCTGCAAAACGTTACACTTTGTTTTAGATGAACGAACGTCTCTCGACATTCTATGTTCTGAGAGATAAGTGTGTGATAGCCGTCCTTCACCTAGCTTGTTGGGAACACATACTTCCTTTTCAGTTGCAAACATCACTCCATATATATATAAGGGGAGGTACTAGCCTCAACTCGGTTTTACAGTGAAAACTGCAGGAACTTCATACCGGCACTAGGAAACAGACTGGGAAAACAGAGTATAAGTTTTCCTGAAACCCGTTCCCTTTGTGCTACATGAACGAACGTGTCTCCACATGCTCAGTTCCGAGAGATAAGTGTGTTTGAAAGCCGTCCTTCACCTAGCTTGTTGGGAACACAAAGTTCCTATCCAGTTGCCAACTGCATTCTATACATATATATGGTGAGGTAAAAAATCAAACTCTATTTTGCAGTGAAAACTGCAGGAAATTCAAACCGGCACTAGGAAGCAGACTGAGGAACCAGAATAAAAGTTTCACCTGTAACCCGTTCCATTTGTGCTAGATGAACGAACGTCTCTCCACATTCCCATTTCTGAGAGATAATTGTGTGTGAAAGCCGTACTTCACCTAGCTTTTTGGGAATACAAAGTTCCTTTCCAGTTGCAAACTACATTCCATACATATATATGGGTATGTAGTAGCTCCAACTCGGTTTTACAGTGAAAACTGCAGGAACTTCAAACCGGCACTAGGAAACAAACTGAGAAACCAGAGTAAAAGTTTCGCCTGCAACCCGTTCCCTTAGTGCTAGATGAACGAACGTCTCTCCACATACTCAGTTCTGAATATAAGTGTGTTTAATGCCGTCTTTCACCTAGCTTATAGGGAAAACAAAGTTCCTTTCAAGTTGCAAAATACACTCCGTACATATATATGGGTATGTACTACTTCCAGCACTGTTTTACAGTGAAAACTGCAGGAACTTCACTGCGGCATTAGGAAACAGACTGAAAACCCAGAGAAAAAGTTTCCCCTGCCACCAGTTCCCTTTGTGGTAAGTGAACGAACTTCTATCCACATGCTCAGTTCTGAGAGATATGTGTGTGTTAAAGCCGTCCTTCAACTAGCTTGTTGTGAACACAAAGTTCCTTTCAAGTTGCAAAATACAATCCATACATATATAAGGGAAGTACAAGCTCCAACTCGGTTTTACAGTGAAAACTGCAGGAACTTCAAACCGGCACTAGGAAACACACTGAAAAACCAGAGTAAAAGTTTCTCCTGCAACCCGTTCCCTTTGTCTAGATGAACTAAAGTCTCTCCACATGCTCAGTTCTGAGAGATAAGTGTGTGAGAAAGCCGTCCTTCAACTAGCTTGTTGGGAACACAAAGTTACTTTCCAGTTGCAAACTGCAAACTATACATATATATGGTGAGGTACTAACGCCAACCCGATTTTACAGTGAAAACAGCAGGAAATTCACACCGGCATTAGGAAACAGACTGAGAAACCAGAGTAAAAGTTTCCCCTGCAACCAGTTCCCTTTGCGCTATGTGAACCAACTTCCCTCCACATGCTCAGTTCTGAGAGATAATTGTGTGTGAAAGCCGTCCTTCAACTAGCTTGTTGGGAACAAAAAGTTCCTTTCCAGTTGCAAACTACACTCCATACATATATAAGGGAAGTACAAGCTCCAACTCGGTTTTACAGTGAAAACTGCAGGAACTTCAAACCGGCATTAGGAAACAGACTGAGAAACCAGATTAAAAGTTTCTCATGAAAACCGTTCTCTTTGTACAAGGTGAACGAACGTCTCTCCACATGCTCAGTTCCGAGATTTAATTGTGTGAGAAAGCCGTCCTTCAGCTAGATTGTTGGAACAGAAAGTTCCTTTCCACTTTCAAACTACACTCCATACATATATATGGGGATGTACTAGCTCCAACTCTGTGTTACAGTGAAAACTGCAGGAACTTCAAATCGGCACTAGGAAACAGACAGGGAAACCAGAGTAAAAGTTTTCCTGCAACCCGATCCCTTTGTGCTAGATGAACGAATGTCTCTCCACATGCTTAGTTCTGAGAGATAATTGTGTGTGAAAGCCGTCCTTCAACTAGCTTGTTGGGAACACAAAATTCCTTACCAGTTACCAACTACACTCCATAAAAATATATGGGGAAGTACTAGCTCCAAATCTGTGTTACAGTGAAAACTGCAGGAACTTCAAAACGGCCCTTGGAAACACACTGGGAAACCAGAGTAAAAGTTTCCCCTCCAACCCTTTCCCTTTGTGCTAGATGAACGGACGTCTCTGCACATGCTCAGTTCTGAGAGATAAGTGTGTGTGAATGCCGTCCTTCAACTAGCTTGTTGGGAACACAAAGATCCTTTCCAGTAGGAAACTGCACTCCATAAATGTATATGTTTTTGTACTCACACCAACTCGGTTTTACAGTGATAACTGCAGGAAATTCAAACCGGAAATAGGATACAGACTGAGAAAAAAGAGTAAATGTTTCTCCTGCAAACCGTTACCCTTTGTTTTAGATGAACGAACGTCTCTCCACATTCTATGTTCTGAGAGATAATTGTGTGATAGCCATCCATCACATAGCTTGTTGGGAACACAAAGTTCCTTTTCAGTTGCAAACTACACTCCGTATATATATAAGGGGAGGTACTAGCCCCAACTCGGTTTTACAGTGAAAACTGCAGGAACTTCAAATCGGCACTAGGAAACAGACAGGGAAACCACAGTAAAAGTTTCCCTGCAACCCGATCCCTTTGTGCTAGATGAACGATCGTCTCTCCACATGCTCAGTTCTGAGAGATTATTGTGTGTGAAAGCCGTCCTTCATCTAGCTTCTTGGGAACACAAAATTCCTTACCAGTTACCAACTACACTCCATACAAATATATGGGGAAGTACTAGCTCCAAATCTGTGTTACAGTGAAAACTGCAGGAACTTCAAAACGGCACTAGGAAAAAAGTCAGAAAACAGAGTGTAATTTTCTCCTGCATCCCGTTCCATTTTTGCTAGATGAACGATCGTCTCTCCACATGCTCTTTTCTTAGAGATAAGTGTGTGTGAAATCCGTACTTCACCTAGCTTGTTGGGAAAACAAAGTTCCTTTCCAGTTGCAAACTGCACTCGATACATATATATGGTGAGGTACTTAATCCAACTCGTTTTTACAGTGAAAACTGCAGGAACTTCACACATGCACTAGGAAACAGACTGAGAGACCAGAGTAAAATTTCTCCTGCAGCCCGTTCCATTTTTGCTAGATGAACGAACGTCTCACCACATGATAAGTTCCGAGAGATATTTGTGTGTGAAAGCCGTTATTCACCTAGCATGTTGGGAACACAAAGTTCCTTTCCAATTGCAAACTACTCTCCATATATACATATGGGGTTGTACTAGCTCCAACTCGATTTTACAGTGAAAACTGCAGGAACTTCAAACCGGCACTAGGAAACAGACTGAGAAACCAGAGTAAAAGTTTCCCCTGCAACCCTTTCCATTTGTGCTAGATGAACCAACGTCTCTCAACATGCTCAGTTCTGAGAGATAAATGTGTGTGAAAGCCGTCCTTCAACTAGCTTGTTGGGAACACAAAGTTCCTTTCCAGTAGGAAACTGCACTCCATACATATATATGGTTAGGTACTCACACCAAATAAGTTTTAAAGTGAAAACTGCAGGAAATTCACACTGGCATTAGGAAACAGACTGAGAAACCAGAGTAAAAGTTTCACCTGAAACAGTTCCCTTTGTGCTACGTGAACGAACATCTCCCCACATGCTCAGTTCTGAGAGATAATGTGTGTGAATGCCGTCCTTTTTTAGCTTGTTGTAAACACAAAGTTCCTTACCAGATACCAACTACACTCCATACAAATATATGGGGAAGTACTAGCTCCAAATCTGTGTTACAGTGAAAACTGCAGGAAATTCAAACCGGCACTAGGAAACAGACTGAGAAACCAGAGCAAAATTTTTTCCTGCAAACCATTCCCTCTGTGCTAGATGAAAGAACGTCTCTCCACATGCTCAGTTCTGAGTTATAAGTGTGTGTGAAAGCCGTCCTTCAACTAACTTGTTGGGAACAGAAATTTCCTTTTCAGTTGCAATCTACACTCCATACATTTATATGGGGTAGTATAGTTCAAATCGGTATTACAGTGAAAACTGCAGGAAATTCAAACCGGAAATAGGATACAGACTGCGAAAAAAGTGTAAATGTTTCTCCTGCAAAACGTTACACATTCTTTTAGATGAACGAACGTCTCTCCACATTCTATGTTCTGAGAGATAAGTGTGTGATAGCCGTCCATCACCTAGCTTGTTAGGAACACATAGTTCCTTTCCAGTTGTTAACAGCACTGCATACATATATATGGAGAAGTACTAGCTCCAACTCGGTTTTACAGTGAAAACTGCAGGAACTTCAAACCGGCACTAGGAAACTCACTGAAAAACCACAGTAAAAGTTTCTCCTGAAACCAGTGCCATTTGTACAAGATGAAAGAAAGTCTCTCCACATGCTCAGTTCTGAGAGATAAGTGTGTGTGAAAGCCGTCCTATTTTTAGCTTGTTGGAAATTCAAAGTTCCTTTCCAGTTGCAAACTACACTCCATATATATATATTGGGATGTACTAGCTCCATCTCGGTTTTACAGTGAAAACTGCAGGAATTTCAAAACGGCATTAGGAAACAGACTGAGATACCATAGTAAAAGTTTCTCCTGCAACCCTATCCCTTTGTGCTTGATGAACGAACGTCTCTCCATATGCACATTTCTGAGAGATAATTGTGTGTGAAAGCCGTCCTTCAGCTAGATTGTTGGAACAGAAAGTTCCTTTCCACTTTCAAACTACACTCCATACATATATATGGGGATGTAATAGCTCCAACTCTGTGTTACAGTGAAAACTGCAGGAACTTCACACCGGAACTAGGAAACAGACTGAGAAACCAGAGCAAAATTTTTTCCTGCAAACCATTCCCTCTGTGCTAGATGAAAGAACGTCTCTCCACATGCTCAGTTCTGAGAGATAAGTGTGTGTGAAAGCCGTCCTATTTTTAGCTTGTTGGAAATTCAAAGTTCCTTTCCAGTTGCAAACTACACTCCATATATATATATTGGGATGTACTAGCTTCAATTCGGTTTTACAGTGAAAACTGCAGTAATTTCAAAACGGCATTAGGAAACAGACTGAGATACCATAGTAAAAGTTTCTCCGGCAACCCTATCCCTTTGTGCTTGATGAACGAACGTCTCTCCATATGCTCATTTCTGAGAGATAATTGTGTGTGAAAGCCGCCCTTCAGCTAGATTGTTGGAACAGAAAGTTCCTTTCCACTTTCAAACTACACTCCATAAATATATATGGGGATGTACTATCTCCAACTCTGTGTTACAGTGAAAACTGCAGGAACTTCACACCGGCACTAGGAAACAGACTGAGAAACCAGAGTAAAAGTTTCTCCTGCAAACCGTTCCCTTTGAGCTAGATGAACGATCGTCTCTACACATGCTCAGATCTGAGAGATATGTGTGTGTGAATGCCGTCCTTAACCTAGCTTGTTGGGAACACAAAGTTCCTTTTCAGTTGCAAACTACACTCCATATATTTATATGGGTTAGTATAGTTCCAACTCGGTTTTACAGTGAAAAGTGCAGGAAATTCAAACCGGAAATAGGATACAGACTGCAAAAAAAGGGTAAATGTTTCTCCTGCAAACCGTTACCATTTGTTTTAGATGAATGAACGTCTCTACACATTCTATGTTCTGAGAGATAAGTGTGTGATAGCCGTCCATCACCTAGCTTGTTGAGAACACTAAGTTTCTTTTCAGTTGCAAACTACATTCCATATATATATAAGGGGAGGTACTAGCCCCAAATCGGTTTTACAGTGAAAATTGGAGGAACTTCTAACCGGCACTAGGAAACACACTGGGAAACCAGAGTATAAGTTATCCTGCAACCCGTTCCCATTGTTGTAGATGAACGAACGTCTCTCCACATGCTCAGTTCTGAGAGATATGTGTGTGTGAAAGCCGTCCTTCACCTAGCTTGTTGGGAACACAAAGTTCCTTTCTAGTTGCCAACTGCACTCGATACATATATATGGTGAGGTAATAAATCCAACACTATTTTGCAGTGAAAACTGCAGGAACTTCACATCGGCACTAGGAACACACTGAGGAACAAGAGTAAAAGTTTCCCCTGCAACCTGTTCCCTTTGTGCTAGGTGAACGAACTTCTCTCCACATGCTCAGTTCTGAGAGATAAGTGTGTGTGACAGCCGTCCTTTAACTAGCTTGTTGGGAACACAAATTTCCTTTTCAGTTGCAAACTACACTCCATATATTTATATGGGGTTGTATAGTTCCAACTCGGTTTTACAGTGAAAACTGGAGGAAATTCAAACCGGAAATAGGATACAGACTGCGAAAAAAGTGTAAATGTTCCTCCTGCAAACCGTTACCTTTTGTTTTAGATGAACGAACGTCTCTACACATTCTATGTTCTGAGACATAAGTGTGTTATAGCCGTCCTTAACCTAGCTTGTTGGGAACACAGAGTTCCTTTCCAATTACAAACTACACTCCATACATACATATGGGGTTGTACTAGCTCCAACTCGGTTTTACAGTGAAAACTGCAGCAACTTCACACCGGCATTAGGAAACAGACTGAGAAACCAGAGTAAAAGTTGAACTGCAACCAGTTCCATTTGTGCTAGGTGAACGAACTTCTCTCCACATGCTCAGTTCTGAGAGATATGTGTGTGTGAAAGCCGTCCTTCATCTAGCTTGTTGGGAACACAAAGTTCCTTTCAAGTTGCAAACTACAATCCATATATATATAAGGGAAGTACAAGCTCCAACTCGGTTTTACAGTGAAAACTTCAGGAACTTCAAACCGGCTCTAGGAAACAGACTGAGAAACCAGAGTAAAAGTTTCTCCTGAAAACCGGCTCTTTGTACAAGATGAACAAACGTCTCTCCACTTGCTCAGTTCTGAGAGATAAGTATCTGTGGAAGCCGTCCTTTTTTTAGCTTGTTGGAAACACAAAGTTCCTTACCAGTTACCACCTACACTCCATACAATTATATGGGGAAGTACTAGCTCCAACTCTGTGTTACAGTGAAAACTGCAGGAACTTAAAACCGGCAATAGGAAACAGACTGGGAAACCAGAGTATAAGTTTACCTGCAACCCGTTCCCTTTGTGCTAGATGAACGAACGTCTCTCCAAATGCTCAGTTCTGAGAGATAAGTGTGTGTGAAAGCCGTCCTTAACCTAGCTTGTTGGGAAAACAAAGTTCCTTTCCAGTTGCCAACTGCACTCGATACATATATATGGTGAGGTAAAAAATCCAACTCGATTTTGCAGTGAAAACTGCAGGAACTTCACAACGGCATTAGGAACACACTGAGAAACAAGAGTAAAAGTTCCCCTGCAACCAGTTCCATTTGTGCTAGGTGAACGAACTTCTCTCCACATGCTCAGATCTGAGAGATAAGTGTGTGTGTAAGCCGTCTTTCAACTAGCTTATTGGGAACACAAAGTTCCTTACCAGTTACCAACTACACTCCATAAAAATATATGGGGAAGTACTAGCTCCAACTCTGTGTTACAGTGAAAACTGCAGGAACTTCAAACCGGCATTAGGAAACAGACTGAGAAACCAGAGCAAAATTTTTTCCTGCAAAACGTTCATTATTGCTAGATGAAAGAACGTCTCTCCACATGCTCAGTTCTGAGATATATGTGTGTGTGAAAGCCGTCCTTTAACTAGCTTGTTGGGAACACAAATTTCCTTTTCAGTTGCAAAATACACTCCATATATTTATATGGGGTAGTATAGTTCCAACTCGGTTTTACAGTGAAAATTGCAGGAATTTCAAACCGGAAATAGGATATAGTCTGCGAAAAAAGTGTAAATATTTCTCCTGCAAAACGTTACCCTTTGTTTAAGACGAACGAACGTCTTTCCACATTCTATGTTTTGAGAGATAATTGTGTGATAGCCGTCCATCAGCTCGGTTGTTGGGAACACAAAGTTCCTTTTCAGTTGCAAACTGCACTCGATACATATATATGGTGAGGTACAAACTCCAACTCGGTTTTACAGTGAAAACTGCAGGAACTTCAAATCGGCACTAGGAAACAGAGTGGGAAACCAGAGTAAAAGTTTTCCTGCAACCCGTTCCCTTTATGCTAGATGAAAGAACGTCTCTCCACATGCTCAGTTCCGAGAGATAAGTGTGTGTGTAAGCCGTTATTCACCTAGCTTGTTGGGAACACAAAGTTCCTTTCCAATTGCAAACTACACTCCATAAATACATATGGGGTTGTAGTAGCACCAACTCGGTTTTACAGTGAAAACTGCAAGAACTTCACACCGGCACTAGGAAACAGACTGAGAAACCAGAGTAAAAGATTCCCCTGCAACCTCTTCCCTTTATGCTAGGTGAACGAACTTCTCTCCACATGCTCAGTTCTGAGAGATAAGTGTGTGTGAATGCCGTCCTTCATCTAGCTTGTTGGGAACACAAAGTTCCTTACCAGTTACCAACTACACTCCATACAAATATATGTGGAAGTACTAGCTCCAAATCTGTGTTACAGTGAAAACTGCAGGAACTTCAAAACGGCACTAGGAAAAAAGTCAGAAAACAGAGTGTAATTTTCTCCTGCAACCAGTTCCATTTTTGCTAGATGAACGATCGTCTCTCCACATACTCTTTTCTTAGAGATAAGTGTGTGTGAAATCCGTACTTCACCTAGCTTGTTGGGAAAACAAAGTTCCTTTCCAGTTGCAAACTGCACTCGATACATATATATGGTGAGGTACTTAATCCAACTCGTTTTTACAGTGAAAACTGCAGGAACTTCACACAGGCACTAGGAAACAGACTGAGAGACCAGAGTAAAATTTCTCCTGCAGCCCGTTCCCTTTTTGCTAGATGAACGAACGTCTCTCCACATGATAAGTTCCGAGAGATATTTGTGTGTGAAAGCCGTTATTCACCTAGCATGTTGGGAACACAAAGTTCCTTTCTAATTGCAAACTACACTCCATATATACATATGGGGTTTTACTAGCTCCAACTCGATTTTACAGTGAAAACTGCAGGAACTTCAAACCGGCACTAGGAAACAGACTGAGAAACCAGAGTAAAAGTTTCCCCTGCAACCCTTTCCCTTTGTGCTAGATGAACCAACGTCTCTCAACATGCTCAGTTCTGAGAGATAAATGTGTGTGAAAGCCGTCCTTCAACTAGCTTGTTGGGAACACAAAGTTCCTTTCCAGTAGGAAACTGCACTCCATACATATATATGGTTAGGTACTCACACCAAATATGTTTTAAAGTGAAAACTGCAGGAAATTCACACTGGCATTAGGAAACAGACTGAGAAACCAGAGTAAAAGTTTCACCTGAAAACAGTTCCCTTTGTGCTACGTGAACGAACATCTCCCCACATGCTCAGTTCTGAGAGATAATGTGTGTGAATGCCGTCCTTTTTTAGCTTGTTGTAAACACAAAGTTCCTTACCAGATACCAACTACACTCCATACAAATATATGGGGAAGTACTAGCTCCAACTCGGTTTTACAGTGAAAACTGCAGGAACTTCAAACCGGCACTAGGAAACTCACTGAGAAACCACAGTAAAAGTTTCTCCTGAAATCAGTGCCATTTGTACAAGATGAAAGAAAGTCTCTCCACATGCTCAGTTCTGAGAGATAAGTGTGTGTGAAAGCCGTCCTATTTTTAGCTTGTTGGAAATTCAAAGTTCCTTTCCAGTTGCAAACTACACTCCATATATATATATTGGGATGTACTAGCTCCAACTCGGTTTTACAGTGAAAACTGCAGGAATTTCAAAACGGCATTAGGAAACAGACTGAGATACCATAGTAAAAGTTTCTCCTGCAACCCTATCCCTTTGTGCTTGATGAATGAACGTCTCTCCATATGCTCATTTCTGAGAGATAGTTGTGTGTGAAAGCCGCCCTTCAGCTAGATTTTTGGAACAGAAAGTTCCTTTCCACTTTCAAACTACACTCCATACATATATATGGGGATGTACTAGCTCCAACTCTGTGTTACAGTGAAAACTGCAGGAACTTCACACCGGCACTAGGAAACAGACTGAGAAACCAGAGCAAAATTTTTTCCTGCAAACCATTCCCTCTGTGCTAGATGAAAGAACGTCTCTCCACATGCTCAGTTCTGAGTTATAAGTGTGTGTGAAAGCCGTCCTTCAACTAACTTGTTGGGAACACAAATTTCCTTTTCAGTTGCAATCTACACTCCATACATTTATATGGGGTAGTATAGTTCAAATCGGTATTACAGTGAAAACTGCAGGAAATTCAAACCGGAAATAGGATACAGACTGCGAAAAAAGTGTAAATGTTTCTCCTGCAAAACGTTACACTTTCTTTTAGATGAACGAACGTCTCTCCACATTCTATGTTCTGAGAGATAAGTGTGTGATAGCCGTCCATCACCTAGCTTGTTAGGAACACATAGTTCCTTTCCAGTTGTTAACTGCACTGCATACATATATATGGAGAAGTACTAGCTCCAACTCGGTTTTACAGTGAAAACTGCAGGAACTTCAAACCGGCACTAGGAAACTCACTGAGAAACCACAGTAAAAGTTTCTCCAGAAACCAGTACCATTTGTACAAGATGAACGAAAGTCTCTCCACATGCTCAGTTCTGAGAGATAAGTGTGTGTGAATGCCGTCCTATTTTTAGCTTGTTGGAAATTCAAAGTTCCTTTCCAGTTGCAAACTACACTCCATATATATATATTGGGATGTACTAGCTTCAATTCGGTTTTACAGTGAAAACTGCAGGAATTTCAAAACGGCATTAGGAAACAGACTGAGATACCATAGTAAAAGTTTCTCCGGCAACCCTATCCCTTTGTGCTTGATGAACGAACGTCTCTCCATATGCTCATTTCTGAGAGATAATTGTGTGTGAAAGCCGCCCTTCAGCTAGATTGTTGGAACAGAAAGTTCCTTTCCACTTTCAAACTACAATCCATACATATATATGGGGATGTACTATCTCCAACTCTGTGTTACAGTGAAAACTGCAGGAACTTCACACCGGCACTAGGAAACAGACTGAGAAACCAGAGTAAAAGTTTCTCCTGCAAACCGTTCCTTTTGTGCTAGATGAACGATCGTCTCTACACATGCTCAGATCTGAGAGATATGTGTGTGTGAATGCCGTCCTTAACCTAGCTTGTTGGGAACACAAAGTTCCTTTTCAGTTGCAAACTACACTCCATATATTTATATGGGTTAGTATAGTTCCAACTCGGTTTTACAGTGAAAAGTGCAGGAAATTCAAACCGGAAATAGGATACAGACTGCAAAAAAAGGGTAAATGTTTCTCCTGCAAACCGTTACCATTTGTTTTAGATGAATGAACGTCTCTACACATTCTATGTTCTGAGAGATAAGTGTGTGATAGCCGTCCATCACCTAGCTTGTTGAGAACACTAAGTTTCTTTTCAGTTGCAAACTACATTCCATATATATATAAGGGGAGGTACTAGCCCCAAATCGGTTTTACAGTGAAAATTGGAGGAACTTCTAACCGGCACTAGGAAACACACTGGGAAACCAGAGTATAAGTTATCCTGCAACCCGTTCCCATTGTTGTAGATGAACGAACGTCTCTCCACATGCTCAGTTCTGAGAGATATGTGTGTGTGAAAGCCGTCCTTCACCTAGCTTGTTGGGAACACAAAGTTCCTTTCTAGTTGCCAACTGCACTCGATACATATATATGGTGAGGTAATAAATCCAACACTATTTTGCAGTGAAAACTGCAGGAACTTCACATCGGCACTAGGAACACACTGAGGAACAAGAGTAAAAGTTTCCCCTGCAACCTGTTCCCTTTGTGCTAGGTGAACGAACTTCTCTCCACATGCTCAGTTCTGAGAGATAAGTGTGTGTGACAGCCGTCCTTTAACTAGCTTGTTGGGAACACAAATTTCCTTTTCAGTTGCAAACTACACTCCATATATTTATATGGGGTTGTATAGTTCCAACTCGGTTTTACAGTGAAAACTGGAGGAAATTCAAACCGGAAATAGGATACAGACTGCGAAAAAAGTGTAAATGTTCCTCCTGCAAACCGTTACCTTTTGTTTTAGATGAACGAACGTCTCTACACATTCTATGTTCTGAGACATAAGTGTGTTATAGCCGTCCTTAACCTAGCTTGTTGGGAACACAGAGTTCCTTTCCAATTACAAACTACACTCCATACATACATATGGGGTTGTACTAGCTCCAACTCGGTTTTACAGTGAAAACTGCAGCAACTTCACACCGGCATTAGGAAACAGACTGAGAAACCAGAGTAAAAGTTGAACTGCAACCAGTACCATTTGTGCTAGGTGAACGAACTTCTCTCCACATGCTCAGTTCTGAGAGATATGTGTGTGTGAAAGCCGTCCTTCATCTAGCTTGTTGGGAACACAAAGTTCCTTTCAAGTTGCAAACTACAATCCATATATATATAAGGGAAGTACAAGCTCCAACTCGGTTTTACAGTGAAAACTGCAGGAACTTCAAACCGGCTCTAGGAAACAGACTGAGAAACCAGAGTAAAAGTTTCTCCTGAAAACCGGCTCTTTGTACAAGATGAACAAACGTCTCTCCACTTGCTCAGTTCTGAGAGATAAGTATCTGTGGAAGCCGTCCTTTTTTTAGCTTGTTGGAAACACAAAGTTCCTTACCAGTTACCACCTACACTCCATACAATTATATGGGGAAGTACTAGCTCCAACTCTGTGTTACAGTGAAAACTGCAGGAACTTAAAACCGGCAATAGGAAACAGACTGGGAAACCAGAGTATAAGTTTACCTGCAACCCGTTCCCTTTGTGCTAGATGAACGAACGTCTCTCCAAATGCTCAGTTCTGAGAGATAAGTGTGTGTGAAAGCCGTCCTTAACCTAGCTTGTTGGGAAAACAAAGTTCCTTTCCAGTTGCCAACTGCACTCGATACATATATATGGTGAGGTAAAAAATCCAACTCGATTTTGCAGTGAAAACTGCAGGAACTTCACAACGGCATTAGGAACACACTGAGAAACAAGAGTAAAAGTTCCCCTGCAAACAGTTCCATTTGTGCTAGGTGAACGAACTTCTCTCCACATGCTCAGATCTGAGAGATAAGTGTGTGTGTAAGCCGTCTTTCAACTAGCTTATTGGGAACACAAAGTTCCTTACCAGTTACCAAATACACTCCATACAAATATATGGGGAAGTACTAGCTCCAACTCTGTGTTACAGTGAAAACTGCAGGAACTTCAAACCGGCATTAGGAAACAGACTGAGAAACCAGAGCAAAATTTTTTCCTGCAAACCGTTCATTATTGCTAGATGAAAGAACGTCTCTCCACATGCTCAGTTCTGAGATATATGTGTGTGTGAAAGCCGTCCTTTAACTAGCTTGTTGGGAACACAAATTTCCTTTTCAGTTGCAAAATACACTCCATATATTTATATGGGGTAGTATAGTTCCAACTCGGTTTTACAGTGAAAATTGCAAGAATTTCAAACCGGAAATAGGATATAGTCTGCGAAAAAAGTGTAAATATTTCTCCTGCAAAACGTTACCCTTTGTTTAAGACGAACGAACGTCTTTCCACATTCTATATTTTGAGAGATAATTGTGTGATAGCCGTCCATCAGCTCGGTTGTTGGGAACACAAAGTTCCTTTTCAGTTGCAAACTGCACTCGATACATATATATGGTGAGGTACAAACTCCAACTCGGTTTTACAGTGAAAACTGCAGGAACTTCAAATCGGCACTAGGAAACAGAGTGGGAAACCAGAGTAAAAGTTTTCCTGCAACCCGTTCCCTTTATGCTAGATGAAAGAACGTCTCTCCACATGCTCAGTTCCGAGAGATAAGTGTGTGTGTAAGCCGTTATTCACCTAGCTTGTTGGGAACACAAAGTTCCTTTCCAATTGCAAACTACACTCCATAAATACATATGGGGTTGTAGTAGCACCAACTCGGTTTTACAGTGAAAACTGCAAGAACTTCACACCGGCACTAGGAAACAGACTGAGAAACCAGAGTAAAAGATTCCCCTGCAACCTCTTCCCTTTATGCTAGGTGAACGAACTTCTCTCCATATGCTCTGTTCTGAGAGATAAGTGTGTGTGAATGCCGTCCTTCATCTAGCTTGTTGGGAACACAAAGTTCCTTACCAGTTACCAACTACACTCCATACAAATATATGCTGAAGTACAAGCTTCAACTCTGTGTTACAGTGAAAACTGCAGGAACTTCAAAACGGCACTAGGAAAAAACTGAGAAAACAGAGTGTAATTTTCTCCTGCAAACCGTTTCCTTTTTGCTAGATGAACGATCGTCTCTCCACATGCTCTGTTCTTAGAGATAAGTGTGTGTGAATGCCGTACTTCAGTTAGCTTGTTGGGAACACAAAGTTCCTTTCCAGTTGCAAACTGCACTCGATACATATATATGGTGAGGTACAAACTCCAACTCGGTTTTACAGTGATAACTGCAGGACCTTCACACCGGCATTAGGAAACAGACTGAGAAACCAGAGTAAAAGTTTCCCCTGCAACCAGTTCCCTTTGTTCTAGGTGAACGAACTTCTCTCCACATGCTCAGTTCTGAGAGATAAGTGTGTGTGTAAGCCGTCCTTCACCTAGCTTGTTGGGAACACAAAGTTCCTTAACAGTTACCAACTACACTCCATACAAATATATGGGGAAGTACTAGCTCCAACTCTGTGTTACAGTGAAAACTGCAGGAACTTCAAACCGGCACTAGGAAACAAACTGAGAAAACAGAGCAAAAGTTTTTCCTGCAAAATGTTCCTTTTTGCTAGATGAAAGAACGTCTCTCCACATACTCAGTTCTGAGATATATGTGTGTGTGAAAGCCGTCCTTTAACTAGCTTGTTGGGAACACAAATTTCCTATTCAGTAGCAAACTACACTCCATATATTTATATGGGGTAGTATAGTTCCAACACGGTTTTACACTGAAAACTGCAGGAAATTCAAATCGGAAATAGGATACAGACTGCGAGAAAAGAGTAAATGTTTCTCCTGCAAACCGTTACACTTTGTTTTAGATGAACGAACGTCTCTCCACATTCTATGTTCTGAGAGATAAGTGCGTGATAGCCGTCCATCACCCAGCTTGTTGGAAACACAAAGTTCCTTTTCAGTTGCAAACTACACTCCATATATATATAAGGGGAGGTACTAGCCCCAACTCGGTTTTAAAGTGAAAACTGCAGGAACTTCAAATCGGCACTAGGAAACAGACAGGGAAACCAGAGTAAAAGTTTTCCTGCAACCCGTTCCCTTTGTGCTAGATGAACGAACGTCTCTCCACATGTTCAGTTCCGAGAGATAAGTGTGTGTGTAAGCCGTTATTCACCTAGCTTTTTGGGAACACAAAGTTCCTTTCCAATTGCAAATTTCACTCCATACATATATATGGGGATGTACTAGCTCCAACTCGGTTTTACAGTGAAAACTGCAGGAACTTCAAACCGGCACTAGGAAACACACTGGGAAACCAGAGTAAAAGTTTCCCCTGCAAACCTTTCCCTTTGTGCTAGATGAACGAACGTCTCTCCACATGCTCAGTTCTGAGAGATAAGTGTGTGTGAAAGCTGTCCTTCAACTAGCTTGTTGGGAACACAAAGTTCCTTTGCAGTAGGAAACTGCACTCCATACATATATATGGTTAGGTATTCACACCAACTCGGTTTTACAGTGAAAACTGCAGGAAATTCACACTGGCATTAGGAAACAGACTGAGAAACCAGAGTAAAAGTTTCACCTGAAAACAGTTCCCTTTGTGCTACGTGAACGAACATCTCTCCACATGCTCAGTTCTGAGAGATAAGTGTGTGTGAATGCCGTTCTTAACCTAGCTTGTTGGGAACACAAAATTCCTTTCCAGTTGCAAACTGCACTCTATAAATATATATGGTGAGGTACTAACTCCAACTCGATTTTACAGTGAAAACGGCAGGAACTTCACACCGGCATTAAGAAACAGACTGAGAAACCAGAGTGAAAGTTTCTCCTGAAAACCGTTCTCTTTGTACAAGATGAACGAACGTCTCTCCACATGCTCAGTTCTGAGAGTTAATTGTGTGTGAAAGCCGTCCTTCACCTAGCTTGTTGGGAACACAAAGTTCCTTACCAGTTACCAACTACACTCCATAAAAATATATGGGGAAGTACTAGCTCCAAAACTGTGTTACAGTGAAAACTGCAGGAACTTCAAACCGGCACTAGGAAACAGACTGAGAAACCAAACAAAAGTTTTTCCTGCAAACCGTTCCTATTTGCTAGATGAAAGAACGTCTCTCCACATGCTCAGTTCTGAGATAAAAGTGTGTGTGAAAGCCGTCGTTTTACTAGCTTGTTGGGAACACAAATTTCCTTTTAGGTTGCCAACTTCACTCCATATATTCATATGGGGTAGTATAGTTCCAACCCGGTTTTACAGTGAAAACTGCAGGTAATTCAAACCGGAAATAGGATACAGACTGCGAAAAAAGTGTAAATGTTCCTCCTGCAAACCATTACACTTTGTTTTAGATTAACGAACGTCTCTCCACATTCTATGTTCTGAGAGATAAGTGTGTGATAGCCGTCCATCACCTAGCTTGTTGGGAACACAAATTTCCTTTTCAGTTGCAAATTACACTCCATATATATATAAGGGGATGTACTAGCCCCAACTCGGTTTTACAGTGAAACCTGCAGGAACTTCAAATCGGCACTAGGAAACAGACAGGGAAACTAGAGTAAAAGTTTTACTGCAACCCGTTCCCTTTGTGCTAGATGAACGAAAGTCTCTCCACATGCTGAGTTCCGAGAGATAAGTGTGTGTGTAAGCCGTTATTCACCTAGCTTGTTGGGAACACAAAGTTCCTTTCCAATTGCAAACTACACTCCATACATACATATGGGTTTCTACTAGCTCCAACTCGGTTTTACAGCGAAAACTGCAAGAACTTCACACCGGCATTAGGAAACAGACTGAGAAACCAGAGTAAAAGTTTCCCCTGCAACCAGTTCCCTTTGTGCGAAGTGAACGAAATTCTCTGCACATGCTCAGTTCTGAGAGATAAGTATGTGTGAAAGCCGACCTTCAACTAGCTTGTTGGGAACACATAGTTCCTTTCAAGTTGCAAACTACACTCCATACATATATAAGGGAAGTACAAGCCCCAACTCGGTTTTACAGTGATAACTGCAGGAACATCAAACCGGCACTAGGAAACAGACTGAGAAACCAGAGTAAAAGTTTCTCCTGAAAACCGTTCTCTTTGTACAAGATCAACGAACATCTCTCCACATGCTCAGTTCTGAGAGATAAGTGTGTGTGGAAGCCGTCCTTTTATTAGCTTGTTGGAAACACAAAGTTCCTTAACAGTTGCCATCTAAACTCCATAAAAATATATGGGGAAGTACTAGCTCCAACTCTGTGTTACAGTGAAAACTGCAGGACATTCAAGCCGGCACTAGGAAACAGACTGAGAATCCACAGCAAAATTTTTTCCTGCAAACCGTTCCCTTTGTGCTAGATGAAAGAACGTCTCTCCACGTGCTCAGTTCTGAGATATAAGTGTTTGTGAAAGCCATCCTTCAACTAACTTGTTGGAAACACAAATTTCCTCTTCAGTTGCCATCTACACTCCATAAATTTATATGGGGTAGTATAGTTCCAAGACAGTATTACAGTGAAAAATGCAAGAAATTAAAACCGGCACTAGGAAACAGACTGGGAAAAAAGAGTATAAGTTTTCCTGCAACCCGTTCCCTTTGTGCTAGATGAACGAACGTCTCTCCACATGCTCAGTTCTGAGAGATAAGTGGTGTGAAAGCCGTCCTTCACCTAGATTTTTGGGAAAACAAAGTTCCTTTCCAGTTGCAAACAACACTCCATACATATATATGGGGATGTACTAGCTCCAACTACTTTTTAGAATAAAAACTGCAGGAAATTCAACCCGGCACTAGGAAACAGACTGAGTAACCAGAGTGATAGTTTCGCCTGCAACCCGTTCCATTTGTGCTAGATGAACGAACGTCTCTCCAAATGCCCAGTTCTGAGAAATAAGTGTGTGTGAAAGCCGTACTTCACCTAGCTTTTTGGGAATACAAAGTTCCTTTCCATTTGCAAACTACACTCCATACATATATATGGGGATGTACTAGCTCCAACTCAGTTTTACAGTGAAAACTGCAGGAAATTCAAACCGGCACTAGGAAACAGACTGAGATACCAGAGTAATAGTTTCGCCTGCAACCCGTTCCCTTAGTGCTAGATGAACGAACGCCTCTCCACATGCTCACTTCTGAAAATAAGAGTGTTGAATGCCGTCTTACACCTAGCTTATAGGGAAAACAAAGTTCCTTTCAAGTTGCAAAATACACTCCGTACATATATATGGGTATGTACTACTTCCAGCTCTGTTTTACAGTGTAAACTGCAGGAACTTCACTCGGGCATTAGGAAACAGACTGAAAAACCAGAGTAAAAGTTTCCCCTGCAACTAGTTCACTTTGTGGTAAGTGAACGAAATTCTCTCCACATGCTCAGTTCTGAGAGATAAGTGTGTGTGAAAGCCGTCCTTCAACTAGCTTGTTGGGAACACAAAGTTCCTTTCCAGTTGCAAACTACACTCCATACATATATAAGGGAAGTACAAGCTCCAACTCGGTTTTACAGTGTAAACTGAAGGAACTTCAAACCTGCACTAGGAAACAGACTGAGAAACCAAAGTAAAAGTTTCTCCTGCAAACCGTTCCCTTTGGCTAGATGAACTAAAGTCTCTCCACATGCTCAGTTCTGAGAGATAAGTGTGTGAGAAAGCCGTCCTTCACCTAGCTTGTTGGGAACACAAAGTTACTTTCCAGTTGCAAACTGCACTCGATACATATATATGGTGAGGTACTAACTCCAACTCGATTTTACAGTGAAAACTGAAGGAACTTCAAACCTGTACTAGGAAACAGACTGAGAAACCAGAGTAAAAGTTTCTCCTGAAAACCGTTCTCTTTGTACAAGATGAACGAAATTCTCTCCACATGCTCAGTTCTGAGAGATAAGTGTGTGTGAAAGCCGTCCTTCATCTAGCTTGTTGGGAACACAAAGTTCCTTACCAGAACCAACTACACGCCATACAAATATATGGGGAAGTATTAGCTCCAACTCTGTGTTACAGTGAAAACTGCAGGAACTTCAAAACAGCACTGGGAATAAACTGAGAAAACAGAGTGTAATTTTCTCCTGCAAACCGTTCCCTTTGTGCTAGATGAAAGAACGTCTCTCCACATGCTCTGTTCTTAGAGATAAGTGTGTGTGAAACCCGTACTTCAACTAGCTTCTTGGGAACACAAAGATCCTTTCCAGTTGCAAAATACACTCCATATATATATATGGGTGGTACTAGCTCCAACTCGGTTTTACAGTGAAAACTGCAAGAACTTCAAACCGGCACTAGGAAACAGACTGAGAAACCACAGTAAAAGTTTCTTCTGCAAACCGTTCCCTTTGTGATAGATGAAAGAACCTCTCTCCACATGCTCAATTTTGAGAGGTAATTGTGTGTGATAGCAGTCCTTCACCTGGCTTGTTGGGAACACAAAGTTCCTTTCTAGTTGCTAACTACACTCCATACATATATATGGGGATGTACTAGCTCCAACTCCGTTTTAGAATAAAAACTGCAGGAAATTCAACCCGGCACTAGGAAACAGAATGAGAAACCAGAGTAAAAGTTTCTCCTGCAACCCGTTCCATTTGTGCTAGATGAACGAACGTCTCTCCACATGCCCAGTTCTGAGAGATAAGTGTGTGTGAAAGCCGTTCTTCACCTAGCTTTTTGGGAATACAAAGTTCCTTTCCAGTTGCAAACTACACTCCGTACATATATATGGGGATGTACTAGCTCCAAATCGGTTTTACAGTGAAAACTGCAGGAAATTCAAACCGGCACTAGGAAACAGACTGAGAAACCAGAGAAATAGTTTCGCCTGCAACCCGTTCCCTTAGTGCTAGATGAACGAACGCCTCTCCACATGATCACTTCTGAAAATAAGTGTTTTGAATGCTGTCTTTCACCTAGCTTATAGGGAAAACAAAGTCCCTTTCAAGTTGCAAAATACACTCCGTACATATATATGGTTATGTACTACTTCCAGCTCTATTTTACAGTGAAAACTGCAGGAACTTCACTCCGGCATTAGGAAACAGACTGAAAAACCAGAGTAAAAGTTTCCCCTGCAACTAGTTCACTTCGTGGTAAGTGAACGAAATTCTCTCCACATGCTCAGTTCTGAGAGATAAGTGTGTGTGAAAGCCGTCCTTCAACTAGCTTGTTGGGAACACAAAGTTCCTTTCCAGTTGCAAACTACACTCCATATATATATAAGGGAAGTACAAGCTCCAACTCGGTTTTACAGTGTAAACTGCAGGAACTTCAAAACTGCACTAGGAAACAGACTGAGAAACCAAAGTAAAAGTTTACCTGCAACCCGTTCCCTTTGGCTAGATGAACTAAAGTCTCTCCACATGCTCAGTTCTGAGAGATAAATGTGTGAGAAAGCCGTCCTTCACATAGCTTATTGGGAACACAAAGATACTTTCCAGTTGCAAACTGCACTCGATACATATATATGGTGAGGTACTAACTCCAACTCGATTTTACAGTGAAAATTGCAGGAAGGTCACACCGGGATTAGGAAACAGACTGAGAAACAAGAGTAAAAGTTTCCCCTGCAACCAGTTCCATTTGTGCTAGGTGAACGAAATTCCCTCCACATGCTCAGTTCTGAGAGATAATTATGTGTGAAAGCGGACCTTCAACTAGCTTGTTGGGAACACATAGTTCCTTTCAATTTGCAAACTACACTCCATACATATATAAGGGAAGTACAAGCCCCAACTCGGTTTTACAGTGATAACTGCAGGAACATCAAACCGGCACTAGGAAACAGACTGAGAAACCAGAGTAAAAGTTTTTCCTGCAAAACGTTCCTTTGTGCTAGATGAAAGAACGTCTCTCCACATGCTCAGTTCTGAGATATAAGTGTGTGTGAAAGCCGTCTTTCAACTAACTTGTTGGGAACACAAATTTCCTTTTCAGTTGCAATTTACACTCCATAAATTTATATGGGGTAGTATAGTTCCAAGTCGGTATTACAGTGAAAAATGCAGGAAATTCAAACCGGAAGTAGGATACAGACTGCGTAAAAAGTGTAAATGTTTCTCCTGCAAAACGTTACACTTTGTTTTAGATGAACGAACGTCTCTCCACATTCTATGTTCTGAGAGATAAGTGTGTGATAGCCGTCCATCACCTAGCTTGTTGGGAACACAAACTTCCTTTTCAGTTGCAAACAACACTCCATATATATTTAAGGGGAGGTACTAGCCCCAACTCGGTTTTACAGTGAAAACTGCAGGAACTTCAATCCGGCACTAGGAATCAGACTAGGAAACCAGAGTATAAGTTTTCCTGCAAACCGTTCCCTTTGTGCTAGATGAACGAAAGTCTCTCCACATGCTCAGTTCCGAGAGATAAGTGTGTGTGAAAGCCGACCTTCACCTAGCTTGTTGGGAACACAAAGTTCCTTTCCAGTTGCCAAATGCACTCGATACATATATATGGTGAGGTAATAAATCCAACTCGATTTTGCAGTGAAAACTGCAGGAACTTCACACCGGCATTAGGAACAGACTGAGAAACCAGAGTGAAAGTTGCCCCTGCAACCAGTTCCCTTTGTGATAGGTGAATGATCTTCTCTCCACATGCTCAGTTCTGAGAGTTAATTGTGTGTGAAAGCCGTCCTTCACCTAGCTTGTTGGGAACACAAAGTTCCTTACCAGTTACCAACTACACTCCATAAAAATATATGGGGAAGTACTAGCTCCAACACTGTGTTACAGTGAAAACTGCAGGAACTTCAAACCGGCACTAGGAAACAGACTGAGAAACCAAACAAAAGTTTTTCCTGCAAACCGTTCCTTTTTGCTAGATGAAAGAACGTCTCTCCACATGCTCAGTTCCGAGATAAAAGTGTGTGTGAAAGCCGTCGTTTTACTAGCTTGTTGGGAACACAAATTTCCTTTTAGGTTGCCAACTTCACTCCATATATTCATATGGGGTAGTATAGTTCCAACTCGGTTTTACAGTGAAAACTGCAGGAAATTCAAACCGGAAATAGGATACAGACTGCGAAAAAAAGTGTAAATGTTCCTCCTGCAAACCATTACACTTTGTTTTAGATTAACGAACGTCTCTCCACATTCTATGTTCTGAGAGATAAGTGTGTGATAGCCGTCCATCACCTAGCTTGTTGGGAACACAAAGTTCCTTTTCAGTTGCAAATTACACTCCATATATATATAAGGGGATGTACTAGCCCCAACTCGGTTTTACAGTGAAAACTGCAGGAACTTCAAATCGGCACTAGGAAACAGACAGGGAAACTAGAGTAAAAGTTTTACTGCAACACGTTCCCTTTGTGCTAGATGAACGAAAGTCTCTCCACATGCTGAGTTCCGAGAGATAAGTGTGTGTGTAAGCCGTTATTCACCTAGCTTGTTGGGAACACAAAGTTCCTTTCCAATTGCAAACTACACTCCATACATACATATGGGTTTCTACTAGCTCCAACTCGGTTTTACAGCGAAAACTGCAAGAACTTCACACCGGCATTAGGAAACAGACTGAGAAACCAGAGTAAAAGTTTCCCCTGCAACCAGTTCCATTGTGCCAAGTGAGCGAACTTCTCTGCACATGCTCAGTTCTGAGAGATAAGTATGTGTGAAAGCGGACCTTCAACTAGCTTGTTGGGAACACATAGTTCCTTTCAAGTTGCAAACTACACTCCATACATATATAAGGGAAGTACAAGCCCCAACTCGGTTTTACAGTGATAACTGCAGGAACATCAAACCGGCACTAGGAAACAGACTGAGAAACCAGAGTAAAAGTTTTTCCTGCAAAACGTTCCTTTGTGCTAGATGAAAGAACGTCTCTCCACATGCTCAGTTCTGAGATATAAGTGTGTGTGAAAGCCGTCTTTCAACTAACTTGTTGGGAACACAAATTTCCTTTTCAGTTGCAATTTACACTCCATAAATTTATATGGGGTAGTATAGTTCCAAGTCGGTATTACAGTGAAAAATGCAGGAAATTCAAACCGGAAGTAGGATACAGACTGCGTAAAAAGTGTAAATGTTTCTCCTGCAAAACGTTACACTTTGTTTTAGATGAACGAACGTCTCTCCACATTCTATGTTCTGAGAGATAAGTGTGTGATAGCCGTCCATCACCTAGCTTGTTGGGAACACAAACTTCCTTTTCAGTTGCAAACAACACTCCATATATATTTAAGGGGAGGTACTAGCCCCAACTCGGTTTTACAGTGAAAACTGCAGGAACTTCAATCCGGCACTAGGAATCAGACTAGGAAACCAGAGTATAAGTTTTCCTGCAAACCGTTCCCTTTGTGCTAGATGAACGAAAGTCTCTCCACATGCTCAGTTCCGAGAGATAAGTGTGTGTGAAAGCCGACCTTCACCTAGCTTGTTGGGAACACAAAGTTCCTTTCCAGTTGCCAAATGCACTCGATACATATATATGGTGAGGTAATAAATCCAACTCGATTTTGCAGTGAAAACTGCAGGAACTTCACACCGGCATTAGGAACAGACTGAGAAACCAGAGTGAAAGTTGCCCCTGCAACCAGTTCCCTTTGTGATAGGTGAATGATCTTCTCTCCACATGCTCAGTTCTGAGAGTTAATTGTGTGTGAAAGCCGTCCTTCACCTAGCTTGTTGGGAACACAAAGTTCCTTACCAGTTACCAACTACACTCCATAAAAATATATGGGGAAGTACTAGCTCCAACACTGTGTTACAGTGAAAACTGCAGGAACTTCAAACCGGCACTAGGAAACAGACTGAGAAACCAAACAAAAGTTTTTCCTGCAAACCGTTCCTTTTTTCTAGATGAAAGAACGTCTCTCCACATGCTCAGTTCTGAGATAAAAGTGTGTGTGAAAGCCGTCGTTTTACTAGCTTGTTGGGAACACAAATTTCCTTTTAGGTTGCCAACTTCACTCCATATATTCATATGGGGTAGTATAGTTCCAACTCGGTTTTACAGTGAAAACTGCAGGAAATTCAAACCGGAAATAGGATACAGACTGCGAAAAAAGTGTAAATGTTCCTCCTGCAAACCATTACACTTTGTTTTAGATTAACGAACGTCTCTCCACATTCTATGTTCTGAGAGATAAGTGTGTGATAGCCGTCCATCACCTAGCTTGTTGGGAACACAAAGTTCCTTTTCAGTTGCAAATTACACTCCATATATATATAAGGGGATGTACTAGCCCCAACTCGGTTTTACAGTGAAAACTGCAGGAACTTCAAATCGGCACTAGGAAACAGACAGGGAAACTAGAGTAAAAGTTTTACTGCAACCCGTTCCCTTTGTGCTAGATGAACGAAAGTCTCTCCACATGCTGAGTTCCGAGAGATAAGTGTGTGTGTAAGCCGTTATTCACCTAGCTTGTTGGGAACACAAAGTTCCTTTCCAATTGCAAACTACACTCCATACATACATAAGGGTTTCTACTAGCTCCAACTCGGTTTTACAGCGAAAACTGCAAGAACTTCACACCGGCATTAGGAAACAGACTGAGAAACCAGAGTAAAAGTTTCCCCTGCAACCAGTTCCATTGTGCCAAGTGAGCGAACTTCTCTGCACATGCTCAGTTCTGAGAGATAAGTATGTGTGAAAGCGGACCTTCAACTAGCTTGTTGGGAACACATAGTTCCTTTCAAGTTGCAAACTACACTCCATACATATATAAGGGAAGTACAAGCCCCAACTCGGTTTTACAGTGATAACTGCAGGAACATCAAACCGGCACTAGGAAACAGACTGAGAAACCAGAGTAAAAGTTTCTCCTGAAAACCGTTCTCTTTGTACAAGATCAACGAACATCTCTCCACATGCTCAGTTCTGAGAGATAAGTGTGTGTGGAAGCCGTCCTTTTATTAGCTTGTTGGAAACACAATGTTCCTTAACAGTTACCATCTAAACTCCATAAAAATATATGGGGAAGTACTAGCTCCAACTCTGTGTTACAGTGAAAACTGCAGGACATTCAAACCGGCACTAGGAAACAGACTGAGAAACCACAGCAAAATTTTTTCCTGCAAACCGTTCCCTTTGTGCTAGATGAAAGAACGTATCTCCACGTGCTCAGTTCTGAGATATAAGTGTGTGTGAAAGCCATCCTTCAACTAACTTGTTGGGAACACAAATTTCCTCTTCAGTTGCCATCTACACTCCATAAATTTATATGGGGTAGTATAGTTCCAAGACATTATTACAGTGAATACTGCAAGAAATTAAAACCGGCACTAGGAAACAGACTGGGAAACCAGAGTATAAGTTTTCCTGCAACCCGTTCCCTTTGTGCTAGATGAACGAACGTCTCTCCACATGCTCAGTTCTGTGAGATAAGTGGTGTGAAAGCCGTCCTTCACCTAGATTGTTGGGAAAACAAAGTTCCTTTCCAGTTGCAAACTACACTCCATACATATATATGGGGATGTACTAGCTCCAACTACTTTTTAGAAAAAAAACTGCAGGAAATTCAACCCGGCACTAGGAAACAGACTGAGTAACCAGAGTAATAGTTTCGCCTGCAACCCGCTCCATTTGTGCTAGATGAACGAACGTCTCTCCAAATGCCCAGTTCTGAGAAATAAGTGTGTGTGAAAGCCGTACTTCACCTAGCTTTTTGGGAATACAAAGTTCCTTTCCAGTTGCAAACTACACTCCATACATATATATGGGGATGTACTAGCTCCAACTCAGTTTTACAGTGAAAACTGCAGGAAATTCCAACCGGCACTAGGAAACAGACAGAGATACCAGAGTAATAGTTTCGCCTGCAACCCGTTCCCTTAGTGCTAGATGAACGAACGCCTCTCCACATGCTCACTTCTGAAAATAAGAGTGTTGAATGCCGTCTTACACCTAGCTTATAGGGAAAACAAATTTCCTTTCAAGTTGCAAAATACACTCCGTACATATATATGGGTATGTACTACTTCCAGCTCTGTTTTACAGTGAAAACTGCAGGAACTTCACTCGGGCATTAGGAAACAGACTGAAAAACCAGAGTAAAAGTTTCCCCTGCAACTAGTTCACTTTGTGGTAAGTGAACGAAATTCTCTCCACATGCTCAGTCCTGAGAGATAAGTGTGTGTGAAAGCCGTCCTTCAACTAGCTTGTTGGGAACACAAAGTTCCTTTCCAGTTGCAAACTACACTCCATACATATATAAGGGAAGTACAAGCTCCAACTCGGTTTTACAGTGTAAACTGCAGGAACTTCAAACCTGCACTAGGAAACAGACTGAGAAACTAAAGTAAAAGTTTCTCCTGCAAACCGTTCCCTTTGGCTAGATGAACTAAAGTCTCTCCACATGCTCAGTTCTGAGAGATAAGTGTGTGAGAAAGCCGTCCTTCACCTAGCTTGTTGGGAACACAAAGTTACTTTCCAGTTGCAAACTGCACTCGATACATATATATGGTGAGGTACTAACTCCAACTCGATTTTACAGTGAAAACTGAAGGAACTTCAAACCTGTACTAGGAAACAGACTGAGAAACCAGAGTAAAAGTTTCTCCTGAAAACCGTTCTCTTTGTACAAGATGAACGAAATTCTCTCCACATGCTCAGTTCTGAGAGATAAGTGTGTGTGAAAGCCGTCCTTCATCTAGCTTGTTGGGAACACAAAGTTCCTTACCAGAACCAACTACACGCCATACAAATATATGGGGAAGTATTAGCTCCAACTCTGTGTTACAGTGAAAACTGCAGGAACTTCAAAACAGTACTGGGAATAAACTGAGGAAACAGAGTGTAATTTTCTCCTGCAACCCGTTCCGTTTTTGCTAGATGAACGATCGTCTCTCCACATGCTCTGTTCTTAGAGATAAGTGTGTGTGAAACCCGTACTTCAACTAGCTTCTTGGGAACACAAAGATCCTTTCCAGTTGCAAAATACACTCCATATATATATATGGGTGGTACTAGCTCCAACTCGGTTTTACAGTGAAAACTGCAAGAACTTCAAACCGGCACTAGGAAACAGACTGAGAAACCACAGTAAAAGTTTCTTCTGCAAACCGTTCCCTTTGTGATAGATGAAAGAACCTCTCTCCACATGCTCAATTTTGAGAGGTAATTGTGTGTGATAGCAGTCCTTCACCTGGCTTGTTGGGAACACAAAGTTCCTTTCTAGTTGCTAACTACACTCCATACATATATATGGGGATGTACTAGCTCCAACTCCGTTTTAGAATAAAAACTGCAGGAAATTCAACCCGGCACTAGGAAACAGAATGAGAAACCAGAGTAAAAGTTTCTCCTGCAACCCGTTCCATTTGTGCTAGATGAACGAACGTCTCTCCACATGCCCAGTTCTGAGAGATAAGTGTGTGTGAAAGCCGTTCTTCACCTAGCTTTTTGGGAATACAAAGTTCCTTTCCAGTTGCAAACTACACTCCGTACATATATATGGGGATGTACTAGCTCCAAATCGGTTTTACAGTGAAAACTGCAGGAACTTCAAACCGGCACTAGGAAACAGACTGAGAAACCAGAGAAATAGATTCGCCTGCAACCCGTTCCCTTAGTGCTAGATGAACGAACACCTCTCCACATGATCACTTCTGAAAATAAGTGTTTTGAATGCTGTCTTTCACCTAGCTTATAGGGAAAACAAAGTCCCTTTCAAGTTGCAAAATACACTCCGTACATATATATGGTTATGTACTACTTCCAGCTCTATTTTACAGTGAAAACTGCAGGAAATTCACTCCGGCATTAGGAAACAGACTGAAAAACCAGAGTAATAGTTTCCCCTGCAACTAGTTCACTTTGTGCTAAGTGAACGTAATTCTCTCCGCATGCTCATTTCTGAGAGATAAGTGTGTGTGAAAGCCGTCCTTCAACTAGCTTGTTGGGAACACAAAGTTCCTTTCCAGTTGCAAACTAAACTCCATACATATATAAGGGAAGTACAAGCTCCAACTCGGTTTTACAGTGTAAACTGCAGGAACTTCAAACCGGCACTACGAAACAGACTGAGAAACCAGAGTAAAAGTTTCTCCTGAAAACCGTTCTCTTTGTACAAGATGAACGAACGTCTCTCCACATGCTCAGTTCTCAGAGATAAGTGTGTGTGGAAGCCGTCCTTTTATTAGCTTGTTGGAAAAACAAAGTTCCTTACCAGTAACCAACTACAATCCATACAATTTTATGGGGAAGTACTAGCTCCAACTCTGTGTTACAGTGAAAACTGCAGGAAATTCAAACCGGCATTAGTAAACAGACTGAGAAACCAGAGCAAAATTTTTCCTGCAAACCGTTCCCTTTGTGCTAGATGAAAGAACGTCTCTCCACATGCTCAGTTCTGAGATATAATTGTGTGTGAAAGCCGTCCTTCAACTAACTTGTTGGGAACACAAATTTCCTTTTAAGTTGCAATCTACACTCCATATATTTATATGGGGTAGTATAGTTCCAAGTAATTATTATAGTGAAAACTGCAGGAAATTCAACCGGAAATAGGATACAGACTGCGAAAAAATTGTAAATGTTTCTCCTGCAAAACGTTACACTTTGTTTTAGATGAACGAACTTCTCTGCACATTCTTTGTTCTGAGAGAAAAGTGTGTGATAGCCGTCCATCACCTAGCTTGTTTTGAACACAAAGTTCCTTTCCAGTTGCAAACTACACTCCATACATATATAAGGGAAGTACAAGTTCCAACTCGTTTTTACAGTGTAAACTGCAGGAACTTCATACCTGCACTAGGAAACTGACTGAGAAAACAAAGTAAAAGTTTCCCTGCAACACGTTCCCTTTGGCTAAATGAACTAAAGTCTCTCCACATGCTCAGTTCTGAGAGATAAATGTGTGAGAAAGCCGTCCTTCACCTAGCTTGTTGGGAACACAAAGTTACTTTCCAGTTGCAAACTACACTCCATACTTATATAAGTAAAGCACAAGCTCCAAATCGATTTTACAGTGAAAACTGCAGGAACTTCAAACCGGCACTACGAAACAGACTGAGAAACCAGAGTAAAAGTTTCTCCTTAAAACCGTTCTCTTTGTACAAGATGAACGAACGTCTCTCCACATGCTCAGTTCTGAGAGATAAGTGTGTGTTGAAGCCGTCCTTTTTTTAGCTTGTTGGAAAAACAAAGTTCCTTACCAGTTACCAACTACAATCCATACAATTTTATGGGGAAGTACTAGCTCCAACTCTGTGTTACAGTGAAAACTGCAGGAAATTCAAACCGGCACTAGTAAACAGACTGAGAATCCTGAGCAAAATTTTTTCTGCAAACCGTTCCCTTTGTGCTAGATGAAAGAACGTCTCTCCACATGCTCAGTTCTGAGATATAAGTGTGTGTGAAAGCCGTCCTTCAACTAACTTGTTGGGAACACAAATTTCCTTTTCAGTTGCAATCTACACTCCATAAATTTATATGGGGTAGTATAGTTCCAAGTAAGTATTACAGTGAAAACTGCAGGAAATTCAAACCCGAAATAGGATACAGACTGCGAAAAAATTGTAAATGTTTCTCCTGCAAATCGTTACACTTTGTTTTAGATGAACGAACTTCTCTCCACATTCTTTGTTCTGAGAGATAAGTGTGTGATAGCCGTCCATCACCTAGCTTGTTGGGAACACAAAGTTCCTTTCCAGTTGCAAACTACACTCCATACATATATATGGAGAGGTTCTAGCTCCAACTCGGTTTTACAGTGATAACTGCAGGAACTTCAAACCGGCACTAGGAAACAAACTGAGAAACCAGAGTAAAAATTTCTCCTGATACCCGTTCCATTTGTACAAATGAACGAACATCTCTCCACATGCTCAGTTCTGAGAGATAAGTGTGTGTGAAAGCCATCCAATTTTTAGCTTGTTGGAAACTCAAAGTTCCTTTCCAGTTGCAAACTACACTCCATATATATATATTGGTATGTACTAGCTCCAACTCGGTTTTACAGTGAAAACTGCAGGAATTTCAAAACGGCACTAGGAAACATACTGAGATACCTCAGTAAATGTTTCTCCTGCAACCCTATCCCTTTCTGCTTGATGAACGAACGTCTCTACATATGCTCAGTTCTGAGAACTTAGTGTGTGTGAAAGCCGTCCTTCAGCTAGATTGTTGGAACAGAAAGTTCCTTTCCACTTTCAAACTACACTCCATACATATATATGGGGATGTACTAGTTCCAACTCGGTTTTAAAGTGAAAACTGCAGGAATTTTACACCGGCACTAGGAAACAGACTGAGAAACCAGAGTAAAAGTTTCTCCTGCAACCCGTTCCATTTGTGCTAGATGAAAGAACGTCTGTACACATGCTCAGATCTGAGAGATAAGTGTGTGTGAATGCCGACCTTAACCTAGTTTGTTGGAAACACAAAGTTCCTTTTCAGTTGCAAACTACACTCCATACATATATAAGGGGAGGTACTAGCCCCAACTCGGTTTTTTCAGTGAAAACTGCAGGAACATCAAACCGGCACTAGGAAACACTCTGGGAAACCAGAGTAAAAGTTTCCCCTGCAAACCTTTCCCTTTGTGCTAGATGAACGAACGTCTCTCCACTTGCTCATTTCTGAGAGATAAGTGTGTGTGAAAGCCGTCCTTCATCTAGCTTGTTGGGAACACAAAGTTCCTTTCCAGTAGGAAACTGCACTCCATACATATATATGTTTAGGTACTCACACCAACTCTGTTTTACAGTGAAATCTGCAGGAAATTCACACTGGCATTAGGAAACAGACTGAGAAACCAGAGTAAAAGTTTCCCTTGAAACCAGTTCTCTTTTTGCTACGTGAACGAACATCTCTCCACATGCTCAGTTCTGAGAGATAAGTGTGTGTGAATTCCGTCCTTAACCTAGCCTGTTGGGAACACAAAGTTCCTTTCCAGTAGCAAACTGCAATCTATACATATATATGGTGAGGTACTAACTCCAACTCGATTTTACAGTGAAAACTGCAGGAACTTCACACCGGCATTAAGAAACAGACTGAGAAACCAGAGTAAAATTTCTCCTGAAAACCCTTCTCTTTGTACAAGATGAACGAACGTCTCTCCACATGCTCAGTTCTGAGATATAAGTGTGTGTGAAAGCCGTCTTTCAACTAACTTGTTGGGAACACAAATTTCCTTTTCAGTTGCAATCTACACTCCATAAATTTATATGGGGTAGTATAGTTCCAAGTCGGTATTACAGTGAAAACTGCAGGAAATTCAAATCGGAAATAGGATACAGACTGCGAAAAAAGTGTAAATGTTTCTCCTGCAAAACGTTAAACTTTGTTTTAGATGAACGAACGTCTCTCCACATTCTATGTTCTGAGAGATAGGTGTGTGATAGCCGTCCATCACATAGCTTGTTGGGAACACAAAGTTCCTTTTCAGTTGCAAACAACACTCCATATATATATAAGGGGAGGTACTAGCCCCAACTCGGTTTTCAGTGAAAACTGCAGGAACTTCAAACCGGCACTAGGAAACAGACTGGGAAACCAGAGTATAAGTTTTCCTGCAACCCGTTCCCTTTGTGCTAGATGAACGAACGTCTCTCCACATGCTCAGTTCCGAGAGATAAGTGTGTGTGAAAGCCGTCCTTCACCTAGCTTGTTGGGAACACAAAGTTCCTTTCAAGTTGACAACTGCACTCGATACATATATATGGTGAGGTAATAAATCCAACTCGATTTTGTAGTGAAAACTGCAGAAACTTCACACCGGCATTAGGAGCAGACTGAGAAACAAGAGTAAAAGTTTTCCTGCAACTCTTTCCCTTTGTGCTAGATGAACGAACGTCTATCCACATGTTCAGTTCCGAGAGATAAGTGTGTGTGTAAGCCGTTATTCACCTACCTTGTTGGGAACACAAAATTCCTTTCCAATTGCAAACTACACTCCATACATATATATGGGGATGTACTAGCTCCAACTACTTTTTAGAATAAAAACTGCAGGAAATTCAACCCGGCACTAGGAAACAGACTGAGAAACCAGAGTAATAGTTTCGCCTGCAACCCGTTCCATTTGTGCTAGATGAACGAACGTCTCTCCAAATGCCCAGTTCTGAGAAATAGGTGTGTGTGAAAGCCGTACTTCACCTAGCTTTTTGGGAATACAAAGTTCCTTTCCAGTTGCAAACTACACTCCATACATATATATGGGGATGTACTAGCTCCAACTCAGTTTTACAGTGAAAACTGCAGGAAATTCAAACCGGCACTAGGAAACAGACTGAGATACCAGAGTAATAGTTTGGCCTGCAACCTGTTCCCTTAGTGCTAGATGAACGAACGCCTCTCCACATGCTCACTTCTGAAAATAAGTGTGTTGAATGCCGTCTTACACCTAGCTTATAGGGAAAACAAAGTTCCTTTCAAGTTGCAAAATACACTCCGTACATATATATGGGTATGTACTACTTCCAGCTCTGTTTTACAGTGAAAACTGCAGGAACTTCACTCGGGCATTAGGAAACAGACTGAAAAACCAGAGTAAAAGTTTCCCCTGCAACTAGTTCACTTTGTGGTAAGTGAACGAAATTCTCTCCACATGCTCAGTTCTGAGAGATAAGTGTGTGTGAAAGCCGTCCTTTAACTAGCTTGTTGGGAACACAAATTTCCTTTTTAGTTGCAACTACACTCCGTATATTTATATGGGTTAGTATAGTTCCAACTCGCTTTTACAGTGAAAACTGCAGCAAATTCAAACCGGAAATAGGATACAGACTGCGAAAAAAGTGTAAATGTTTCTCCTGCAAACCGTTTCCCTTTGTTTTAGATGAACGAACGTCTCTCCACATTCTATGTTCTGAGAGATAAGTGTGTGATAGCCGTCCATCACCTAGCTTGTTGGGAACACAAAGTTCATTTTCAGTTGCAAACTACACTCCATATATTTATAAGGGGAGGTAATAGCCCCAACTCGGTTTTACAGTGAAAACTGCAGGAACTTCTAATCGGCACTAGGAAACAGACTGGGAAACCAGAGTAAAAGTTTTCCTGCATTCCGTTCCCTTTATGCTAGATGAACGAACGTCTCTTCACGTGCTCAGTTCTGCGAGATAAGTGTGTGTGAAACCCGTACTTCAACTAGCTTCTTGGGAACACAAAGATCCTTTCCACTTGCAAAATACTCTCCATACATATATATGGGTGGTACTAGATCCAACTCGGTTTTACAGTGAAAACTGCAAGAACTTCAAACCGGCACTAGGAAACAGACTGAGAAACCACAGTAAAAGTTTCTCCTGCAACCCGTTCCCTTTGTGCTAGATGAAAGAACGTCTCTCCACATGCTCAATTTTGAGAGGTAATTGTGTGTGATAGCAGTCCTTCACATAGCTTGTTGGGAACACAATCTTCCTTTCTATTTGCAAACTACAGTCCATACATATATATGGGGATGTACTAGCTCCAACTCCGTTTTAGGGTGAAAACTGCTGGAATTTCAAAACGGCACTAGGAAACAGACTGAGAAACCAGAGTAAAATTTCTCCTGTAACCCGTTCCATTTGTGCTAGATGAACGAACGTCTCTCCACATGCCCAGTTTTGAGAGATATGTGTGTGTGAAAGCCGTTCTTCACCTAGCTTTTTTGGAATACAAAGTTCCTTTCCAGTTGCAAACTACACTCCATACATATATATGGGGATGTACTAGCTCCAACTCGGTTTTACAGTGAAAACTGCAGGAACTTCAAACCGGCACTAGGAAACAGACTGAGAAACCAGAGTAAAAGTTTCGCCTGCAACCCGTTCCCTTAGTGCTAGATGAACGAACGTCTCTCCACATGCTCAGTTCTGAAAATAAGTGTGATGAATGCCGTCTTTCACCTAGCTTATAGGGAAAACAAAGTCCCTTTCAAGTTGCAAAATACACTCCGTACATATATATGGGTATGTACTACTTCCAGCTCTGTTTTACAGTGATAACTGCTGGAGCTTCACTGCGGCATTAGGAAACAGTCTGAAAAACCAGAGTAAAATTTTCCCCTGCAACCAGTTCCCTTTGTGGTAAGTGAACGAACTTCTCTCCACATGCTCAGTTCTGAGAGATAAGTGTGTGTGAAAGCCGTCCTTCAACTAGCTTGTTGGGAACACAAAGTTCCTTTCAAGTTGCAAACTACAATCCATACATATATAAGGGAAGTACAAGCTCCAACTCGGTTTTACAGTGTAAACTGCAGGAACTTCAAACCGGCACTAGGAAACAGCCTGAGAAACCAAAGTAAAAGTTTCTCCTGCAACCCGTTCCCTTTGTCTAGATGAACTAAAGTCTCTCCACATGCTCAGTTCTGAGAGATAAGTGTGTGATAAAGCCGTCCTTCACCTAGCTTGTTGGGAACACAAAGTTACTTTCCAGTTGCAAACTGCAATCTATACATATATATGGTGAGGTACTAACTCCAACTCGATTTTACAGGGAAAACTGCAGGAAATTCACACCGGCATTAGGAAACAGACTGTGAAACCAGAGTATAAGTTTCCCCTGCAACCAGTTCCCTTTGTGCTAGGTAACTAACTTCCCTCCACATGCTCATTTCTGAGAGAAAAGTGTTTGTGAAAGCCGTCCTTCAACTAGCTTGTTGGGAACAAAAAGTTCCTTTCCAGTTGCAAACTACACTCCATACATATATAAGGGAAGTACAAGCTCCAACTCGGTTTTACAGTGAAAACTGCAGGAACTTCAATCCGGCATTAGGAAACAGACTGAGAAACCAGAGTAAAAGTTTCTCCTGAAAACCGTTCTCTTTGTACAAGATGAACGAACGTCTCTCCACATGCTCAGTTCCGAGAGATAAGTGTGTGTGGAAGCCGTCCTTTTTTAGCATGTTTGAAAAACAAAGTTCCTTACCAGTTACCAACTACACTCCATACAAATATATGGGGAAGTACTAGCTCCAACTCTGTGTTACAGTGAAAACTGCAGGAAATTCAAACCGGCACTAGGAAACAGACTGAGAAACCAGAGCAAAGTTTTTCCTGCAAACCGTTCCCTTTGTGCTAGATGAAAGAACGTCTCTCCACATGCTCAGATCTGAGATATAAGTGTGTGTGAAAGCCGTCCTTCAACTAACTTGTTGGGAACACAAATTTCCTTTTAAGTTGCAATCTACACTCCATACATTTCTATGGGGTAGTATAGTTCCAAGTCAGTATTACAGTGAAAACTGCCGGAAATTCAAACCGGAAATAGGATACAGACTGCGAAAAAATTGTAAATGTTTCTCCTGCAAAACGTTACACTTTGTTTTAGATGAACGAACGTCTCTCCACATTCATTGTTCTGAGAGAAAAGTGTGTGATAGCCGTCCATCACCTAGCTTGCTGGGAACACAAAGTTCCTTTCCAGTTTCCAACTACACTCCATACATATACAAGGGAAGTACAAGCTCCAACTCTGTGTTAAATTGAAAACTGCAGGAACTTCAAACAGGCACTAGGAAACAGACTGAGAAACCAGAGCAAATTTTTATCCTGCAAACCGTTCCTTTTTGCTGGATGAAAGAACGTCTCTCCATATGCTCAGTTCTGAGAACTTAGTGTGTGTGAAAGCCGTCTTTCACCTAGCTTATTGGGAATACAAAGTTCCTTTAAAGTTGCAAAATACACTGCGTAAATATATATGGGTATGTACTACTTCCAGCTCTGTTTTACAGTGAAAACTGCAGGAATTTCAAACCCGCACTAGGAAACAGACTGAGAAAAATGAGTAAAAATTTCTGCTGCAAACCGTTCCCTTTGAGCTAGATGAACGAACGTCGCTATACATGCTCATTTCTGAGAGATAATTGTGTGATGAAAGCCGTCCTTCAACTAGCTTGTTGGGAACACAAAGTTCCTTTCAAGTTGCAAACTACACTCCATACATATACAAGGGAAGTACAAGCTCCAACTCGGTTTTACAGTGAAAACTGCAGGAACTTCAAACCGGCTCTAGGAAACAGACTGAGAAAACAAAGTAAAAGTTTCTCCTGCAACCCGTTCCCTTTGGCTAGATTAACTAACGTCTCTCCACATGATCAGTTCTGAGAGATAAGTATGTGTGAAAGCCGTACTTCACCTAACTTGTTGGGAACACAAAGTTCCTTTCCAGGTGCAAACTGCACTCTATACATATATATGGTGAGGTAATAACTCCAACTCGATTTTATAGTGAAAACTGCAGGAACTTCAAACCGGCCCTAGGAAACAGACTGAGAAACCAGAGTAAAAGTTTCTCCTGAAACCCGTTCCATTTGTACAAGATGAACGAACGTCTCTCCACATGCTCAGATCTGAGAGATAAGTGTGTGTCAAAGCCATCCTATTTTTAGCTTGTTGGAAACACAAAGTTCCTTTCCAGTTGTAAACTACACTCCATATATATATATATTGGGATGTACTAGCTCCAAATCGGTTTTACAGTGAAAACTGCAGGAATTTCAAAACGGCACTAGGAAACAGACTGAAATATCATAGTAAAAGTTTTTCCTGCAACCCTATCCCTTTGTGCTTGATGAACGAACGTCTCTCCATATGCTCATTTCTGAGAGATAATTGTGTGTGAAAGCAGTTCTTCAGCTAGATTGTTGGAACACAAAGTTCCTTTCCAATTGCAATCTACACTCCATATATACATATGGGGTTGTACTAGCCCCAACTCGGTTTTACAGTGAAAACTGCAGGAACTTCAAACCGGCACTAGGAAAAAGACTGAGAAAAGAGTGTAAAAGTTTCTCCTGCAAACCGTTCCCTTTGTACTAGATGAACGAACGTCTCTCCACATGCTCTGTTCTGAGAGATAAAAATGTGTGAAAGCCGTCCTTCAACTAGCTAGTTGGGAACACATATTTCCTTTTCAGTTGCAAACTACACTCCATATATTTATATGGGTTAGTATAGTTCCAACTCGGTTTTACAGTGAAAACTGCAGGAAAGTCAAATCGGAAATGGGATACAGACTGCGAAATAAGAGTAAAAATTTCTCCTGCAAAAGTTTATCCTTTGTTTTAGATGAACGAACGTCTCTCCACATTCTATGTTCTGAGAGATAAGTGTGTGATAGCCGTCCATCACCTAGCTTGTTGGGAACACAAAGTTCCTTTTCAGTTGCAAACTTCACTCCATACATATATAAGAGGAGGTACAAGCCCCAACTCGGTTTTACAATGAAAACTGCAGGAACTTCACACCGGCACTAGGAAACACTCTTGGAAACCAGAGTAAAAGTTTCTCATGCAACCCTTTCTCTTTGTGCTAGAGGAACGAACGTCTCTCCACATGCTCAGTTCTGAGAGATAATTGTGTGTGAAGCCGTCTTTCACCTAGGTTGTTGGGAACACACAGTTTCTTTCCAATTGCAAACTACACTCCATACATACATATGGGGTTGTACTAGCTCCAACTCGGTTTTACAGTGAAAACTGCAGGAACTTCAAACAGGCACTAGGAAACAGACTGGGAAACCAGAATAAAAGTTTCTCCTTCAACCCGTTCCCTTTGTGCTGGATGATCGAACGTCTCTCCTCATGCTCATTTATGAGAGTTATGTGTGTTTGAAAGCCTTACTTCACCAATCTTTTGGAAACCCGTGTTTATTTTTCAGTTGCAATCTACACTCCATACATATATATGGGGAGGTATTAGCTCCTACGCCGTTTTACAGTGAAAACTGCACGAACATGAAACAAGCACTAGGAAAGAGACTGAGAAAGCAGAGTAAAAGTTTCTCCTGCAACCCGTTCCCTTTTTGCTAGATGAACGAACGTCTCTCCACATGCTCAGTTCTGAGAGATAAGTTTGTGTGCAAGCCTTATTCACACAGCTTGTTGGGAACACACAGTTTCTTTTCAGTTGCAAACTACACTCCATTCATATATATGGTTAGGTACTAGCTCCAATTCCGTTGTATAGTTAAATCTGCAGGAACTTCAAACCGGCACTAGGAAACAGACTGGGAAACCAGAGTATAAGTTTCTCCTGCAACCCTTTCCCTTTTTGCTAGATGAACGAACGTCTCTCCACTTGCTCACTTCTGAGATATAAGTGTTTGTGAAAGCCGTACTTCACCCAGCTTGTTGGGAACACAAAGTTTCTTTTCATTTGCAAACTAAACTCCATACATATATATGGTGGTATTCTTTCTCCAACTGTGTTTCATAGTTTAAACTAGTGGAATTCCCAACAGCACTAACAGACTGAGAAACCGGAGTAATTTGTTCTCCTGCATCCCCTTCTCTTTGTGCTAGATGAACAAATATCTCTCCGCATGGTCATTTCTGAGAGATTAATTTGTGTGAAAGATCTTCTTCACCTGGCTCCTTTCGAACATTATGTTTCTTTTTAGCTCCTAAAATCCCTACATTCATGTATATTGGGATGTAGTATCTGCCTATTTGATTTACAGTGATATCTGCATGACGTTCAGACCGAGAGTAGGAAAAATACTGAGTAAACAGTATAAGCGTTTCAACTGTTAACATTACCTTTATGGTATATTTTCGAACGTCTCTCCTCAAGCTCATTTCTGAGAGATAATTGTCCATGAAAGCAGTCTTTCACCTATCTTCCTGGGAACACATAGTTTCTTTTGTGTTGGAAACAACACTACATATATATATTTTTGGGATGTACTAGCTCGTATTCTGTTTTGCTCTGAAAGCCGCATGTACTTCAAACCGGCAGTAGGAAACAAACTAAGAATCCATTATAAGTCTTTCTACTGAACCCTCTCCCTTTTGCTAGATGAACGAACGTCTCTCTATATGTTGAATATTGAGTGTTAAGTGTGTGGGAAGTCTTCAATCTTCTAGGTTGTTGGGAACACATTTTTTTCTGTTGGAAACTGCCCTACATACATATATATGGGGATTACTAACTCCAACTCAGCTTTACAGAAAACTTCATGAAATTTACCCGGATCTATAATAAGATACTGAGAAACCAGAGTAATTTTTTCTACTACAGTCCATTCCATTTATACTGGATGATAGAACTTCTCTTCTCATTCTCAATTCTGACAGATAAATATTTGTGTATGGCATCAGAAAACTTACTTGTTGGGAAAATAGTTTCTTTTCAGTAGGTAAATACACTACATGTATATATATGGGGAGGTACTAGCTCCAACTCGGTTTTACAGTGAAAACTGCGTGAACTTCAAAGCGGCACTCTGAATCATACTGTGAGTCCAGGGTACGTGTTTCTATTTCAACCCATTTCCTTTTTATAAATGAACGAAATTCTCTCCACTTGCACAATTCTGAGTGTTAAGTGTGTGTGAAAGTCTTCAATGAAATTTCTTGTTGGGAACACACAGTTTCTTATGAGTGGGTAAGTTCACTACATTTGTATAAATGTGGAGATACTAGTTACAACTCGTATTTACTATAAAAACTGCATGAACTTCCAACCAGCACTAGGAAGCATAGTGAGAATCCAGTGTAGGTGTTTCTCCTGCAGGCCATTTCCTTTATGCTAGACAAATGAATGTCTCTCCACATTCTCAATATTCAGAACTGAATGAGTGTTGAAGCCATCCTTCACCTACCTTGTTGAAAACCCAGAGTTTCAGTCCAATGGAAATTACTTTTCTTTCATATATATAGGAACTTTCTAGCACGGACTCGGTTTTATACTGCAAACTGCTTTTATTTGAAACCGGCTTTGAGAAACATGCTGACAACTCAGAGAATCTGTTTCTGTATATCACTTAACCTTCAATGCTGGATGAAAAAACTCTCCACAGGCTTACTTCTGACATCTGAATTTGTTTTGGAGACGACCTTCACCTAACTTGTTTGAAAACCAGAGGTTTTGTTATAGGGGAACTAAGCTACTTACATATCTAAGGGCAGGCGCTCACTCCAACGTGGTTTTCCACACTAAATCGCTTTTACATTGAAAACGGCGTTAGGAAACATGCTGAAATTTTAGAGAAAGTGTGTCTGTAATACCTCTGCATTTTATTCTGCATGAAGGAACTCCTCTCAACATGTTCAATTTTCATAACTCTATGAGTTTGGAAGCTGTAATTCACCTAGCTTGTTGGAAACCCAGAGTTTCAGTCCAAGGCAAACTAAGCTGCTTCCATATATATCGGGATGTAATAGTACTAACTCAATTTTAAACTGCAAATCGCCTTTACTTGAAATCGGCTTTGAGAAACATGCTGAGAAATCAGAGTAATTATTTCTGTATGTCACTTAACCTTCAATGGTGGATGAAAGAACGCCTCTCCACAAGCTCAATTCTGACATCTGAGTTTGCGTTGGAGCTGTCCTTCAGCTAACTTGTTGGAAATCCAGAGTTTCTGGTATAGGGGAACTACACTACTTACATATCTAAGGGGAGACACTCGCTCCAACGCGGTTTTCCACAGCAAACTGGTTTTACATTGAAAAAGGCATTAGGAAACATGCTTAGAAATCAGAGAATTTGTGTCTAGAATACCTCTGCCTTTTATGCTGGATGAAGGAACGCCTCTCAACATGCTCAATTATCAGATCTGTACGAGTGTGAAAGCCGTTCTTCACCAAGCTTTTTGGAAACCCAGTGTTTCAGTCCAAGGTAAACTGCACTGCTTTCCAATATATGGGGATGTACTAGCATGAACTCGATTTTTCACGGCAATCGGCTTTTACTTGAAACCGGCTTTGAGAAACATGCTGAGAAATCAGAGTACTTGTTTCTGTATGTAACTTAACCTTCAAGGCTGGATGAAAGAAGCCTCTCCACAAGCTCACTTTTGACATCTGAATTTCTCTTGGAACTGTCCTTCACCTAACTTTTTGGAACTCCAGAGTTTCTTGTATAGGGGAACTACCCTACTTACATATGTAAGGGGGGGCTCTCGCTCCAACTTCGTTTTCCAGATCAAACCACTTTTACATTGAAACCGGCGTAAGAAACATGCTCAGAAATCAGAGAATGTGTGTCTAGAAGTCCCTCTGCCTTTTATGCTGGATGAAGGAACGCCTCTCCACATGCTCAGTTTTCAGGAATATAGGAGTGTGGAAGCCACCTTTCACCTAGCTTGCTGGAAACCCAGATTTTCAGTCCAAGGTAAACTTCGTTACTTTCATATATATGGGGACGTACTAGCACGAACTCAGTTTTTCACTGCAAACCGCTTTTACTTGAAACCGGGTTTAAGAAACATACTGAGAAATCAGAGAACGTGTTTGTACATTTCACTCTGCCTTTTATGTTTACTGTGAAACGCTGGTTTGAAAGAAAAATCACTTTGCTTTGGTAAACTGCTTTGAATCGAGTTCCTCCGCTTTGATAAGTAAATTGGGTAGTTCCCGTTTTCCAGAAGCTCTGGTTTTCCAACATGTTAGGAGAAGGACTTCTCCAACACAAATTGAAATGTCAGAAGTGATCTTGTGGAAAGGCGTTCTTTCATCCAGCATTGAAGGTTAAGTGACATACAGAAATACTTACTCTGAATTCTCAGCATGTTTCCTAATGCCAGTTTCTAAGAAAGAGTGGTTTGCTGTGGAAAACCGCTTTGGAGCGAGAGCCTCTGCTTAGATATGTAAGCAGCGTAGTTCCCCTAGACCAGAAACCCTTGTTTTCGAAGAAGTTATGTGAAGAATGGCTCCAACTCACTTTTAGATGTCAGAAGTGAGCATGTTGGGAGGCGTTCCTTCTTCCACCATTGAAGGTTAAGTGACATACTGAAACAATCACTCTGATTTCTTAGCATGTTTCTGAAATCCGTTTCAAGTAAAAACGTCTTGCAGTGGAAATGAGAGTTGGTGCTAGTTCGTTCGCATATATATGAAAGCAGCGTTGTTTCCCTAGTCCAGAAACTGTTGGTTCCCAATGAGCTAGGTGAAGGAAGGCTTCCATACATACACAGATTTGAAAATAGAGCATGCGTAGAGGCCTTATTTCACCCAGCATAAAAGGCAGAGTGACATGTAGAAACACATTCTCTGATTTCTCAGCATGTTTACTAATGCTGATTTCAAAGTAAAAGTAGTTAGCTGTGGAAATCCACGTTGAAGCGAGTACCTCCCCTTAGACATGTTAGTAGCGTAGTTCCCCTAGACCAGAAACAATGGGTTTACTGCAAGTTAGGTGAAGGACTGTTCCAACACACATTCAGCTGTCAGATGTGAGCATGTGGAGATGCGTTCTTTCATCCAGCATTGAAGGTTAAGTGACATACAGAAACATTTACTCTGATTTCTCAGAATGTTTCGCAAAGCTGGTTTCAAGTAAAAGCGGTTTGCATAGGAAAACCGAGTTGGTGCTAGTACGTTGCCATATATATGAAAGCAGCGTAGTTTCCCTAGTCCAGAAATTCTGGGTTCCCAACAAGCTTGGTGAAGGACGGCCTCCACACTTATACAGATCTGAAAATAGAGCATGTGGAGTGGCGTTATTTCATCCAGCATAAAAGGCAGAGTGACATGTAGAAACACATTCTCTGATTTCTCAGCATGTTTACTAACGCCGATTTAAAAGTAAAAGCTGTTTGTGTGGAAAACTGCATTGGAGCGAGTGCCTCCCCTTAGATATGTAAGCAGCGTAGTACCCCTAGACCAGAAACTCTTGTTTTCCAACATTTTAAGTGAAGGACGTCTCCAACACTCATCCAGCTGTCATAAGTGAGCATGTGGAGAGGCGTTCTTTCATCCTGCATTGAAAGTTAAGTGACATACTGAAACACTATCTCTGATTTCTCAGCATGTTTCTCAAAGCCGGTTTCAAGTAAAGCGGTTTGCAGTGGAAATGCGAGTTGGTGCTAGGGTGTCCCCAAATATAAGAAAGCAGCGTAGTTCCCCTAGTCCTGAAACTATGGTTCCCAACAAATAGGTGAAAGACGGCTTCCATGCATATACAGATTTGAAAATAGAGTATTTGGAGTGGCGTTCTTTCATCCATCATAAAAGGCAGAGTGACATGTAGAAACACATTCTCTGATTTCTCAGCGTGTTTACTAACGCTGGTTTCAAAGTAAAAGTGGTTTGCTTAGGAAAACCGCGTTGGAGCGACTGCCTCCGGTTAGATATGTAAGTAGTGTAGTTCCCCTAGACCAGAAACTCTGGGTTTCCAACAAGTAAGGTGAAGGACATCTCCAACACACATTCAAATGTCAGAAGTTATCATGTGGAGAGGCTTTCTTTCGTCCAGCATTGACGGTTAAGTGACATACAGAAACACTTACTCTGATTTTTCAGTATGTTTTTCAGAGCCGGTTGCAAGTAAACACGGTTTGCAGTGAAAAACCGTTTTGGTACTAGTGCATCCCCATAGATATGTATGTATCGTAGTTTCCCTACCCCAGAAACTGTGGGTTCCCAATTAGATAGTTGAAGGACAGCTTCCAAACTCATACATTATCTAAAAATTGAGCATGTGGTGTGGAGTTCTTTCATACAGCATAAAAGGTGGAGTGACATATAGAAACACTAACTCTGATTTCTCAGCATGATTCTGAAAGCCGGTTTCAAGTAAAAGCTCTTTGGAATGGAAAAGCCAACAGGAGCTTGTGCCTCCCCTTATATAAGTAAGTACCGTAATTCCCCGAGACCAGAAACTGGGTTCTCAAAAACCTAGGTGAAAGTTGACTTCCACTCACATATGTTTCCAAAATGGAACAAGTGTAGAAGAATTCCTTTATCTCACCTAAACAGCAAGGCTAAATCTCAAGCACTTACCATGATTTCTCTGCATGTTTACTTGAGTAGATTTAAAGCTAAAAGCATTTTTCGCTCAGAAACCTAGTTAGAGCTTATTCCTGCTGTTATATATATTGGTCGGGCAGTGCCCCAACACCACAATTCTGTGTTTCCAGCAGTGTTGGTGAAGGATGGCTTCCACACACATTCGATTTTCTCTCCTCCTCACTCTTCTGCTTAGACATCAATGCAGGTTGTGTATTGTGGAAGCCAAGGAAATTTTTTTCATTTAGGATCAGCCTCAGAGAAAACTGAGACCTGCTTCTGCTTCTTTTCCCTGCTAGATTTCCTCTTGGTGCATTACCAATCCTCAAGAATGAGTTCCTTTAACCAAGTAATTATTTCAAAAAAATGAGCAGGTTTCCATAGGGCCATTACTTCTTTTATATTCTTGCTTTTTAATACCTCTCTTCCATCTCTTTATCTCCAGGTGTCTTATTTCTATGTCCTTTGGTTTGGGCTGATGGCTATTCAGCATTAGTGTAGAAATTTTTGCTTGATATTACTGATCTACATTCTTTCCAATGATATTTGATTTATCATTGGATTTTAGGGAAGATAGTTTCTTTAAAAAAATTCTGGTAAGTAACTTGTGGGGGACTCTGATTCTGTTGATCTAGAACTATAATGCTTAATTTCTGAATAAGTGATACTTTCACAGAGCTCAAAATTCCAAAGGTTTGAGTGCCACCACTGTCCTGAAGACTTTCAAACTTTTCTTTGGGGGCACTCAGAACTGAGAGAGAGTGTGTGTGTGTGTGTGTGTGTGTGTGTGTGTGTGTGTGTTTGTGTGTCCTTCTGGACTTAGTTTAGCCTGAAATGAGCAAAGGCAAGTACCCCCCATTTTACACAATCAACAGACGACTTTCACAATTTGATACCTTTTAAAAATATATGAACTGTAATGTTGTAGAATTTTACAAGAGGCAGTGACCTTCAGGACTGTCAGCAATGGAGGCAGAACAGTTGGAGGGACAGCAGGTGCTCGTGCTCAGTGGCTGAAGTCACACAACATCCACGGCCACCTCTGGTTAATCTTATAGAGTCGGTGCTGTCTGCAGGCTTTCAGGGCTGTGCCCCCTCCCCACCAAACATATATTAGGAAAAGTGGTGAGCCTCAGTATGAGAAACAATAAAGAATTAGTAGGGGAAATTGAGTTTATTGTTTTTAAAAGAAAAATTATCATCCAGGTAGTTTAATTTCAGCTCCTAATAGACTGATGTGTTGACATTCACAGGGATGTGTAAACACCTGCATGATCATGGGGCAGGACCGGAGACTCTGAAGCAGCAATCACCACACACAACTTCCACTGCTGTCCTTGACAGCCTTATAGAATTTCTTGATTAAGAAAAGGCCATAGATGTTAAATATCATCATTTTGAGAAACCAGTTCTTTTGAAATCTTATATAATAATGTAACTGAATTGGATAAAGAAATGCTAAATGTGTAATAAAGTATCCAAAGAGGTAATGATTACTGAAAACACCACAAATTGAAGACGACCACAGCATAATGTGCATATATATTTTAATGATCTGAAAGAATCAGCTCAGCAGTGTATTCGAGACATCTAGAGATGATGTCAAAAGTGGGTGTCCTTGGATAGCTTTTTGTGAATGTTAGAGTGAAGTCAGGGTCAGGTACACAAATTTAGTTTAAAAACAAAAGGTGAACCAGATTTCTTTTCAAAAATCTATTGTGTCTTGTTAGAAATCATTAAATCCAGGGTCAAGGGAAGGAAAAAGAAAACCTAGTGACCACGTGACTGCTCAGGAGCTGGTAGTAAAATGACGGTTGACAATTGTGTAAATTAGATATGATTTTGATGTCCAACTGACCCAAAGATTTTTAGTCCATGTGCCAAAAATATATCAAGGAATAAATAGTGATCTATGTTTTATCAGCTCTGTTATCCCCCCTTCAAGCCTGCATTCTGATTGGGAAACTAAGAACTTCTACTGCAGGGAGGGGGATTTTCAAAAATGGAGTGTCCCCCAACTGAGAAAATAAAGAAAATGTAGCCATACACTGTAGAGACACAGGGAGATCTGTTGAGCCAGATGACACTTGCTTTACTGTCAACTAGTGGAGGTGCAGCTTTTTGATGACTTGGGTACCACGTTGCTGCCTTTCTCAAGGTATTGCCCACGGCTCTTGAGAAGCGATGAAGTGGGGCCAAGGAATTAGCCTCCGAATGCCCTTTGCCATGGATGTTGTCTCTATTCTCCACTTTTAAAGTTTAGCTTAGACAAGTTGCCGTGTCTTGCCAAGTGAGCTACAGACAGTAAGTACATCTTGAAGCACACGGCTCTTTCCTCCTCACTGCAGCAGAGAACCTCTGCATTGGAGCATCCTGAGATGTCATCGATGGTCATTTTTCATGTTAGGAATCAGTAAGGATGCTATGTCCACATGGATGAGGAGGGTAAGATTTCAGTCTCTAAAGTGGCAATGATGGGTTGACCTTTTCACTTAAAGAGTCTCACATCAACAAATGCTTGTCTGTTCTGGACCAAGAAGAAACAAGTGTTTGAAAAAGAATAGCTTGAAAGGTCAGTGGGACATGTCAGGCATCTTCTTTATGTCCTCAAGTTCGGGTATCCAACATGGTTTTCCTATCCTGAGTGATACTGACAATTTGCCGTGCTCTGTGCCTCATGTATACCAAAGGCTTTCCTAAGTAAAATATCTAGAAATGGTAACATTCTTGATATGTGTTAAACCGGGGGAGGTGAAGGATTTAAAATTAGTCCCTAATGTGCATTGATTTTTTTTAAAGACATCAATTTTATAGAAACTTTTGAAGAATTAAAGTGACATAAAATTACAAAGCACCTTTTCCTTCTGGTAAGAAAGGGTTCTGTATTCCTTTATTGATGGATCTAACATAGAATCAGTACTAATATTGTTTGTACTGTACTTAGTGTTTACAGAGTGATTCACAGATATTCTCCTATTTCATCTGTGCAATGACCTCTGGAAGATAAGATTTCCTAGTTATGCTTTTTAATGTCTATTTTTAACTCTTTCTAAAAGCAGAATGATTAAGCCCCATTTGCTCAATTTAGAAGGCTGGACTGATTAAATGTGTCAGAACATTCCAGGAGGCAGAGGAAAGGAAGAGACAGGGGTTCTACACGATGGAAGCTGCTCCTGAAATGATTTGACCAGCAGTCTTATCCATTTTTCCCAAGGCTGGAAACAAAACATAACACAAGACAAGGAAAACAGGGAGCCCATGTGACTCCAGCCTTGGCACGTAGAGTCACGGCTGTCCTTCTGTGCCTTGGAAAGGAGGATGCTTTGGGTCTCTGTTCTACAAACTCTGTTTTGCTTTATCTCCACAGTGTCTTGTTTTACTGGCATATGCTGAAACTTGATTTATACTTCATAGCATTAAAACAAAAATCAAGATCTCTTTATCATTTATTAACTATTTGGTAAATAGTTTTTGGTGAATATTTAACTTTATTATTAGGTCTTACCATGGCAATGCACAACACCTAGTTCCCCAGATAACAGCAGTGGCTTAAACATGCTATAACTGTATTTCCCTCTTACATAAAGAAGTCAAGCAATTGGTAGCCCAGGGCTGGTTTGCATAATGGCCCCTGGGTCAGAGAACAAGATGCCTGTTATCTTCAGCCCATCAACCTGATGGCCCAAAGTGGCTGCCTGAGGGTCAACCATCAGGTCCACATTCCAGGCAGCAGAGAGGAGGGAAGAAAGGTGCTTCAGTTCCCTTTTGGGATGGTTCTGTAAAGTCCCAGGTAGCTTTCCTGCTTTTATCTTGCTTTAGACAGAGGGCTGAGAGACAGCTTGCTATGAGGTAATCTCAACTCAGGACCAGCCTTCTCCCTCGAGGGGAGGGGAGGGAGTGGGCGGGGAGGAACCGATCATCCTGCGCATGGTGTAAGACACCACGATGAGCCGCCGGGGGCCTCTGCAGTCCGCCCATTGCTTTGGGCTGCACTGAGCGGTTGGTAACGGTCGAGATTTTCACGTAGAAGTGCGTGTATGCTTGAACAATTGCTCGGTTCATTTAAACTAGTGGCTACTAGAGCACGTTGGAGAACACATTTGTTCTCACCTTCTAGCCAGTGACCCTCCCGCCAGGTTTCTGTCCTGCTGTTCATTTCCACGTTATTTTCCAAGACTTCCAGAGGAAATGTAAGCAGCCTGATGCTCAAATGCTTTTCTGTGTGATTCCCCTCTTGTTCTTTGAAGGAACAACAAATTGCCTAGAGAAGAGTGGACAAAATTCCAACCCTCCATTTCTTTAAGCTCTGAGATTTGGTGTTAGGAAATAGAAGAAAATTCCAGAAACACCGTTAAGAAACATTATTTCTTTCAAATGTGATTTGGAACAGCAAAGGACAATATATTTTATAGAACAACTTTTAAGACAACTGAATTGGCAGTAAGTTCACGTAATGAAACTTCCAACAAGTCTTTATATTTCTCCTGGAAATTCCTTGGCTCTTGGTGTAAATTATTAATAATAAATATCAGCTTTCTATTCTTTCTCTTCCTGTAGTTGTAGAGTTAACGTGAAAATAGCTTGTTGTGTCACTGAGAAAGCCTCCTGGTCAGCCTTCTAGTTAAACAGCTTGTGTGCGTTTCGGTGGCAGGTGTGCCAAATAGTAGTTTTCAGGCACTTGGGGGATGCCCATCACACCAGCACTGTGGGAGCCTATTTCTCACCCACGACCAGGTGAGACCCTCCTTTCCTCCGCTGCCTCGCCCAGCCCCCCTCATTTTGGTTCTTTCTCACCACCCATTTTCATCAGGTTCAGCCCTGCACAAGCAGAGCAAGTCTTGCTTTCTCAAAGACCAGGATCTTAGTTCTAGGCTTTCTGTTAAAGGGCAGTGTATAAAATCAGGCAAATTTATGTGTCTTTTGAGGCCTCGGGATCTCTGCAATTAAAACAAGAACTTGAGTTACAATACTATTCTTTTCCACTTCTGAATTTCTATAACTCCACACAATAGCTTTTTTATTAATTAGCTAAAATTTTTTCCAGAATATACTTTCCTAAGTTTCACAAATATCTGTTACTTTATATTTAAAGATACTATATTTAAGAAATGGAATAATTATTTACTTTTAAAAAGTAATTTAAGTCAAGAAATGTTTGATACTGAATGTTTACTATGAGTTCAAGTATGTAAGCTTAATTTTTGTTTTACTGTCGATAAACCACACAACGTGAGAGTTGTGGGTTAAGTTTTATCTGGGGCAAAATGAGGACCAGAGCCCAGGTGTCAGCATCTCAGAGAGCTCGGAGGAACTGCTCTGAAGTTGAGGGGGAGTTCAGTATTATATGAGATTTCATTGAATGGGGACGTGCAGTCAAGTATACGTTGTCAGAGGCTGCTGCTAGTCAAGGAACAGGTGTCTCTGTTAATGATTTTAGTGCTTTTCTAGATAGGAGGAGATGCAAGAATTTGGGCTCATAAAATTTCCTGAAAATGTCTAACTATCTGAAAGATTTTCTGCCCATTTTCCCAGAGCACAGAGCGCCCCATTCCTGATCTCCACCCTGAACTACTTTCAGAGGGTGTTCAAGGTCAGCAGCTGCAGCGGCTCATGACTTAATCAAATCAGAGGCAGATGACAAGTGCCAATTTTTAGTTGACAATATGTATATATTGTAGGAAAAATGTTACTTTCCAACCCTACCCCTGTTTTACTTTTAGTTAGAGCTCAACTGATAACTGTTAGAAGACTTAAGTCAGATGAGGGGTGAAGGAGTCGTCTCGTGAGCTGGCCAGTGCTCTATGTCAGCCTCCTTGATCACATTCAATTTTCTTTCTGTTCAAACAGCATGCATCTGATTTTATGAAGCTTGGAGCCTGTCCTGAGCACATGGGGTCTGGAGGTGGCCCTGATCCTGTGGTCTTTTTTTATTCTGTGAATTATGGTGTGAATCTTTATGTGCCCAAGCTTCATCATAATTTCAAACTTTAAGGATTTAAATATGGGAGATGGATGCCAAGTTCTGGGAATAGATTTTCAGGATAACAGCCAGGATTGGTAAAAAGTAGGGAGAATGGATACAGCCTTTAAAAAAGAAAAGTTATTTTACAATTTCTGGCAGATAAATTAAAGTCCTTGTTGGGATTCTATCAGGAATGTTTAATTGTGAGACCTACGTCCCATTTTCATGAAATAAAATAATTTTATTATTTGTTTAGTGCCTACTGTCTAACAAATAAGTATCCCCTTTGCATATAGTTTTATCGTTTAATCTCTACAAAGATTCCCTGGAGAACACACGTGTCACAGGTGAGGGAACCAAGATCATCCAGGGTAAGTGGCTGGAAGGCAGATGGGTTGGAGGGCTTACCCTCCTTCAGGCTGAGACAGAGACACCAAGGTTTATTGACAAGCATGTAGCTGAAGTGGTTTATTTAATACTTTGCTTCCTTGATGAATTGGATCTCTTGAAATTGTTTATGTCTGGCTTATCTTCCCCTCTCTCCTCTGCCTCAGGACTTCTCCTCGTAAGTAGTATGAATTCAGCCTGAGCTGATTCAGGAAAATCAGAAAATAAAAAATTAGCCCACACAAATGACTGCTTAGTCCTTGTAATTCAGTACTTCCTAAAACTCTCAGAAATGCAAGGAAGGTGTGTTACCTCGGGGACTGAGTGCATTTGAAGAGTGAGAAATGTTAAGTGCGATCTGGTAAAGGCGCAGGCTCTATAGACAAAGATCCGGATTTGGATCCTGGCTCCATCAAGCACTGGAAACATGACCACCTAGAGCCTCAGTTTCTTCATGTGTTAAATGGGCTGATGGGGCTCACCTCCAAGTGGTCAGGTCAAAATGAGATGGTACGAGTGACTCTCAGGCATATTGCTTGGCAAAGTGCTAGTTGCTCTTGCTGCTTTATAATGTCTTCTTAGGTAATTCCGTTGTCCATTGGCTTGAGAATACCTCCTCATTTGATTTAAGAAAAATAGCATGCCTTAAGAATTTTAAAAATAAGGAATGAAGATTTACTGATTAATGCTGGGTGTATTTTTATAGGTCATTTATTAAAAAAAAAGTAGGAGTTCTCTAAAGAGAATTTATTCAGTGTGCCTAGAATATGATTCAGTTAAAAATGATTTTCCTTTAAATACTTTTCAGAAATTTTCTGTGATATTTTTCATGAAAAGTACTTGAAGATTTCTGAGGAGGTTTTACATTTAGAAAAGTTTATTCTTGTAACAATTGACACATTAAATAAATGATTCAAACCCTGGACAGCATAAAGCCCTGGCTTTTTTTTTTTAATATATATAATTTTGGTGGTTAGTTCTATGACATTTTATTGGGTAGAATTATCTCCCATTTCCATTTTACAGGCAGAGAAGATGAGTCATACGATACTCACTATACAAGAGAAGCAGAGGCTGATTAATTTGGGCAGAAGAGTAAAAGGGTGTGGAGAAAACAATCCTTGACTCGCAAACTGGACGCATTCTGTGGTGCTGTGCAGCTGAAACGGATTTGATTTTGCTTCTGGGTTGTACTATGTTTCGGCCCATGTGCCTGGAAATGTCTCTCGGGCAAAGATGCTTATTTAAGAAGGTTGTCATTGTAAATGTTCTTAAGAGGATTAAACAAATTCCACAGCAAATAAATGAACATGTTTGGAAGGTTTTCCACCCTCATGTAATTTCCAGAAAACAGACATGATTCACTTGCTAAACCAAACACACAGGTACAATAATGAGCCTGGCTCACATGACTGGAAAGCACGGAGGGAGCCTCATCTATTGGCGTGGGTTACGCTGCAGTAACTGCACATGAAATTTAATTAGAATTTATTTACAGCGAGTGCTGCTTCCGTGTTTTTCTCCCCAAAGTAAGGAAGCGCCCTCCTTGCCCGGCCATTAGTCTGCAGATCCCCGCGGCTCACACACTCCCCTGCTCATCAGGAGGCTGATGGAGCCAGTTTGCTTAGACACACTTAGCTACACTCGCAGCGGGGATCATCAGTCTCTTCTGTGTGTTGATCTCCACGTGCAGGGGAGAAAATCGACTTTTGCTGCCGACGAACGCTAATTGACTACCAGTTGTTTCAGAGGGACTGTGATGTTGAAAACTGGTGTCCCATTCATTTTTATATGTTGGATGCTGACAAATTTCATGGCAACACCTGCACGGTAAGTACACCCACCAGAGAGGGTGTCGGAGTTTGAATCTGTGTGTTTTAGTATTCAGATCCTGGCACTGGTCAGTTTTCAGTGTTCTCGCTGGGTTTGGGAGACTGTTTCTGGAGCGATTTCTTTGGCTTCCAATAAATTTGCAAAGCCGTCTCCTTCAGTCGATTTCTGATGAGTTGGGAGGGGCATGTAAAATTGGGGCGGGCAGAGAGGTGCAATGAAAACTAGCCACCATCTGGTTACCTTTCATTTTTTGTGGGCCAAAAATGCTTGTCTTCTTTTCTTTTCTCCTCCATCCATCCCTTCAGGTCAGGGAGTCGTCTTCAAGAATTTCTTCCTAAAATGTAAAGTAATGATGAAGGCAGTGTGTTTCTGTGGTTGATTTCATTTGACTTGCTTTCATTGTTAAAGATTTTCTGGTGAGGTTCTTATGAGTTCTTAAAAGCTGGAAGAGCAGCAATACCAAGGAGAGAAAGTCAGAGAAACGAGTCAGCGGCCCCTGTGAGGTCTAGGGGACGAGGGCAGGAGGTGGGGCAGAGGCAGCACCGTGGCCTCCCCTGCAGCCCTGAGGGCAACGTGCACATGTAAAGCCAGCGTCTCTTGTCACCATGTGTTCTAACAGGACTCCCACTAAAGGAATGCGAGGAGATTTGGGGAGGCCTTACCTTTTACCCTCTTGCCAAACATCTTTAATGCTGACTGTATTTATTCAAGATGACACAGAGATCACCTGCAGAGTGTGAGGAAGCGGTGCTTGCTTCCTGTCTTGCCCGCCCCAGGCTCACTCATCAGACACCTGATTCTTGCAGGCACTGCAGTGCCCGTGGGGGGAGCTCTGCTCCTGGGGGTCTCTGCTCCTGTGGGGGGAGCTCTGCTGCTCGAGGAGCTTGGCACGGGAGTGCTCACATTGGAGCCGGTCGCACCATCGCTGATCACACTCCAAATGGTGAGATGAGCCTTTTGTGTAAGTAGTAGAGGTGGGATCCAGAGTCTTCCTGTGTCTAAGGAGTTCTGCAGTAAAGCCAACTTGGAGGAAAGAAAGAAAATGCCTACTGTTCCATGACTGTGTCCTAAGGGTATAAAGCTCACTGTGGAGCAGACGTGAGATGTCATTCAGTAAATACTCTGGGGTCTTGACTCTGACTTGTCTTAAATTTGGCATTCTCATGTTATTTCTCTTAAAATATCTCTAAGCAATCATTTTTGTGTGATGGTTATGTGTGCGTAAGGGTCCTGAAGAAACTGTTGTGGATGGAAGTGTGGGCATCAGTGGTACCAGAAGGCCTGGTGGCCCTGGGGGCTGCCCGAGCTCCACACCATTTGCTGCCAGCAGTCTTTCAGATTGCATCTTATTCCAGAGCTCATCGGGGCTCCCATCTCTCACTACATGTCTTGAGAGAATATTTGTTCAGAGGGGAGGGGATGGGGTGCTTCCAAGTTTGGGTTCTGGGGTTCCCTGTCTAAAGGTGGCACTGGCACAAATCATTTATTCATGGAGTAATGAAGCCCCCCAGTCTCGTGGCTAATTGGGACTCCCTGTCCTTCTTCATGTTAGGAGCTGGAGGGCTTGGGTTAGGCCCCCAAAGCTGTTTTTTGGTGAAATTTCACCCTACCACACCACCTGGATTGTCCCGTTTCAGTCACATGACTTTGATTTTTGCAGGTAGGTGTGAATCCTTGATAGTGCCTGGGACTTCCAAGTTTCCCCTACAGTAGGGACACTGAAGGAAGTTCACCCCATAAGGTGTGTTCGGGGGCCTCGAGGACAAGTAGGGACCCACAGACAGATGTCTGGATGGGTGGTGATCAGGCCTGAGTCTCGGAAGAACAGAGATTCCATTACTGTTTTAACAGTGAAATTGAAGGAGTAATTCTGGAAGGTCTGATGCAACTGAGATTAAAATTATTATATGGTTTTTATTGTTAGCAGGAGTGGTTTTTAACCCTTAGACCCAGTCCCCCCTATTTATAATAAATATTTTGTAACCTTTCTTTCTTGTGCCCGGAAGTGAACGTCATAGAAAGTGTAACCTAACTATAAATATGATAAACAAATAGACAGGTAGATGGAAAGATGTGGTGTCTAAATTCTTATATTATGGGGTATTTTATATTCTATGCTAATTAGTGACCTCTCAGGACAAAAGGCACAAAGGGAGTCACTTCTAATAAACTATTTTTCAAGCCTTACCTAACTGGGAAACAAGTGGCTTCAGAATGTTAGAGTATCTCCCATGTCCCCGGGGAAATCTCCTTGTCAGAGTTACACTTGCTGATGGTGTCCTGTGCTAAGTGCAAGCAAATGCGGTTCGGAAGCTGCCCGGAGGCAGACTCCGGGGATTCCTTCTCCGTCGCAGCTGTGAGGGAGCCTTGTCTTTCCTGACCACAACCATAGAGGCGATTTTGAATCTCTTAAAACTGCCATACCAGTGTATATCACAACCCTCACAAGATACGTTGAATAAAGTAGAAAACTTTAAGTGTCTCCTTTAGGATAGAAATAGGGTATAAAAGAAATAAATTAAAAAATTCTAGTGCCCGAATAAGTGCTACATTACACTGGCTGCATTATAAGGTTAGAAAACTTCATTACCGCTTTACATATCACATCTTGTAGTTAGATTTTATTTATCTTTTTTTTTCCTAAAGAAAAAACAATCATTTGATGAGTTCTTGTGTCAGAGGTGAGGAGCAGAGAGCAAGTGTAAAACCGGGAATCGTGGAGCTGGTTAGTCTAAGACCATCTCCGTCACTGAGCTGATCATCTTTACTCAATTTACTATACTTTCTGGAATCACATTCTCACTTGGAAAAACCCCTGTGTCAGTTGGATTTGCTAGTAAAACAATTATTTTCTTACCTAGAACATCAGTGATGTTTTCAAGATGATAAAAAAAATTTGCCCATGGCATTTAAACAGTTGCTTGTTCTCGTAACTCATGGCTTACGGTCTCGTATTTGTCACAATTGGAGAACTGTGTTTTCTTTGTGCAAATTCTCATTGCTTTGGTGACGCAGGGACACTTGTCCTTACTGGATGGAGTATGATAGTAGTTTTTTGCATTCTCTCCCTAAATCTGGAGTCCTGTGTTATGTTTCCTGTTAACTTAAAAAATAGGAATATTGTTATTTACCTAAATATCTAACCTCACACCAGTGGTGCATATCAAATTGGTCCAAATAGGAATTCCAATGTTAAATGAAACAGTAATTTCACAACCCACTTTTCCAAAAATTTGGATTGATGGTTCAATTATACCAGGGACATTAGCTGTTTTAATTGAATCAATCATTGCTTTCTTCAATAAAATTTTCCATTCTATCTGCTCTTTTGGTTTATTGTTCTTCAGTGTTTCATTTGCTTCCTTTCCCAAAAATATATGATTTTGGCTTTTGTCATTGAATACCCTTACTGGTTTTGCTACCTCATGCTGGAGAGGAAGGCTTGTGACTCTTTTATAGTCACTGGTTTCATGGTTGTATGAGTGCTTAATGCCACGTTGCAGGGGTGTGGAGACCTAATGAATTGTGTACATAAAAGGCTTAGTCTACACTGAGTGCAGGGTTAGTGTTCGCAGCCCATGTCATCAGTATCATAATTAATCCATTACAATCATCCTCTATTAATCAGTGTTTTCCTTCTAACGTCTCCAGGAGAGGAAATGTAGTAGTCTAAATGCAAATCTTTGCCAAACTTTCAGTCAATTCAAAACCTTTAAAGCTTTGCTGTCAATAAGAATGTGTGCCTACTATCCCTAATTCTGCTCCTCCTGACCCAGGACGCGGTCTCCACGGCTGGTGATCCATGAGACACTGGATTCTTGATCCCATGGCTCTGTGTGTTCTGAGACATCTGGGGACTTCAGCACTGTTTTAGGGGCTTTGGGTCCCTCCTCTTCATAGCATTGCTGAGATGAGATCTGTGGGTTCACCCTCATTCTTGAGTGTACTGTGCATTTTTTCTAGAACCAACACACGCCACCGTGGCAGCACTGCTTTGACCACGTGCTGGGGCAGCGTGTGCTTCAGTTCTTGGGTTTAAATTTTCTGTTCTAATTTCTAAAATGGGGTATATTGACAGATACACTCCATGTAAAAAGAAGCTCTGTGGGGTTTTCAGCAACTTCTAAGAGCATAAATATTCCTGAAGCAGCTAATCTTCCTCCCAACAAATGAGGAGCAAGCCGGCAAGTCCTGGGTGCCTGTGGCGGCCAAGCTGTGCAGCCCAGGCTGCTCACCGAGGAGCAAGGAGAAAATCTTAAAAACCTACTTCCATGCTGTCTTTCACAAAATCTCAGAAATGAACGTTTTAATATCTAAAGAGGGGTGATTTTTTAAAATAAATTTTTTATTTTTTTCCTTTTTCAGTTTTATCAGGTAGAATTTTTACAGTTCAACGTCACATACACATATTGCATGTAAATACATGTATAGAGCATACTGCATTTTTTAGTTTACATATATGTACTAATTATTGTTTCTAAGAACAGATTAGAGCTTTAGATTTTTAAAATTAGTCACCAGAGGAATAAGGACATCTACAAAAAATTAACAGAATATGGTAATCCAATCACAAAGGACAGTCAGATGTGCTTGCATATATTCAAGAAATCAAAACAATATTTAGTTCATTTGTGGTCTTATTATTATTGCTATTAATTTTAGATTCCCCATAAATGAAGTCATATGGCATTTTTCTTTCTCATTCCACCCCACTTCACTTAGAATGACAGTCTTCAGGTCCATCCATGTTGCTGCAAATGGCATCTTTTATGGCTGAGTAGTATTCCATTTTATATATGTATCACCTCGTCTTTATCCAGTCATGTGCTGATGGACATTTGTGTTGTTTACATGTTCCTTGTTCTATGTCCCTTCTGGCAACAATTACGGATTTTAAATATTTTCCACATTAAAATCCTTCCTGAAGGAGATGTGGTAACTGGAATCAAAAACAGTTACAGCACAGGGTTGTTTGTGATGGGCCCTGGGGGCTTGGTAGAAAGGTTGGCAGAAAGGATTTCAGATTCTGATCAAATGAGTCCTCCTCTTGTAGCCCTGCTGACCGCCTCTCTCACGGCCTGCCCTAGAAGTCTGACCAGTCCCTTTTGTGAATCCTACTGTATTGTGCACAAATTTTGTCCAATTGGTGTCATCCAGTAGGGACCTTAAGTGAGGCACGCAAGCTCCTGTGTTGGTTTCTTCCATCAGCCCTTAACTTCCTTGGGAGCCAGTACTGTCTCATTGCCCCAAGGATCCCTAATGCCTAGTGAGATGCCTGATAAAGCTGGTACTTAACAAGCACATGGGTCAAATGGAAAAACCTGATCAAAAAAAGGCCCTCATTTTTCAGACATGCTTACTTGAGCACATAGGGTAAAATGACATGTCTTCTTGGATTTGCTGTCAAATACTTCAACAAAGGACAAATAAAAGAACAAAGGTCTGAATAAAGGAAGTATGGAAAAGTTTGTGAATTCCTTAATCTGGGTGATGGGCTGATTGTACTATACTTACTGATGTATACTTAAGTTAGTTTATAATTTTACTGTCATTAGCTGAATAGCAAGTATTAATACATATTAATTGAAAACCTTAGAACTGAACAAACTTACCCCACACAAAATCCTTAATATCCTAGTAGTTTGTCTTTCAGAAATCTTTTCCCACAAAGACAAGAAAAAAGGGAAAGGCAGATCCGTGCAGTATTTCCACGTTGTCAAAAGACCAAAGGCCGATACAAAAGAAGAGATTGTAAAAAAGATAAAGAGGCTGAAATCAATGCCCAGAAAACCTAGCTAACAATCCTAAATGGCCCAACTTAACTAACCTCAGCACTGCTGCATCAAGAATGGGGCAAATAGCACCTAGTGGATTTTTTTTTAATAAATAAATAATAATCCAGTTCCTACCACAGGCAATTATGAGAAGACTGAGTGTAATTTCTAACACCAACTAGTGTACAAATCATAATTTCTACTTGATTCAAACTGCTTCTTCTATAAAATTTGAATCTTTTTATTCTTAAGACAGATTTGTGGCCTATGACCTAGTGATAAAATTTTCAACTCACTTGTATTCAAAAAGTTCACCATAGTGAGAGTTTATTACATCAAGTATTCCTTTTTGGGAAACCCATGTGCCTTGTCACTCTCTTTCATAAGATTTCCTGTGGAAAATTCAATCCTTCATTCAGGAAAAGGCTGAGCAATATATCTCATGGAAAACCTTCATTAACTGCAACACAAGAAAATGAAAATGACAGTAAGCAGCCCGTGAAGCCGGCAGAAACACAGTGCACGGCTGTGTTCCCGCCTCGACTTTCTGTAACCAGCAGGGAAAATGTGCATTTAAAGAAATAGACATAAACACTTTTCAGGACCTGAGCACACAATTTCCCTTTCAGGGTTTAGTGGGCTTCCATTTAATTCTATGAGAAATGTTTAAAACAACAGAACAACAGCTGAGATAGGGTTTAAAGTAACTTTTATGTCTTAGTGAAAATAAAGCCAACTGATAGTTATCATTTTTACTTTATTTGATCTCACTCTCTTACTTTACCTCCCCAACCTCCTCCACAAGATGATGGTGAACATCCCCTCCTGGGTCAGAAGGCTAAGTAGAAAGTACCAATCAAATGGAGGTGTGCTTTGTTGTTTTATTTTTCAAAACAAACAAGTTTCATTCATGTGATTTAATAATTAACATCAGAAACAAAGTCTACTCAATAAATGGTAGCCAAAATATGTCATCATAGCTGCTCATCAGGTTTGGCCCCAAGTTACACACTTTTACATGGACATGTGCCATGTGCTGTCATGGGAAACGGTGAGTGGGGACAGGGCCTCTGCTCTCACAGGGCACACAGCCTGGTGGGGGAGGTGCTGTTCAATCATTGCCCTTTTTTTTAATGTACTTACAAATTATGGGAAATGCTATTTAAAAATAACAAAATGAGTCAATTAAAGTGAAAAACACAAGGACAGTATTAAGGCTGAGGGAAGACAGGAAAACTCTTTGAAGAGCTGACACTCCACTGAGACCCAAAGGACAACTCCGGTGCTGCAGGTGAAGGGCAGGGACACATTGATAAAGGGCTGATATCCAGAATATACCAAAATCTTTTTAAACTCAACCAGAAGGATGAACAACCTGATTAAAAAATGAGCAAAATGCCTGAACACAGACCTCATCAGAGAAGAAATCTAGATGCCAAAGAAGTCTATGGAAAGATGCTCCACAGCATCTGTCATCAAGGGGATGCAGACTGAAACAGCGAGGTACCACTGCTCACCTGTCAGAACTGCCAAAACGCAGAACACTGACAGCACCGAATGCTGGTGAGGATGTGGAGCGTCAGGAATTCTCATGCATTGCTGGTGGGAATGTAAAATGGCCCAGATACTTTGGAAGACGGTCTGGCAATTTTTTACAAAACTAAACATACCCCTAACATATGATCCGGCTACTGTGCTCCTTGGTGTTTACTCGACGAAATGGAAACTTATGTCCACACACAAAACTGCATACAGATGTTAATAGCAGCTTTATTCATAATCACCAGAACTCAGAAGCAACTAAGCTGTTCTTCAGTAGGTGAATGGATAAACTGTGGTCCAGCCAGAAAATGGACTATTATTTGGTGCTAAAATGAAATGAGTTATCAAGGCATGGAAAGACATAGAGGAACCTTAAATGCATATTACTAAGTGAAAGAAGCCAATCTGGTAAGGTTCCGCAACTGTCTGATTCCAACTGTATGGTGTTCTGGGAAAGGGAAAACCACAGAGACTAAAAGATCAGTGGCTGTCAGAGGCTAGAGGGGAAGGAGCAATGAATGAGGTGCAGCACGGAGCATTTTAAGGTCACTAAGACAGACTACTCTGTATGATGCTGTGACGGTGGATACATGTCATTGCACATCTGTCCAAACCCACAGAGTGCACACCACCAAGTGTAAATCCTAGTGTCAAGTCTGGGCTCTGGGTGATGATGACGTGTCAGTGCAGGTTCACCCATTGTCACAAATGCACGCTCTGGTGCAGGCGTCAATAGTGAGGAGGCTGTGGGGACAAACTGCAGTTCATACACCGATTCCAGCCCCAGCCACCGCTGTTAATAACGCTCTGTGGGTGTGTGGAATGTCCGGCTGCTCTGGAGTCTGAACAGCAGAGCTGAGCAGCTGCACCAGAGATCAGGAGGTTTGCAGACCCTGAAATACTTACTCCCAAGCCCTTGAAAGAAAAAGTCTGCTGAGCCCTGTTCTAAACGAATCAGAATTCACCCTGATTAGACAGGACAGCAGGGCCCAAACCAGGCATGGTTAATGGGACTGAAGAAATGTTTTAGTTCCAACACCTTTGCTGAAGTCTTGCAGATCCAGCGACAGACTGTAGCCAGGAAGCATCTGCAGAAGGAGTCGGTAGCAGGCCTTCCCGCCAGGCTCCGGGATGCCGGGGGCCGCGCGCTGCACGGGGGACACCCGCTTGAAGAAGGCGGACTTGCGGTGGAAGCCGATCAAATCATAGAGCTCGGAGAGGATGCTGCACTGCTGAATTCTCTCCTAGGAATTCTGAAGCACAGGGAGAATAGCAACAAGCATCTGAACGAAACATTTAATTGAAAAAAGACCCGTAAAAATTTTTCCCTTAAACCAGAGACCCAACGACACAGGAAGGAAGAGGAAGGCTGAATTCATGCACTGATGGGACCGGATGCAGTAATGCAGGGAAGCAGCGCTCTGCAGACGCTCCAGACCCCCTCTGGGCCCCACCTTTCCGAGTTCCGCCTCTCCTTTTACTAGAAAGTTCCGTATTCCCTGAAACAGAGGAATCTGCTACCTAAACATGGACACAGAGATGGGAAAGAGGAAAAGGAAGGGAAAGTAAAGGAACAACAGTTCATCTAGACCCTAGGGTTTGGGCGGGACTTTCACCAAACACACAACCTCTCAAAGCACAGAGCACACAGTGAGAGGCTGACAGAGTGTCTGCGACTTCTGCTCCTTAAACACCAGCTACCTGCCAGCACACGCTGTGCCCGTTACTGAATCATTACAATCATTTCAGTAACTATTACTACCCCGGCTCACAGGCAAGGAAATCTGAAACTCGGGGAGGAATTATTATCATCCTGGACAAATTCCCACGGCCCAGAAGTGTCAGAGCCTCCGGCAGACCCTGGACTAAAATGCTCCTCATCACCACGGGCCCTGAGCCTCAGGCTGAGGCCACGTCAGGTCTGCACGGGCCCAGAGCACGAGTCTGTGGGACAGGGAGTGGTCCCACTTGAAGTGCCAGGCCAAGGCCCTCAGGAACCTATGTAATGAAACCAAATCCCCAAACTCATTTCCAACACACTGCCCTGTCCGGGAGGACTGCTCGGCACATCTGGCTTATCACCTGTGCACAGGCTGTGCAAGGGGCCCAGACAGTGACGTGACGTCCCAATGGAAGTGGCTCGGAGACCGCTTCATCACAGGACAGACTCTCCCGGCTTCCAACGTTAACTCTCCATTCCATTTCCAACTGGAAAGTAACTTTAGACTTGTTTTCCTCTCCAGAAACAAAGAGAGTGGTAACATCAGCAGGAAACTCAAGACTGAGGAAGAGTCTCCTGGCCATTTGGAAGGATAGGCTGGGGAGGGAACAGAGACAGGGATCAGAAAGACCCGTGTTCCAGTCCAAAGTCTGCACATCACTCGCTTTGACAGTTTCCTTATTAATACAGGTGATAAAATCTAATTATGATTGTTGGGAAAACTAAATGAAATAACGTATGCCACTAGCATAGGTGTAAAATCCTCCATGAGTGTTCCAGAAATGGACGTGACCATGGTTAGATACTGTCTGCCAAGTCTTGTGTGCTAAGTTCACATCAGCCAGCCAGAAATGTGCCAGAGAATGCCTCAACAGCCAGCAGCCTTCTCCAACTTGGAAACTCACAGTGTCCGAAGAACAGGCAGTGGTGGATTGTTTGGGACACTCTGGAGGTAGCACTCCAGTGATGACTTTAAAAAGCTGGGGAGAATTTAGGGGACCATACAGTTCAAATAGAGAAAACTCATTCCATGTCTACAAATATTCATCTCGAGCCATGATGATTCAGAGAGGAAATACATATTCAAACGTACATCATTTTCCCACATAAGTGCATCAAAACAATTTGGAAAGAATGTAACTTTCTTCTCTAGATCACACAGTGGGTATTACAAGGTTTGTACTAAAAGCCCTACGTGTAAATCATCTGCAAACGTAACTGGGTCCATTATCAGTCATCATCATTCGAAGGGAAGGATGGAAAAGAACAAAGCCAAGCTAATACACTCCGGTATTTTGTTGGGTTACGATGTCACAGAGGAGATGGTCAGGTCATCAAGGAACCACTCTGCCGTGAGCACGGAGCCGGGGAGCGGGATGGGCGGCAAGATGTATGGCGCAGCCATAGCTGTGCCCGCGCTTCTAGGCAGGTACCCAGTCACTTCAACAAGGTGTCAAAAGTGTATGCCCACGTCCTCATCACCTGTCATGCACTAAAGAGAAATGGAAACCTATAAACGGCCAATAACCTCGGTGGGTACACCGTCCAAAGAACAAAGTCACAGTTAGACAACTGGCCATCCCGGTTCCCTGGGATTCATTCTTGGAGAACCTTAAAAACCACTCCTCTGTCCTCAAGAAGTGCTGCCTACTTGTCCTATCTTTGGCTCAGGGATGGAGCATGTTCAAGTGGACTTTAATGTCTGCACAGATTTGACTGTCTTTCTCCAGGTTCACTTGTCCATTCTGAAGAGGCCTGAGTTAAGCCCAAATTCCATAAGATCAATTCCCTCCAGTGACAACTCAACGAGTCTGCAATTACAAACCAACTGAACAGGACAGTCCTCAGCTAAAAATGGCACCCAACCTTCACTGTTTTCTTAATCTCCTCTCCTGGCTAATTGCAACAGACTAACACCACCCTCCACCAAGTTCCCCAACTATGTCAAATAGAAAGTAAGGTCCATTAAAGAGGAGACAACTCCATAGTCACCTCTGAATTCCAAGCATATATTAATGTCAATAAATAGAACTATGAATATGGCTTCTTTCCTTTAAAACCTTTCTGGTTATTTAAATGAGACCATGGAAGGGAGGTGTTTGGGTCCAGTATCTTGATCCAGAAGACTCTGGAGACCTTTTTTGGAATGGCTGCCCACTGATTCATTCAAAACACATCTTCTCTTTCCGGCAGGAGCTGTGATTTTCTGCCAGGAGTTTGTTGTCACTCTCATGCCAGAACAGATTTAAACTAAATACTTACATTGGATATGTTATTTTTCCCCGCTTCCAAAAACATTGACTTTCCTTACTTCTTTGCCTTGAGGAATGCTTTTTTACTTTTCTTTCTAATTCACCCTTTTATAAAGCAGGATTCAGGATGTGCTTGGCCTTACGTAAGAACAGCCACCCAACTCCCAGTGTGAGAGGCCTGGGGCTCACCTCCTGCCCTCCTGTCAAGGCAACTGAAACTCAGTTCAGGAGCTAACTGGCCCCCCAGGGCTTCTAAGGCTCACGTATCTCCCAGAATCCTTGCTTTCTGGTTTGACTTGGCTTCTGAGGATTTCCCCTCACTTTCTTGACAATTAGCTGTGCAGCTTGAAAGATGAGGAAGGAAGGTCTTATTTCTTAATCAGCATTTTAAGGAACTTATGTAATGAAGGTTTTCAAGAGTTTCTAGAACCCTCCATTGCCGAGACAGAAAACACACTAGATATTTTCTAAATCTAGCTATCATGGGCATTTTTTCTTTGCTTTGGTTTTCTTAACTGCTAACAGACATTTTTAATTAAAAAATAAAATAAGGCCCCAAATAGGATAGAACATTGAAGAGGAAACAAAATTAAAGGGCAAAGACAGAAAAATGATAAGTACTCTACAAAGTTAATAGAAAACATACACTATGGATCAGATCAGCAATTCTCAGTAACAGCTAATTGAAACCTGACCATGAGGTAAAATGTCTCTCCTGTCAGGAGACGGTCAACAGAAAACAGAATTAAATCAACAAACTAAAATTCTAAGTCTGGCGAGGTAGAGAAGTCTACCAGCTAAATGTGTTTTCTTCTGGAAAAGAGGAAGACACACAAGATCCTTTCTGTGGAGCCTGAACCCAGGTGAGGACGGTGAAGTGAGCTCTGTAAGTACCCAATTAGCAAAGTGAGTGATGAATAAAGAGACGTGAGCTTTGATGACAGAGATGATACTACTATTCACTTGTCCTGTAAGTATGTCTTCATGTTCAATGATCAATACCTCGGGGTCCTCAGGGTTTGAGATTATAGGAAAATGCACAGCCCGGCCCTAGAACTCCTCTATGATTGTGGCACTGCACTTAGATGTTTCAAGGGCACCTCCAACTCCACCTTCAAATAGCTGATTTCACGGTGCTCCTCCCATAGCCGTCCTGCCCAGGGCCACTTGTCGGGGGGCAAGGTCTCTCTGCCTCTCCCAGCTCAGTCCCATCACTCATAGATGTGATTGGACCCCTCCTTCAGGGCCCAATTTCCTCAGTCAACGAGTCCCACCACCCAAACCTCACCTACCAGATTCTCACTGGCACTCCCTCAGCACTGACTCTGTGCTGGGGACCACGCTGCACATTGTGCACACGTTATCTCACTGGATCTCCACAGAAGTCCTGGGAAGTCGGTATATCACTGCTTCAATTAATAAGATAAATTGTTTCACTTCCTTGAGCGTGTCATCCAAAGTGACACGGCTACTGAGCCACAAACCGGGGACTGAAAATCACTTGAAAATTGAACACTGCTACACCTCACAGCCACCCTACTCAGACTCATCACATCACCTCCTGCCGAGCCTTCTAAATGTTTCTAAGCATTCTACAAGACAAAAGTGATCTACGAGAGCACCCCTCTCCCCTACTTAAAATCTGACAATGACGTTCCACTTCCCTTAGGAGAAAGCCCCCAGGGCCTGAGCACAGCCCAATGGCCCGGCATCCGCGTTCCCTGCGTGGCCGCGCCGCCTCACCCACCATGCAGCGCTACATGTGCAGTGTCCAGGACAAGGATGCTGACTCCGTACAACCCGGGGCTCGTCTCACTCAAACAATGATCACCCTCTTCAGTGCTGACTCTCAGAAAATTGTTTTCTCTGGATGAATCAATATCTTTTTCCTTACAACTTCCCATCATTGATAATGAGCTCCCCCCAAAAGAGAGAAGACCTAATCCTCAGACTCCTTATCTGTTAAGTGTGAATAACAAGGAAATATGAGTGGTTTTAAGTGAAATAATATTCATGTGAAGCTAAAGGACAATTCCCAACATACAGTAAGCACGCAATATGTGCTTACTTAATATTAATAAGAATATAATGCATTCCAGCAACCTTAAATCAATGCTTTATGGTTTTGTCCAAAAGACTACCGACAAACTATTGGATGAACCCCTTTGAGCAGATCCGCCCAAGCGTACTGGGATAGGTAAGCCTTGACTCCAGTTACAGTTGCAGCCAACCAGCACTACGGGGCGGGGGCAGTTTGCTCAAACTCGTACATGTTGTTTGAGCATTTAGTTGTAGTTATTGAATAAAGACAGTTATTATATAGTCAAAGCTCCTGAAACATAAATCTTCAAAGATTGATGCAAATTAGTTTCAAGTACAACACTCTCACTAGAAATTATTTGAAAATTATAGTCTTAGCTCCTCCACACTTCGAAAGGGCATTTTCTTAATGTATCTGACTATATACACTGGGAGGATTGTTTAAAAGAAATTAAGATGAAGCCATCCTGAATAAGCTCTCAGTATCATCTGCACAAAACCCCACCCAAGGGTCTCACTTCTCACTTCCACATAGGTGTTCAGGTAGCTTAACCTGGGTCTTGGTTTCTTATGACATGGGGGTGGGAAGAATTGTGGATAGATTAATGTAGCAAATATAAATCTAGGGTATTTGCTGTGTAGGAATCCTAGAAATAAATAAATTGATATATAGTCCCACCCTTAGGAAGCTCAGTCTTTCCAATTACAGCAGCATTAAAAATAAAATGAGAGATACATTTAACAAAATTTTACAAGATTTGCACATTGAACATTTTGAAGTATCACCAAAAAAAAATTAAAAGATCTACATATATGGAAGGCATCCCATGTTCATGGAATGGTAGACAATATTGTTAAAAATGTTAAGACCCCCCAAAGTGATCTACAAATTTAATGGAATCCCTATCAAAATTCCAGCTGACTTCTTTGCAAAAATTGAAAAACTGATGCCAAAATTCATATGGAAGTGCAAGGGACACAGGTCAGCCAAAACAATCTTGAAAAAGAAGAGCAAAGTTGGAGGACTCACTCAAAGGTTACTACAAATCTATAGTACTCTAGTCATTATGGTACTGGCATAAGTTAGGATGCATAAATCTATGAGACACAATAAAAAATCCAGAGGGGAAATTTACATTTACAGTCATTTTTCCAGAAATGTGCCAACAACACTCCATTGAAAGAATAGTCTATTCAACAAATGGTGCAGAGACACCTGGGTATCTGAAGGCAAAAGACTGAATCTGGAATCTGGACCCCCGTATTTTATTTAACAAATAAAATATTAATTCAAAATGGATCACAGACGGAAATGTAAAATCTAAATGTATAAACTTTCTAAAAGAAGACATAGTTTAAATCTTTGTGGTCCTAGGATAGGCTATGGTTTCCTAGATACAATACCAAGAGCACAAGTGAAAAAAAAAAAAGATAAATTGACTTCATCAAAATTAAAACCATTTGTTACAAAGGACATCATCAAGAAAGTGAAATGAAAGGGGATGGGGGTAGCTCAAGTGATAGAGTGCGTCCTTAGCAAGAAAAATAAAATGAATAAATCTAATTACCTCCCCTAGAAAGAAATTGTTTTAATGTTTAAAAAAAGTAAAGTGAAACGACAATCAGCAGAATAGGAGAAAAATTTTGCAAAGCATAAATCTAATAAGAGAATAGTATCCAGGATATAAAACAAATGCTTACAACTGACCAATACAAAGAAAATCGACCCAATTTTTAAATATGCCAAGTATTTAAATAGATATACAATTGGCCAATAAGCATATGAAAAGATGCTCAGCATCACTAGCGAAATCAACATCAAAATGAGATCTGATTTTACACTCACTAGGATGGTTATAATCAAACATGGACAATAAAAAGTGTCGGTCAGGAGGCAGAGAAATGGGAACCCTCAATACGCAGCCGTTGGAAAGGGGCAATGATACAGCTTCTTTGGAAAAGCCTGGTGTTTCCTCAAAAGGTTAGAATTATATGGCACAGCAATTCCACTCCTACATATAGAGTCATCCCTCAGTATCCTCGGGAATTTGTTTCAGGAAAACCCCACCCTGGATACCATAATCCAAGGATGTTCGAGTCCCTTTACAATCAGCCATCTGGATCCATGAAGTGGAAACTACAGATATGGCGGGCCAACTGTACAGCCATCAGAATGAAAATATATTCTCACAAAACTTGCACATCAATATTCATGGCAGTATCATTCAGAGTAGCCAAAGTTACAAACAATATCCATCCATCAATGAATGGATAAACAAAATTACCAAGAATAGTCCCACAAACTTTTGGTCATTGAATCTTTGACAAAGGAGATGAGAACATAAAATGGAGTAAAGACAGCCTCTTCAGAAAATGGTGTAGGGAAAACTGGACAGCTGCATGTAAATCAATGAAGTTAGGCTACTCCCTCACAGCATACACAAAAATAAATTAAAAATGGCTTAAAGACTTAAACATGTAGACAAGACACTATAAACCTCTTAGAAGAAAACATAGGCAAAACATCTGACATACATCTCAACAATGTTTTCCTAGAGCAGTCTACTCAAGCAATAGAAATACAAGCAAAATAATACAAGTGGGATCTAATTAAACTTACAAGCTTTTGCACAGAAAAGGAAACAAAAAGCAAAACAAAAAGACAATCTATGGAATGGGAGAAAACAGTTGCAATAAATGAAACTGACAAGGGCTTAATTCCCAGAATATGCAAACAGTTTTTACACTTAATAAGAAAGAAAAACAAACAATTCAATTCAAAAATGGGCAGAAGTCCTAAAGAAACATTTCTCCAATGAAGACATACAAATGGCCAATAGGAACATGAAAAAAATGCTCAATATCATTATCAGAGAAATGCAAATCAAAACAGCAATCAAGTCTCACCTCTCACCAGTCCGAATAGCCATCATTCAGAAGTTCACAGATAAATGCTGGAGAGGCTGTGGAGAATTGGGAACCCTCCTACACTGTGGTGGGAATGCAGTTTGGTTGTGGAAAACTGTATAGAGGTTCCTCAAAAGACAAAAAATTGACCTCCCATATGACCCAGCAATCCCACTCCTGGACATATATCCAGAAGGAACCCTAACTCAAAAAGACACTTTCACCCCAATATTCACAGCAGCACTATTTACAATAGCAAGACATGGAAACAACCTAAATGTCCACTGAAAGATGACTGGATAAAGAGACTGTAGTATATTTCTCCAATAGACTACTATTCAGCCATAAAATAATAACAAAATAATGCCATTTGCAGCAACATGAATGGACCTGGAGAATGTCATTCTAAAAAAAATAAGCCAGAAAGAGAAAGAAAAATACCATATGAGATCGCTCACATGTGGAATCTTAAAAAAAAAAAAAAAAATCAAAAAACAAAGACACAAAAAGATAAACTTATCTACAGAACAGAAACAGACACAGAGACATAGAAACCAAACTATGGTTACCAGAGGGGAGAGGGTGTGGGAAGGAATATATTGGGAGTTCAAGATTTGCAGATACTGAGTATGTATAGAATAAACCGCAAGTTTATACTGTATAGCACAGGAGAATGTATTTAATATCTTATAGTAACTTATGTTTAAAAAGAATATGAAAATGAATACAGGTAAGTTCCTATTTAACTGAATTGTTGTGCTGTACACAAGAAACTGACACAAAATTATAAACTGACTAGACTTCAATGAAAATATTTTTAAATAGACCAAAAACGAAAAAAAAGAAAAAGGACATTATGAAACCAAAAGAATAAAGTACTGACTCAGGCTACAATATGGATGAACCTTGAAACTTTATGCTAAAATAAGCCAGACACAAAAGGACAAATAGTGCCCTTTAAGGTGAACTATATCTAAGTGTTTACTGTACTACTTCTGTAAATTTTCCGGAGGTTTGAAGTCTATCAATATCAAAATAAAATGTATTATTCATTAAAATCATAAAACGCTTCCTCACAGGAGGGCTTTAATTATTAAATGCAGAAATGCATGTAAAGCTCCTGGAAAAACACTTTGCACGTCCACACACAGACACTGCTGTCACTGCCGCTCAGAGGGTGGTGCCAGCGCTGATGAGGGCTGCCTCCCCTCGCTGCCCTGCAGACAGGAGTGAGGGCCTGGGCTCTGACAGGCAGGGTGAGCGTGACCCTGGGTCAGACACAGCCATGCCCCAGACTCTGCGTTACCCAACTTTCTTATACAAACTGCAACATGTAATGTAAACACGCTACAGGGATGTATCTTACAACACAGGGAATACAGCCAATGTTTACAGTAAATATAAATGGAGCATCTATTGTACACCTGAAACATATCATTTTAAATCAGCTATATCTTTGTAAAAAATTAAAAAATAATTTAAAAATGTTATCACTTTAATATTCAATTCGGGTTTTAAGTAACTACTAAACAGCTTACAATGTATAAAAGCATTTAAGTGTGCTGTTTGTTTACATATTTATTTACTTTCAGCCTCCTGCTAAAAGAGAAATTAAACAATTTTTTTTAAACACACCTTAACAACCATAACAACAAAAAGGCAAAATTGAGAGTGAAGAGAAATTGGAGATTCAATACTTAAATGAAACCAGGGGGAGGTAAAGTCATAAAAATGGATTCCCTGGAGTCAGGGCAAGTGTGAAAGGCCGACTAGAAATTCAGCTGTAAGATTCTTGGCAGCTAAAGCAAAAAGAAAAGATCATGGGGGGGTGGTAGAGCGTGTGCTTAGCGTGCACGGGGTCCCGGGTTCAAGCCCCAGGGCCTCCACTAACAGATAAATACACCTAATTACCTACCCCCCCAAAAGAGTCCCAAAGAAAAGAAAAAGAAATTTCTTTCCAAAAAACCTGATATTAAATTTGGATTAAATACTTAAAAAAAAAAAAAAGTAATATAGAAAAGATGAGTGACACTGTGAAGGAAAAGCCCAGCTGGGCTAACGAGCTAAGTCACAAATCTAAGTGTGGTAAGTGTCGGTTTACTGATCTAAGTATTGCTGGGCTAACTCGTAAATCTGAAGTTTAGTGTCAGTTTACTGGGCTAATAAGCTAACTCGTAAATCCAAGGTCAGCAATTGTCAGTAACGTGATCTGTTCCAAATTCATAAGCTTCAGTGTACTGATTCCTTGCTTTTTGTTGTTTTAGCCTTATTGGCTAATAGCCCCTTACTTGTAATTAACCCTATAGAACCTCATGTGCTGGTCTTGGAGGTGCTCAGAGCTTCGGAACAGGAGCCCCTCTGAACCCGCCAGCGTAATAAATCTCAGTGTTTGTTTCTTGGCTGGCCTGTTCTTTCCATAACAACACAAGCGATAATGCCCTTGAGATAAATCTGTGATGGCTGCTGGCAGGTCCCCATGTCTCACATGGCAAAATCTGAAACATCCTTCTCACCACTCAGAGTCATCATAAGCCCACTCCACACTTCCCGCTGTTAAATGCAGGAGCACAGGCAGGGCCCGGCCTTTGCTCTCTCTGTGTCATCACAGTGAGACAGGATGGAAGGGTCAGAGCACAGCCATTCAAGGAAGGCCACAGCAATTAACATCAAAATGGTGAAGGATTCAAACCCCAGTAGGCCTTGAGGCTCAGGATGAAGAGATTTAACTTCTAGCAGAGCTTGAGCTTCATTATACACCCATTGTAATAGTAACATGGTGAATAACATGCCCCAAGGTACCATGGCAGTCCCAAGGCTAGCCACAAAATGTCAAAGGGTGGGAAATGGCCAACTCCCTGCGAATCCCAGCCCCTTTCCCTTAGGCTGGTCCTTCTACATATTAGCAAATGAAACCACCAAGCCCAAGAAAACGAGCAAAACAGCGCCACCTCGCGGTCACCCCTCTCTCTCCCTCTTCGGAGAAAGCCCACATTTGGTGGAGTGTGTACTTACTTTTAATCTGACCACGCAAACCCCACACCTCGTGGCCTTTCTCTTGCCTTTCAATGTGTCTCTGTGAATAAATCTACCTTTTCTCAACACTGGCTTGCTCTTGAATATTTACTGCATGAAGCCAAGGAACAAAATCTGGTGGGACACATCCCAGGGGCTCAAGCAAATCCTGGGACACAGCCCTTCTCATGCCTCACGTTTTTTTCCTTGTATCAACAGGACTGGGTTGTGAAGGGAGCTCTGAGGCCCCAGCTAAGGGACAGAAGACGCCCCCAGGGCTCGAATTGGCCGGCAAACTCTTCCCCAGCAGGGGCCTTGGGGTCTGCCCGGTTCTCTGTGTTTCTCTGTTGTGCTGACTCCCCAGCCACAGAGCGTTCTCCCTAGGCCTGTCCCCACAAAACCCTTCTCTCCAAAATACAAGCACATCATGTCACAATCCTCTTGTTAAATCAGGAAATGCTTAACCCACTTTTTCCCTCCACAGTAAAGTACCTAACTGTCCTCCCTCCCATCCCAACACTTCTTTCTTTGTGAGAACTCTGCACTCCCCACACACCATCCTGAATGCAGGTGCCTTGCTGGCTGGGACCGAGATGTTTCAGTCTCACACAGCCTGCATCCTTTCACTTTCCCCTTGTTACCATAGAAAAGCCTTTCCTGAGTCACCCACAAATCTGATTCTGAACTTCATAAAATGCTGAGGTTGCAGTCACTGTGTGCATACCTCCCAGGTTTTGACTAAGTTTCCTTCACGAGATCTTCATTAAGGAGCTGCATCAAGAAGTTGAAAGAGGATATTATTACATCTGAGTGGAGGAGCCTGCAAGAAATTTAAATGGCTTTCAAGAGAGAGTTAACCAGTGACAGAGAGGTCGCAGGTCCTAGTCAAGAGTGTCATGAGGCAAAATGTTCTTCAAAGACTCAGACTGGCTTCTGAACGTGGAGTCGGCAGGGAGGAGGTGACACGCAGTGAGTGGGGTGAGTGACACAGGGTACGCTCCACCAGCTGGGGAAGAATTGGGTTTTGTTCTAGTTTTCCAAACAATTTCTTAATACCTTTTCCTCCTATTGTCACATACCATTTCCTATGAATTAAGAATATCAATGTCAGTCATTTGGGCCGCTTGGGAGAGGCAACATGATGCCATTCACAGGGCTGGGACATGACAGCCACACCAGTCTAGTTTGAAAGACCAGTGGGGTTATTTCCATGGTGATCACGGGCATGCAGCAAACTCCCCAACTTCAATGACCTCATCTCAAAAGTGGGGCAATAAAACTACCAAGAAAAGTGCATGATGATTATGGAAGACATCTGTTTACTAGGTAAGTGCCCGTGACAGCTGCAGCTTAATGGGGAATGAGTATGATTAACAAGGCCCTGTCTACGTGGCCACACGCTCCCTGCCTTCCTGCCTTGGTGCAGCAGCAGAGTTTGTTTAGCTGAGATGAACGCCCCCAGAGCAGCCCCGACGGGAAAGCTCGCAGCTCTGCAGTGTGAGGCGTGTTCCTTTCCTTCTCAGTGCTGATCACAGTTTGCTGTCATTTGTTTTTATGTTTATCCCTTTTGTAACTTCCTCTCCTCCGGAGTTTTTGCTCAAGCAGCGCAGGGCCAGGTGTGTCTTGTGGCCTGCCCGATATTCTGGGCTGGGAAACAGCCGACCACACATCTGGCTCTGGTGCTGAACGGAGAGGGCAAAAGGCCCTGGGGCCCATGCTGAACTGAGGCCCATGCACCCAAAATTATGGTCTGACTTTGGGCAAATTACACAGTCTTCTTTACCCTGAGATTCCTCATCTGTCCATGAAAATAACTGCCCATGGCACACAGAGTTACCAAGATTAGAGGAAATCACCAAATTCACAACATATTCAAGGGGCTACCAGTGCATCCTCAACAGACAAATGCTGCCTTTACGGCTCTGACACACGCCAAGCGGGGCGGCCACACACAGTGAACACTGCTAAGTGCTTCATGTGTGCTACAATACTCTTTAGAACTTACAACAATCCCAAGAAGAAACGAATATTATCATGCCCATTTCACAGATTCACCAACAGGTTAAGAGAGGTTACATTCTAGTCCAAGGCCGTATGGTGAGGAAATGATGATTTAAACCGGAATCTGGGCCCAGGCTTAGGCTCCATCTCTCTCCCATCCACCTGACCACTTGCCTATGAATTCCACCTGTCCAATACACAAGTTTGCAGCCGGCCAGCTATTAAATGCAATGTGTGCCACCATTTGTCAATGTTGGTTAATTACCATAAACTGTTCTCAGAAACCACTACAGAAAAGAAAGGTGGACTTAAGGAATTCTGCATTGCGTTCTCCTGTAATGTGCAGAAACCCTTCACTACACCACCAAATCCAAATGTATGCTTCCTCCATGTTTATGTTTGCACACGGATTATTAAAGTAGAAGGTACCTGCAGTAATTCCATCTCGGTTGCTTTCCAAGGTTGCAGATTATCCATAATCAGTCCGTGAATGAAAATACTACAATGTGAATGAAAATACTGCAAACATGTCAGTAAACAAAGAATGCTGAAACCAAGTCATCAGCGGCTGCTGCCACCCCCCAGCGAGTGCATGCCTGCAGCCCAGCCTCTCAGCCACTCACAGTGGTGCCCTCTGAGCGGACTCAGAGTAAGAAAGGACAGGATACTGGCCCTAGATACCTAGGTACCTGCCAAAGGGATGAATTCAATGACACAAATGTTTGCTTCCTCCCATACATAGAAAAGCACTAAATACTTGATCTTGAGATATCTGGATTTCTTTAGATAACAAGCAATATTTTATTGTTCCAACTACCTGGTCTTTCTTCTAAAACTTCTATATATCCTAGCTCCCCCCCTACCTCTTCGGAGCAGTCCCTCAGAGTGATCTGAGAGGTTGCCATCCCGGCTCAAGTCCTCCAGCCAAATAAAATATAACTCTTAACATTTAGGCTGAACGTTTATTTCAATGAAGTCCCAGAATAGACAAAACTCATCAATTCTGTAATGGAACACACTGGATCAGGAAACAAAAGCATGTTTTAGTCTGGAAAAACTACGGTTTCCTCTTTCTTCCTGTCATTATACAATCCCACCAGAACTCATTAATTTGCTGTCTGCTCATCTGGCAACCAAACTCAGAGAAGAGTCAACTCAGCAGAGTGCTCTACTCGGGAGAACAACCCTCAGCAGCACTGCAGGCTACCTGTCCTCCCGCACGCTCTGATGACCCTTGGTGTCCTCCGTGACGACCAGGACAACAGAGCTGTTCCCAACAGCTGCGAAGTCCCACACGTTAAATAAATCATTTTAATTTATATGATATTTTACGTATATACCCATCTCTGAAAACAGCTTTGCTAGAAGCCCAAATCTTCAGCATCAATCTGCAAAGGCAAATCCGGTCCGCAAGGGAAAACAAGACTTAAGAGGAAGCTAAGGCGTCCAAAGTACTCTCCACAACCTAAGGCCTCCAAAGTCCCCTGCAGGACCTTCAACCAAACTGCCTGCAGGCCTGCAGCTGCAGGCGGTAACATGTCTGCTTTTAAAGCAACCCCTTCCTGCCCTCGGGCACTACTATGTCCCTTTACGCCCTCCCATCTCAGGGTAAGAGCAGCCGCTGCAGAACCTCACAAGGCAGCACTGACAGGACTGGACAAAGAGGATCAGAGCTAAACTAAGCCTTCTGATGACACGAGCTTGTCACTCTGTCATTTTACTGATGAAGATATATAGAGAGAGGTGGGGTGATCTTGCTCAAAGTCACACAGCTAATAAGTGGCAAAGTCTATAACCCAGCTACACCCTCCAGTGTGACGCCCCCGCTGGGACGCCCACAGGGTTCTCTCGTGCCTGCCGGACCAGTCCTTTACTGTCACTCATAACCCACCAGACGGTCTGAAACTAGCCTGCCTTTTCAGCCTCTTCTCCCTCTAGTTTCTCAGGAACAAAGCTGCTCGGGACACTGTGTGACTTCCGGCTCCCCAAACCCTCCGTGCTCAGGGTGGTCTTGCCTGTGCATCCAGCACCCTGCTCAGAGGCTCTTCCTCCCCTGCAGGAGGACGTTTCCAGTCTCCGCAGGGACACCCCCTCAGGGAAGCCCTCTTTTCGCCCTCAACATGGCAGGTGTCCCAGGCCACATCCCGAGCTGCCCCATTAGGACTGCGGGTGCCCAGGTTTGCTAGTCAGACCAGCAGCCTCAGAGCCAGGGTTTATGCCCGGGTCACCCTGCAAACCTACTGCCCGCCACACAGCCCCCAGCCAGCAGGTCACCTGGAAGTCGCAGCAAGTGCCCCACCCAATCCCGAAGTCTCTTCATTTGCCAGCACCGCTGATGACTGTTCTCCAACCTTTGGTCAGTTTTGCACAAAACAGCAGCTTCCACTCTGAAGCAGGGGGTTTTCTCTTCTGCTCCCCATCCTTACTGGAAACGTCAAGGGAAACCAAAAGGCCTTTTCTCAACCCTTTTCTGATGACACCCTCCCACCCACAATATTCACATGCTCAAGAGCTTTGGGTCCACGTGGTTTTGCTTCCCATACGCTAAGTGGCTCAAAACACTGCGGGATTCTCTCTTTTGAGAGTATTTGTTTGTACTGAGTTTATCGGCTTTAATCACTTTTTGTGTCTCCCTTCAGTGTCCCTAGCAGTTGCCACTTCTTACTCCCTTCAGCAGCCTCCCTCCCAACATCTAGTCTAGGAAGTCAGCTGTGATGAGGGGCCCGGGGGCAGTCACAGAAGATGGAACTAAGGCACAGAGAGGTGACATAATTTGCCCGAGAAGATCAGCTTCAAGCCCCAACACTGTGTCACGTCCGTCTGTTTAACTCTTATGCTAAGCAAGCGAACTTTTTGTAGATTATGGTTATAAACAGATGAGGATTCAAAATACATACAAGGACACACGTCAACTCTAAGATGTTCATTAACTCCACTATTTTGTTTCTATTTATTTTATTTCTATTAAAAAAATTTAAGAACCTCTGCAGTCAATATAGCAAAATGTTACTGGGCTTTAAATACAGAATATAGAGGTTTTAAGTGTGTCATTACTCATCCTTATTTGTATGTTCACAAGACAAACTGATTTGAAAGTCTCTCTCCCCTCCCCCTACTCACTACTGGCTCTCACCTGAACTCCCAAACCACACATCTAACAGCCTTTCACTTTACCCACAGCTGAACTCATCAGTTATCCCCCAGAACTCCCTCTACAGCTTTCCCTCCTCAGAGCACAGCAGGACCATCGTTTACCTCATTAATCCACCCAGAAACCTGTTCCTTACTCCATCTTACCTTCACAGACATCATTCATCCTTTCCTTTTTACCATCTAAACATGCCTTCAATCTGTTAGCTTTTACCCGCTGACCATCCCACCGCTCAAGTGGAAGTCACCAACACTGCCCACCTGGACTCACGAGTCTCCCAAGTGGCCCCAAAGCCACTCTCCCCTACTTGAGACAAATGGGATTGTGTCACTCCCACACTTTTAGGACTGTTTTCAAACCCACTGTTCTTAAAGAAACTCCAAGTTCTTCACCTGATGAATGTCTTTGCCATCAAATTGTCAGCTCAGGGAGGGGAGGACACGCCCTCTCCCATAGGACCTGCCCTCTGGCAGAGCATCAGCTTGGGAGGACCTGCTGAGCTACACCAGCCTGTATTCTAACCCTGGTCTTGAATTCTTAGCAAACTGCTTCAACTATCATTACAAATCAAAGGTAGATTAGAAAGATTTTAGATGTTGAGCTAGACTATTGATTTGGGGATTTTGCACTAGCAACCTGCAAGTACATGTTCTAATGATTCTGTCTTCTTAAAACCACACCCAGATTTAAGTAGTATTTGTGGAATGTCTTTGGAGTAAAAGGGACTGTACTTTTACAGACTTTATGTTTTTACCATGAAAAATGCAGACAGGGTCACAAATAGAACCACCTCACAAGTGACAGAAGACAGGTGACAGGCATACAGCAACAGGTCACAAAGATGGTAAGAGCAAAGTTGTTTCTCCAACCACCCAAAAAATTTTTGAAAGAACTGAAAACTCTGAATTTTGAAAGTAAAATACTATCATATATAGAAATAAAATAATCCTCTTCATCAGTGTTTCAAGATCTGACTCCAGAATTTTTAGCATGCCATATTGAATCCTAGCACAGAAAAATCAGATGGACTAGTGGTGAGTAAGTTCCAGGAAAACGGCAGTAATTCCTCCACTTGTAAAAGGACATAAACTCACTTGTCGAAGATGAATGTAAACCGCATTCTGGAGAAATTCGGAAGCTCCCAGGCTCTGCTTCTGGATGGCAAGGACACGGACAGCTTTGAAGCATGCTTCTAACTCAGTCACCAGCATTCTTACACTGCAGGGGGAAACGGAGGCACTCAGTCAAGAGCAGAGGTGTTCCTGTCGTGTCTCGCAGGCCGTGCCTTGGGGACTCAGTGCCCTGCAGCAGCCCGGCCCCAGGCGAGGACCCGCAGCGTGACCCACCCAAGCAGGAGGTGCACTGGGCTTGAGAAAGCCCATCCCCGATGGGGGCAAGAGTGGCTGGTGGGTTTGAGTGAACATATAAATGCCCATAGAAATAGGCCTGCATTCATTCAAGTGATAAAAGCAAAAGTAGCAGGCTATTTAACAAAATTTCAACTGTCAGTGGAAATTTACCATTCCTTTCTGCTTGTCCCCTGCACTCTGAGACAGGCTTAGGCTCTCTCACACCGGCAGCTCTGATGCAATAGTTGTGAAGTCGTTTTACTTTGCTGCAAGTGTCCTCGCTCCACGTGTGGCTGTGACTGTCGTCTCTTAACACAGTCAGATGTCTTCCTGGATCTCTCCCTGCGTTCCTTGCTCCTGCTCCTCAGATCCTAAGATAAAGGGCAAGTGAAGACACATGACCAGAAAAGACACCGTGGACTTGAACGAAGTCCTCAGTGATCCCCTAGGTGAGTGCTGCCCACCCCTTACCTTCGATTCTCAAGGTTCTGCCCAGGGTGACATCCAGACAGGAGAGCGTCCTGGGCCAATTAAAAGCTGTGTGACTTGGGCCCTGGGACAGGTGCAGGAGCTGGTTCCAGAGCCGTGCCCCTCCCCACCTCTGCTCCACTCTCTCCCAAGGACCCACTGCCAAGCCCCCAGGTTCCCTGATATTCTGTCCTTCTCTTCTAATCTAATCCAAGCCCTTTTCCTCTTCCTTTATTCCCTAATTATCACCAGTTGAAGTGGTTTTTCAGTCACAGTATCTGAAAAAATTTCCGGCAGCTGAAAAAGAGGTCTCCAGAGGTCAATGCCCATATGCTGTTTCCTGAAGAGAGCCCCTGGTTATGGGGTCCCTCACCAACACCCACGGGGCATCAGACAAGTTGCAGAGTCGACCACCCCCAACAAGAGTTTACTGTGACCCCAATGCCTGCACAGCATCCCTGCTCTCATAAATGTATTTGGCCCACTTATCCGTTACTAAGAAGCAAAAGTAAAAAAATTGCTCATGTTTCTTACTAAAATTATTTATGAGGTGGAAAAAGAAATTGTAATAGAAGAGAATAAATTTGACTGCATGTTAGATCTGTTCCTTTGGCTTTAAACCTTTGCTGTTTTCTAGGCTCAGACTTGGTAGCTCTGTAACTTTTGTAAAAGAAAGTTGCCTTTAGCCTGAAATATCCAGGAGAGCCTATTCTCTGGGCTCTGATCTTTCACGATGTTAACTCTTCTGCACTTATGTAGAGATGGCAAGTTGCAAAATAGAGAATCAACTTTGTTTTTTTTTTGGAGGTTTTAGAGGGGCACCATGATTTGACCCACGTGGACAGCTGCAAGAACAAAGAATTCCAAGGAGAAACAATTCATACCACAAGAAGTTTGCAACAACCAACCATATCCCCGCCCCTTTTTAGTATAAAAGCGGACTGATTTCTGACTTGGGAGAGACGGTTCTCCAGCATGTCATTCTGCCATCTTCTGGGTCTGCCAGCTTTTCAAATAAAGTCACTATTCCTTGCTCCAACACCTCAATCTCCCGATTTATTGGCCTGTCATGCAGCAAGCAGTACGAGTTTCGACTTGGTAACAAGATGACTGCATTGGGGGTAGTATGTCTCCACTCTTTCCTCGTTTCCAATATGTAACATGCACATCATTTATGATCTAGTGCAAATAATTCATCAAAGACTACCACAAAAAGAAACTACACTCACCTAGCTATCAACACTGAAGTCACAACCTATCAATTTTATATGCTGTTTAACAACACAACTAAAAAACCTAACATAGGGAATTGATTCCACAGAAACAAAATTATTTCTACTCCTTCAAAACCTTTTTTTCTTTTCTGTTTTATTTTGTTTTGCATATTGAAAAGAAAATAAAAGACAAATCATTTTATTTCACGTATTTTGTTATAGCTACATAATTTAAATACTACAAAGAAATTTAAATTGCAATAAAAAATTGTTCATATATTGTACAAAGATATATACACAATCAATGTGGATAAGGAAAGGAATGGACATTTACTAAAAATCCACTGCACATCCAGTCTTTTACAAGCATATCTTGGAATATAAGCTCTATGATCCAGGGGTCCCCCACCGGCATTCTCACTGCTGAGTCCCTTAGTAATCTTCTACCAAGGCACCAGCATAGAACCACGCGATCAGTATTTTAGGTATAAATGAGGGAATTAGCTCATTCAATTCTAAAACAAAAACCCTAAAGTAAATACTGAACTTATTTACAGATAAAGAAAATTGGACACAAACAAGTACAGTTTCTTCCCCAAGTTCACAAAGCTAATAACTGCTAAGGGCAAGATTTGAACTCATCTGTCTGATTCTAAAAACTAAGGTGGAAATCCCTTATGACTGGGGAGGGTCCAGCAGCACAGCCTATCACCCTATCTTTGTTCAGATCTAGCCTTAGACAGCCTGAGACAGCACCCCATTCCTATGGAAATTGAGGGCAAATGATAACAATAAGTATTTTATATCCAGTAGTTTCTTAAGTATCATTTATATAAACTGTCAGCAGGACAGCAGAAAAACTCTGGGAAATATGAGTGGGTCCAGGGCTTTTTGCTGATTAGAAACTCAGTCTATCAGGACAGAGTGACCTTCCCATGAGAGGCCACACGGACCTAAACTAAAGGCAGCTGAGCAATGAAAACTAGCAAGACCCTGGAACTCAAGCAAGAAGGATCCCTGCCATCTCCCGCCCTGTTGCCTCTTCATCCACGTGGACACGAAGACAGAAGACCTAGGTTCTTGTCCAAGTTACACTGTCATGAATTCTCACCCATAAAAAGGTACGACTCTATGCTGTCCTAAGTCCTTTCCAACTCAAATATGTTGACACCAATATCTCAGCAGAATGTCTATGTCTCCGCATCCTCTCTTCTATAAGGAGAATAGTTCTATGGCCACAAAGCAGAAATCCAATTAAAAACACCATGCACTAAGCAAGGTGAAAATCTGCGTAAGAGACTTTGCTCTCACGCTCAGTGAATGAAAACTCAGAAAAATTGGTCCTTCTCCCTCAGCTAGTGGGAGGTAGGCTGATTGTGTGTGTGGGTGGGTGTGCGTGTGTGTGTGTAAATCAAATACAATGACGTCTGGGATCTGTACAGATTTTTTTTAAGTTACAGTCATTTCATGAGAATGAGACACCCTTTAAAGTAATTTGAATCTAGTGTTCTGAGAGACCCTCAGGATCTTTTGGTGGAGGAGGGGAAAGGAAAGGAGGAAAGAAGTAAATGAAGCAAAGGAGTAATAATACTGCAAGGGAAAGGCAAGACATTAATTTTGTTCCTACTTGCATCACAAACAAATTATGGACTGGCTTTGCCCCGATGTCCTGTCGAGCACTGAGTTGCAGATGAAGAGGTGACAGCCCATTTCTCACTGAGCTTGTGACTGTACGTGGCATCTTATAGAAACAAATCATTTATCCAGATCAAACACTCTAGCAGCAGGCCGTAATTCTCCTATTTTGAGAGACAAGAAAATAGGAGTTCAAAGAGGGTAGATAACTTGACAAAAGTCAGAGGACCAGTAAACAAGAGAGGATGAATTCAAACTCAGATCTGAATGAAGAGTCTGATCTTCCCACTCCCAGGACTGGAAAATCCTTAACACACAGACTCCCCAGCTCCCCTGCAGTGTTCCTGGCACCAAGCATTTCCCATGGTGATGGACTCCAGTTCTCACAGACACAGCGCTCTGTGCAGCCAATGACCTTGATCAGACCTTGATCATCTACCTACCACGCCCACCAGGCTTCACCATAAAGGTAGGAAAGCTGGCTTTCAAGTGCATACAAAGCCACCCCTGGTCTAACGTGGGCTCTTCTGGGGCTTCCCCAGCCTAAATGCAGCCATGAAAGTGCTCAGAGTTTGTACATGAGCCACACTACCTCTCTCCATCGGTCTCCACACCTATACTTCTTAGCTATGACCATTTTGATAATATTGGAAACAAATTTTTAAAAACACAAAAGAAAGGATCCTCGAACAATTACTTAATACTTACAATTTTAAATGACAAGTTACAAAGTGAGTATTTACAAACCGAATCTGCCTTCCTAGGTGTCAGTTTGAACAGTTAAAAAATATAAAAGCAAAAAATTCTCACTTAGAAAATTAACAAAAACATCAACAGTAATCTGGAATAAACTCACAATTAATGCCCATGTTGTACATGGAGAAAACTACAGGACTGTACTGAGGGGTAAATAAGAGGTGTGAATGTAGAGACATCAACATATTGCATGGAGGAAAACAGTTTTGTAAATATGGAAGTTCTCCTAAAAATAATTCAAAACTTAATAAAAATCCCATGAATACTCTTATCTGATTTTTTTTTAACTTGAACAATATATTTTAGAATTCTTCAGGAATAATAAAGTCATAATAATAGCCAAGAAATTTTGGGATGGAAGAAAAGAACAAAAAAAAAATCGCACTGTCAGATAATATTTAATTTTTACAATATGTAAGATATAGCGCTGCAGTAAGGAAGTAAGATTGACAGAAATAAAGCATGAGCTCAAAAAGAGACTCTAGTGTACATAAGTATTTTATACATGTGGGATTTCAAATCAAAGAGCAAAGTATGAATTCAATATTTGTCCTGGGACAATCAGAGAATCACCTGGAAAGAACAAATTCTATTCCTGTCATAATGACCACAAAAAAAATTACAGATAGTGATGTAAATATTAAAATACTAATAACAGCAAATACAACTCTTTGCTCACATTAATTCAACTTCACCTCACTATAACAAGTACTATTATCATCTCCATCTTAGACATTAAATAAACCTACATAAGAGATTTATACCATTATTAGAAAGTATTTCTAAGAATAATAACAAAGATAAAACACAAAAGGAAGACATTTACTATCTTAAGAATATTTTGAGCCACAACAAAAATAAACCTACTGAACAAAATGAAACGAAAGAAATGACAAGGAAAAACTCTGTGATAGATGTTGATGAAGACAAGGGATTAATGTTCATAACATACAAAGAGCTGTCACAAAGCAAAAAGAAGCTTCCTCACTTAAATTTGTGCAAAGGACAAAATGGATCATTCACTTTTCAAAAGTCAGATGGCTAATCAGTGAAAAATGCTCAATACCTCACTGGTCATCAAATGCAAACTAAAACAATGAAAAAGCACTTTTGCTCATCTTATTGGTAAATATTTTTAAAAGATATTGTAGCTAGTGTCAATCTGTGGGAGAAAAAACTGTGAGCGACCTTTTTGGAGGATGACATGTAAATGGATATGTAAACACTGAAAAACGTGTGTACACACTGATTCAACCCCACTTCTAGGAATCGTTTCGTTTAGAAAAAAATCAGTTCAAATAGATATACTGTTTACACTGGTGGGAAGAAAAGCTGAAGTGAAATCATATCCAGCGATAGAGAATTGGTTACATAAGTAATTCTACATTTCTCATTCCACACTGGAGAAGGAATTTCTAGTCACTTGAAAGTAGCCTGTGATGAAAGTAAATGTCACATCCAATGACTAAATTTCCAGAAGACGTAACTAAAGGCATGCTCATACAAGATCACAGGAAAGTCTGTTAAAGAAAGATGCCAGTCAAACATCCTTTCTGACAATGGAAAATGGAGAAAAGTTGTGTCCACCATCAAGACAATGATGCGGTAAATCACGGTGAGCTGTGGGCACTAAGGGGCCGGCGTTTTCCCGTGGCCCAGGGCCTTGTCCACAGCACTCTCCCACCAAAGGTGTCCTTGCACAAGAGACCACACCTGCACATCAGGAGACCCCTCCACTCTATCTGAAAGGACCGGGTGAGTCTGGAGTGGGAGGACGTCTAATATATACCCCTGAGTGAATAAAGTGAGCTGCAGAAAACATATAGTTTGGCCTTATTTTTCAAAAAAGAATATATACACACATATACATAGATTTCTCATATGTATGTATGTATGTATGTACGTATGTATGGGTATATATATATGTCATAGGCATAAAAGTCATGAAATATATACACCACATTGGCAACAGCTTTTACACTCAGGAAATAAGGGGAAGGGAGGTAGGGCTCTTTCGGTACCACCACAGTTCTCTTTTCAGTATTTCAGTTAAGTACACTTGGAATTTAAAAATTTATTTAAGCCCGAAGTAAAATGGACGATGCCTCCACAAGACATAATGCTATACTGGTCATTAAAAATCATGCCAGGGGAGATAGAATATTGTAGAAAAACATGTAATAAGCCGAATGGAAAATGGAGGTCTCCACACAGTAAACAGGCACAGAATGCTCACTGGTTTTTATGACAGAGCTGATACACACTGATGAAAAGAACAGAAAGTAGATGTTAAAGTGTTAATTATTATTTCTGAGTAATGGGACCTGGATAGCCTTTTATGTCCCTTTGTTCAGACTTATTGTATTAAATATACATTATTTTTCATCTGAAAAAACATTTTTAGATGTGTACACATCACACATTGGAGAATAATACACGAGTACTTACAGAAACAAATAACTAGGAGACACTGCAGCAGCGCCACACAATGTAGAAAGGGCGATCCTGATTAACACCGCGCAGTTACATAAGGACCAACAAAGTGAGAGCACCTGCTGTAACAGGGAGCGGCCCCCTTCTATTTGTCACTTGTGTCTTCAGGGCTGAGGCAGTTCTGAGCATGGCCACTGTCAGTGTTGGTGTCTGGATGGATGCCACTGGATGTGAGGGCACCTGCAAGCCGAGAGGAATAACAGAAATCATCCTCTGCCTTTTCTGTCTTGTTTCTTTGTTACTTTTAAAGAGAGGCATAAATAAGATAAACTAAATCTTCCCTACTGAAATTTCAGTAATGAAACCGTTTTCAAAGTGTTCACAACTTATATTCTGCCTATAACCGTCTTTTCATCAAAGCTTCATATTTATTAAATGTTAATTAACTCAGTTAATTAACTCCCTGTTGAAACCTTCTACTATAGAACATGAAATGCACTATGTGAAAGGACCAGTCCTGCAGTGACTAGCTTGGCTGTCTTGACGGCAGTGCAGTCAGCCCCCAAAATCCCGTGGCTCTGAGCTCCTGATGCTGCTAAGAGAGCACGCTGCCGCCTCAGATGGAGAGAAAGTGTGAAAGCATTTCCTGAAATCTACAGCACTGACAAAACATAACTGACAAATCCCAGGCTCCTTTGAAGCTGTCATTTTCGGTTTCTGGCCAACCCCCATCAATAAGCAGAACCACCTCATTCCCGAGCAATGGTACTCACTTGGTAAGGAGTTCTGGAGAAATTTTCAGGTATAGAATGTAACCAACTATACGTAGAACTCTGACAAAAGAAACAATGCAAAACCCTGATTTTGGAAGACACTCAAAATATTCTCCTAAGCCTTTGTAGCTGGAAAGGTTGGGCTTCTCCTGAGCCACTTATTTATTTCACAGCCAGTGAGCATCTCCCACAAACCCTGTTACCCTGTGTCTGCTGGGAGCATCAGGTACACTCTTGCTGTTGATCTTATAAGTCACAGGGCAGAGGCGTGTGTCTCACGGCTGCAACCCTCACACTGGCTCGCCTCCTAGCCTCACAGTTTGAACTTGGCCCCATTTTCTAACCTGTTTATTTGGTATCTGTTCTTCTGTAAGCTGCCTGAAATGCTTTTTGAAACAAGTCAGAAGAATGAGTGTGTAGATAAATGGACAGATGGACAGGTGAGAGATGGGCAGACCAAAAGGGAGACTCCAAGAAAAGGGGAACACATAAAATTTCCTGTGCAAAACCCTCTTCTAGTCAGGGAAGAAAACCACCACGGAGAAGAGTGAAGAGGCAGGTAGCTTAGGACTGTTTCCTGGATTCCATGAAAAGTCACACCAAGAGATGAGAGGGTAGAACTATAAATAATAAAAGAAAAAAAGCACACATGCTTGAAAAATATATCTACAATATGTACTTCCTAAGAATAGATTCAAATCAGCAGGGCCCAATACCAAAATCTTGGGTATTTACAGAAATGAGAATCCCATCTCCAAACCACAAGGCATCCCTTTGGAGCACTGAGAGTCTACACGGGGCAGTCATAAAGCCATCACCACAAAATCTATGCTATCCTGCACTTACGAGGAACGAGCAGTTGTGCACACGTGACAATTACACCCAACAGCACCTCTACGGGGGAGGGAAGCCTAGCGAGCCCCATCTCTGCAGGACAGAAAACCAGTCCTGGAGAGCCTAAGCCGACCTACCAGTTCTCCATCTCACAGGACTGGTCACTCCAGAGCAGGACTCGAACTCGGACACACGTCTGTAAGCACGATATTATCATGCTTTGTGTGATTTTTGTGTGTATAATACATTTGTTTCTGGCATGAAAGGATATTTAATAAATGATTGATTGTCTTGTCTATCTCATTAGCTCACAATCAATCTTTATACTGTTGAATTGTACTCTTTTACTCTGGAGAACGTAACGGAAAGAGCGGGTGTCAGAATGAGGTGGAGGTCCATTCTTTATCTGGTATCTCATCTCATCCAAGTCCCCAACCAGGGAGAAGGAGTCAATGTTCTCTTCATCATTTAAAGAGAGGGCTCCACTGATGATGACTTACTCAACCCAAAAACCAAGGCTGGGGGAAGGGCACATTTAGCAACCAGTGCAGTATCAGATGTAGGAAAGTGAAAAGAGCTCACGGGAGGGCTCAGGGGGTCAGCCTGATTTAATTTCAATCGATAAAAAATACCACACTGTAAAAATACCAGCATGCAATAGATTTGTTCTTTCTTGACATCTAGCAAGTTTCCACAGCCCACATGTAACATTATCGTGAACCAGTGAAAGGATGAGTCTACAGATAGGGAAAATCAATGCCACAGGCAGGCTGAAACCCAGGATGGAGTTTAGGAAGAAAAAGGGCATAGTTAAGAATTGGGGAAAGGCTGGAGGAAAAAATCATCACAAGGACTCTCAAGCATCATCCTACAATCATAAAATCATTCATTCAAGAGAGAGTTACTGAGGTCCTATTTTGTGCAAGATTGTACACAAGGCAAAGCAAGAGCGCAGAGACCATGTTGGCAGCAAGGGGCGGGGCTAAAATACACTTCTGATCCCGGTACCTTGCACACATGTCCTCAGTATAAAGGCAAAGAAAAAAAGTAAAATAATATTCTGTAAACTCAAAGCATTGCTGAAAAAAAATTAAAGAAGACCTAAATACCTGGACAGACACGCCACGTACATTCCTGGATCAGAAGACAGTGCTCTTGGAATGGCAGTGCTCCCCAGAGTGATCCGTATATTCTACGTGGTCTCAAACACAATCCCAGCGGGCTCCTCTGCAAAAACTGATTAGCTGCTGTTATAATTCATATGGGAATTCGAGGGTCTCAGTAACCAAAACGATCTTGAAAAAGAAGAACAACATTAGAGGACTTGTAATTCTCAATTTGAAACTTTACAACTGTATCTCTAGGTGAGATTAGAGGCCATTTTTAAGTAATTACTGTGTTTATCCTTATTTTCTAAATTCTCTAGAATGAATATAATTGTTATAATAAGGAAAATAAAAAGTAAGGTATCTTTTAAAACATGCACACCGATTCATTCATTGGAAAAAAAGTATTTTAACTATAAATAGGTAAACAAATATCTAGTGAAAAAGGACTACTTAAAAACAAGAGTGCATTTACATTTTTAAGAAATTGAAAACTGAAAAGCACAAACACATCAAGTTTCTAGGGAGACAAATACAACATATTAACACTTATTTTCAAAAATTCTAATTGAACAATGAAAACTCAAGAAAGGGAAAATCACGATTGAGAGCCAAATGCAAACACATGGAGAGCAAAGGCCTAGAAATCACAGTTCCTTTAACTCTGATACTACTTCAGTAGGGGAGGAAATTCCTCACTGAGGAGACAGTGGAATCCCATGCATAAGACAGGATACACAGTACAAACTGAGCTAGAATCGGGGGTGATTTTCTTAGAAGAATTCTAAAGTTAGAACATTGCTGAAAAACTATAAATACACTGACAGACAGATTAAAACACACAGTCATATATATTATATAGAAACATATGAAGTCTGCTCCCATGTTACATAGAAATACAAACATATTTGTTCATTTATGGGCAATGATTACTTTTTCCCAGGTAAAATATTTCAACTAAAACAAATAATCAATAATACACCCCTCTTGTCAAATCTAGTTGATAAGTTACTCTGCTATGTAATCATAATATGCCTAAGATAGATCTAAAATAAGTGAAAGAGATCTTTGTATGGTTTCTTGAACTCATCTCAACATTCCAAACTTAATTTTAAAATTAATCTGAGCAGTATTTCTATATTATCTTTTCCCTCGTGAAATGACCAATACAGTCTGTTGTCAAAATTCTGTCCTTACAATGATTCACGAACACCGTATCCTCACAAAACTGCTGGACAGCAAGTCACTATCCAGACACTGTGACCAAACAAACGAAACACAAGGAAGACAGTGACCCTATTCTGGAGGGCTTACCGTCTGTGTCAACACCGCGGTTTTTATTTGATTGGTTTGATTGGGTAGCAAAATAAAATCAATCAATTATTTTCTTCTCTGATCATTCTGTAAGTCATGACTCTTTTCAGTGTCATGAGCAGGAAAGACTTAAGCATGACTTGATTAGGTCAAATAGCAACAATCATCACCGGAGAGTGAGTAATAAAGAAGTTAACTGATAGCAATGCTTCTGCCTACATGAGACCTAAAATAAACCTACACTGATATCTGAAAGGAAAATGAGGAGATGAGGTTCCCAATGAGAAAACAAACAAACAAGAAACCAAAAAAGGAAAGACTTTTTCATTAACGATTCCAGGCAGTAGTGGAGCTTGGTGGTGAAGAGCACAGATGCTTGGGGACAATCATGAGCCTCTGAACTCCCACAGCACTGGGTAGCTTTGACACTCATAAGTCAGTGAAATTTTCTGCATCTCAGCCTCCTATCCATAGACTGGGGACAACAACAGCACCCGTCTCCTAGGACGGTCCTAAAAATTAAGATATTTTATATGTAAATTTTAAATAAAATACCTCAGATTTTAAATATTGCCCCAAAAGCACAAGGAAAAAAGAAAACAGAGATAAATTTGAGTTCATCAAATTTAAAACTTTGCTTCAAAGGACACCATCCAGAAAGTGAAAAAAACAATACTCAGGAGAAAATATTTTCAAATAATTTATCTGATGAGGAATTTGTATCTCCAAATAAAAATGAGCTCCTACAATTCAACAAAAAAGACAACTAAATTAAAAATGAATAAAGGATCCGAAAAGGTATTTTTCAAGGAAAATATACAAATGGCCAATAAGCACAATGAAACGATGTTCAAAATCATTAGCTGTAAGGGAAATCATGTCAAAACTACTAGGAGAAACCGCTTCACATTCACTACATTAGTTTATATTTAAAAAAAGAATAACAAGAACTAATGAGGACACACAGGATTCAGAGATAGCAGCCCTTGCTGGTGAGATGTAACGCTGCGTGGCTACTTTGGAAAACAGCCTGGCAGGACCTCAGAGATTTGAACAGTTGGTTTCTGAATGACCCAGCAATTCTGCTCTGTGGGCACACACGTAAGAGAACTGAAAACAAATGTCCACATAAAAACTCCTACAGGAATATTCACGGTGCCATTATTCATCACAGCCAAAAAGAAGAAACAACCAAAATGCCTATCACCTGATGAATGGGTAAAAAGAGGGGCCCAGCCATACAGTGGAATATTATTCAGCAATAGCAAAGCATGGAGTACTGACCCTGGCAATAACATGGCCAAACATTGAAAACGTTACTCAGTGTGAAAGAAATCAGTCACAATAGACGGTTCCATTTACATGAATTGACTCGATTTACATGAAATGTCCAGCACAGGCAAATCCACAGAGAGAGAAGAGTGGCTCCCAGGGGCTGGGGGAGGATGGGGAAGATGGGAATAAGTGCTTATGCATATGGGGTTTCCTGTAAGGAGGATGAAAATATTCTAAGATTGACTGGGATGCACAATTCTTGGCATAGAGTAAAAACCGGTGTAAATATTAATGGGTGAATTGTATTAAAACTATTAAGAAAAAAAGCACCTCGGGCCAGTACCTTCCCATAGTAGATGCAAATTGCTAACTTTCATTACAGGAAGAAGAAACTGCCCTCAGCATGAAAGCAGGAGATCAGCAAATGTGAGTTAACCGAAATTGGACAAGAGCAGTTCACTTGAAACAGTTGCTGAGTATATACGAAATATTCAGAATGAAGAAAATCTGTTTGACATCAAGATGAAGCATTCTGCTTCAAATGCAGATCAAGGATTCGGCAAGCCCACCTGCTAGAAATAACCAGAGAAGAAACCAGGTTCTTAAAACAAGCACCACATCCAACAAGGAAATGGTGGTGAGGAAAGCAGTCAGCCAAAAAACTGGAACAGTTTGCTACAAATAATTTCTCCACTGAAATTTCAAAAATAAAATGAAAGTGATGCAATGCTGCGCTGCCCTCACGTGAATGGGCTTCCTCCGATGCTCGACAGTTCTGTAACCCCGAATGAGAGACTCAGGAGAATCAGCATGGCTCCTGGGAGTCCCCAGGTGACTGCCCACCAGCACGCTGACCACCATCACATCTGCCAGGGTAGAATTGCAGAGAAGAGACCAACTTCTGAAAGGCACAGGAAATGTTGGCAAGGGAAAAAATGGCTGCAATCAGTCCTGGGACAGAGGCCCTGAGAGCAGAGGCCAGAAGGCTGCAGGTGAACTGGAGTGGCCCTGGGGAAGGAAGGGACCACAAGGGAGCAGATCTCAATTCTCTTCTCTCTCTCCCTTGGGTAGTAGAGATAAAACCTGCATCATTCTCACCTGGAACTGTGGGTTATGGCTGGCAGAAGTCGTACCGACACGGAATGATTATTCGAGACTCTGTGGGAAAAGTCCAGAAAAAGAGAAGGAGTAGGGAGCCAACTCAACGAGCCTCTCAAATGCTCCTATATTTACTGTGTATAATGAAAGGAAAAAGTCATTAACTGTTGTGTGATAGTAAGTAGGAACTTGAGGAAAGATGGGAGGAGACAGAGATTGTAGAATCCACAATGAGTACAAAGGCTTAGTGTATCTTTAAGGAAGTCATGGGGTGAGGGGAATAAGATACATTCTTTAGATATGTGAATTAAAAAGCAGACCACAAGACCAGCCAGGTCCTTGTTTTGGGGATCATAGACTATCTAAAAGCACACAAGCCCAGCTTTTATAGCTGAGGGCCTGGGTCCTTGCTTTGAAATGAGCAGAGTTCTGTCTAAAGCATCAACTATGCAAGCAAAGCATTGTCTCTGCTTTTTAAGGCAAGGAGACAGGAGTGAGGATGCACAGGCTCCTGCTTGCAAAGCAGTTACTAAGCACACATTTTTCTTCTGAACATTGACAGGCGGCTGGGGTCTGTTACAATTTGTTAACCTAATCTTGGGCTCCCACATGTAACCATTATGGAACCATTATGGAGGACACCCTAGGATAACAAATCCTAGCTCTGGGTCTTTTCCTGCCAGCTTCAGACACTCTAGCAGGATCTAGACACATCCCTGACTAACGATCCCACAGAACCACCCAGACTCTTAACTCCTGGTGCTTGAAACTTAATTTTAGCTCTACACAACTTAACAAAGAAAAGTTTCAGAAATAGAAGATATTACATTCTTTTATATCTCATCATATGAACTAATTTTTCTGATTGCTCTAAGCTGCTTCTAATTGGCAAAGCACCTAATTCTGCAGGTGAATTCAGTACTTTCCATTGGGCATAACTTGCCAGTTTGGGCTCGCTGAATTCTATTGGTCAAATACTGATGCACTTAATTGATTTCATTGTTCATCAGTTTCAGCCGGGAGGAGAGGGAGTGTCACTCTGTTCCTCAGCCCACCCTCAACTCTTTTCTCATCAGCAACTCAGGCATCCTGAAAATAAAACAAAGAATTTGTTTCCCTTCTACGCTTTCCACAAACCCAACAGGAAACATCAGCCTGGAGAAAGAATTTAACAAAAATGTTCAAACAAAAATCTATAAAACCTGAAGCAACTCCATCTCCGAATCATGATACACAATGGCATGGAAGTAAGTGTGTCAAGCACAAAACATGCTTGAGCCTGACCACCTCATTTCTATTCTTCAAAGGAAGGAAGGTTTTCATATTTTTTATTATCACTCTTTCTCATTGCTTCTGATTAAGCCAAAAATTAGTTTTTGAAATAATTAAGCATGCAATAACAGATTTTTGTTGTGTTAATTATAGATGGCATTCAGAGGGGATAGGAAAACCCAGCTCTGTAAAAAATGCAAAATTTCTTCCCCTGTTAAGAACACGTATACAAAATGCAACAGAGAATTCAAATTCTTGTGGAGAGGAGCAAAAGCCACAGAACAAAAGCAAAGTCATTACAATGAGTCAATTCAAAATTCACTGGACCAACATGCTCAAAGCATTCAAAGAATTTTAAAGGCACACTGCAAAACATTCACTTAATGATCTGCAGGCTAGAGGAAGAATTTCCCTCTTTAACATACAACAGAAATCAAAAGGGTGCCCCTCCAAACAAAGACGAAAGATCAATCAGGTTTTTAACAGTTCTGATAAATCAGCATGTTCTAAAGAACAAAATTCAGAAATTTTAAACATTCATTCAAACCGCAATGAAACAAGCACTTAAAAAAAAAGAAAAAATCCCCAAAGAATCTAAGCACATTGATCATGCACTTGGATCAATGAGAACGTCTTTTACCCTTCGAAGAAAGAACAGGCTATAGCCTTTTACTTGAAAATTAACACTACTTTAAAGATAACTGCTAAAACACATTTCACCATTCATGTTGCCTTGAAAAATCTGAGGCACTTGTATCTGATCAGAAAAGCAATTCTGAGTAATACTATGTTACAATTCAGCGCCAGTTTGCTTTAGAAGAAAAAAGAAAATCTACTGTTCCTCAAATCCTGCACAGAGTGTGAAGTGCCTCCCGGCCTCTTTCCCCTCCTGTTTTCAAACCTGATGCTCCCCAACCCTTCTGAAACAAGTGTGAGAACCTCGTATCCCACCAATATGTCAAATGACTAAAGAATATCAATTTACTTGTGTAAATATATGCCTACATTTTGAACTGGAGGAGGAAGGTATCAGAGGGCTACATGGAACTTATTTCTACCTTCCTGAAATCACACACAAACACGTTCACACAGACACAAACACATACACACTGAATTACTGAGCACTTCACAAGATTAGGAATTCCAACTTCTAGAAGATAACTTTGCAGTTAGTTTAAAATACAAAACTGTCAAGTTTTGAAAGACTTGATCATCTGCTAAATCATCCAAATATCAACGACACCCAATTTGCCTTCTCTGTAGAATGTAATTTCCCATGATGTCAAAGCAGACCCTAAGAAGTACTGGATCCAAGACTCGTGTTTATCACTAGCTATTATCGTTTTTAAACAAGTAAACAGATTCAGAAAGGTATGTCCCAACATTTATTCTTATTAAAATAGCATATGTATTCAATTGTCTATACAGAAAATAGGTCCCATGATGGTGTTTAAGAGCTATTTTGTGTATTGCAATATTTATTTTTAAGTGAAGACAAGGAGGGTGGGTATTACTCAGTTGTAGAGCACTTGCTTACTATGCACAATGTGCTGGCTTCAATCCCCAGTAATCCCCCCCCAAAAGTGCTTATTTAAAAATAAGAAAAAAGTTATAAAAAAAGCAGACTAAAAATCACTGCAATTTAGAAGCCAGAACTGTAATAAAAAACATGTGTTTCTATCAAATACTGACTATATGTCAAACACAGGGACAACCACAAATCACCCCTGACAACCATCACGTGTGGTTCTCAGCAACCCTTCTAAGTAGACACGGATGAGAAGCCCAGCATTGCGGATGAGGAGACGGAGCTCGGAGGAGCCGGGGATGCTGACCGTCCTGCTCCCCATGACACCACGTCAGCCCAGGACAAGTGCTGACAGAGCTGCAGTGAGGGGACATGCAGCTGCGTGGAAACTTCGGGAGCTGGGAGTCCCAGAAAACACGAAAAATTGTTCAGTGAAAAACCAGCTCAAATATATTACACTGTGTCACATTCTTTAAACAGGGAACATGACTGAGACCTTTTTGATGCCTCCGTGTCCTTTATGCCATCATCAGTTATTTGCCCTCTCAGCGTGACCAGTGATGATCTGGACCCCTTATGAAGTGCACTCAGATGGCAGAGCTTTTAAAGCTGTTTTATGAAGTTTGTAAGACTCTGTCTATGCCTCACACAGGCGGTCATCCATCACTTCTCACCGGTGTGGACGTACCACCTGAAATCACTCCTTTCTGCTTTTTAAAATCCCTTCATCTAATCCAGACTTTTCAACAGCAAAGAAACAGCTCAACCACAGACAGTGAACAGCTTTTCACCAAATGGACTCGAACAGCCCATCGGACTACCTGGAAGCCCTTTTCTTCTATTAAACCCACTTCCGGGTACTTCATAATTTTCTGATTGGTGGACTTGGCCGCTGACTGGCCTACTCAGAGAGCTCCCAGCCTCACATCCGGGGGTGGGAGAGGGCCCTGCTCTTGGGAGAAATCAGTGAGGAAGGCGGACATAATCCAGTCAGGACTGCACGTGTAGAAGTGCCACAACGTGCTCAGAAATTATACCGTCAGCACACCTGGGCTCCCATGGACTGGTTTCACATTAACCAAACTCACGAGACACTGATGCAAGAAAACCAGAAACTTAACTTATTAATGTAACAGAATATGTGAAACTATGAACCAGACTGAAATATCAGAGTTCAACCATGAGTACAGTTTCTCCTCCACGGCCTAATCACGGGCAGGCAGTAACATGGCAAACATGGACAGAAGCAGAGCAGGAAGGGTTTCTAGATTAACTCAATGGACTAAATTTCTGTTATACCAACAGATCTACTGCCTGGAAAACAATTAACGCTTATCACGGTGCACCCTTCGTGGACAGTGGCTGAGACAGGACTGTGAGCACCTGTGTAACTCTCCTTTCCCTGTCCTTATTGGGCAACCTGATGCACAGTGGTACAGAGATCCAGGGATGCAGATACCTCTAAACACCCAAAGCCCATCCCTGGGAGCCTCAAAACCAGACAGCCAGGGTTTAAATACCAGCTCTGCCATTTACTAGCTCTGTGACCTTGGCCAAATTACCCTCTGTGTGCCTCAGTTTCCACACTATAAAACTGGGATAAAAATCAAATATTCCTTACTCGATTGTTGAGAAGATTGAAGGATTCATTTCTGTAAAACTCTCAGAAAAGAATGTAGCACATTATTGGTGCTCAACAAATGTCAACTTAATATTAAAATGATTTACAAGTCTCCTTTCTAATCATCTTCTGTGTTTCCTGGCTACACTAAGTCCCAAAGAAAATCCTTATTTCTCCTTTTATAAACTCTTGGGGAGCACCCTTCTGTTCCATACCACCACCTGTTTAAACTGAGGGAGGGGATGCCTCCTCCCCACTCCTCATGGCCACGGAGAGTGCTTCTCCAAACCACAGACCCATGGCCCACAGCTAGCCTTTATCACACTAACAGAGTGAGGTGTGAGTCCAGAGAGACAAGCAGGGTATGTGAAACCGTTCCTTTCCTTCCAGTGCTGGCCACACTTGGGAAGCACCCGGGATGCTCAGCTCCATGGCAGGACAGCCCTGTGCATGATGGGGCAGGTCCTCTCAAGGGAAGGCTCGCTGTGGCCCATAGTTACCTGGGACAGGGTGAGTCTCTACTTCTGGGACACAGTATAAAGACACGCATTTTCCCACAGCTCTGAAGTTCATGGAGAACGTGGCTTCATCAATAAAAATGAAGACATATATCGCCTGCTTACTCTTTTCTGTCATCTCTCAGTTGGCTGCTGGAGACATAATGTGTATAAGTATTGGATCCCATTAAGCCCCAACATATTTGAAGTAACAAAAAAATTCTGTGGCTTAACGTTGGTTCAGGGCGACTGTGTAACAGTTCTGACTTTGCTGATGCTAAATTATGGGTATAGGAACTATGGAACCTCCTCAAATATCTTTCATCATAAAACCAGCTTTCCTTATTTTCCTGTTTCTTAGTAATTGCCAAAGACTATCAAATGATGGCTTCTCACAAAACAGTAGCTAAAGTTTATGAGCTCTCTTGACATACCCACTGTGGTAAACACTTTACATAATTTCTAATTCTCACAATTCTACAAAGCAGATATGAGCATCCCCATCTCACAGACGAGGGAAATCTCAGAGCGAACTGACTTAGGCTCACGTGGCTCAGTGGCAGCACGTGCACGCAAGCCCATGTCAAAAAACTACACCCCTTCCTATATGTACCAAATCTCCTACCACTAATTAACACACAGCGGCAGGGTCAATAGTCAGGGAACCCAGTACACTTTTAAGCTTTAAGGTGCTCCAGAGGCCGCTTCTAGCTGTTTTATAAATTCCCGGCTCACTGGTTTCTAGCACTGGAAGAAAAGTCCGATTTTGCCATTGTTTGCACAGCAAGTCTGAGATGTTCACAGCGAGATGACAGAATAAATCTAAGATATAAGCAGAATAATTTTTCCAGGTAGACAGACATAATGGAGACTGTGCTATTCTGAAGCATTAAGCAAAGAAATCAAAATAAAATAACGTTGTTTAAGCTTTCTTTAACAAATAGGAAAATTAAGAAGGTAAGAAGTTGCAACAGCGCCACCTATGGCTAAAAAGACCTTCCAGGTTGCCGGGAAACATGCAACACAAAATTGCCTGTAGTATCAGAAACTAGAATCAGATAACTAAAAGCTTCTGTAGCACATACTGCACTTTGCTTCGGGGGAAGAGAGGGTAACTCAGTATTTAATCTGATATTGCTAATACTCCTGAATATAAGCAAAAGACATAGGCTTATGGAAACTCATCTTAGAGGAGGAAAGAAATCAGTCGAGCCTCTTCAGTTTACAGGAGGGGAGACTGAGACCTGGGATCTGTCCTTCTTGCAATCGGCAGCAAATCTCTCCTAGGCCTCATGTCTTGCACTGTAGCAAAAACGAACAGATCTTTACTAGGTCTATTTTCATAAAAGTAACGTCTGTATTTTTCCAACAGTAGGTAATCTAAGTATCTTGCAAAATACTTCTCAAAGAACCAGGAAATCGTAAAAGTTTCTTGAAATACAAAAACTTTTATTTACATATTAAAACAGCATGAGATTTATTGTATTAAAAAAGTTACATGTGAAATCAATGTTTTGATATTTTAAACCTGTTAAAATGCAAGAAAAAAAATCAAAATTTTCTTTAATCACAAAAGAGAGATTATTCCCTGAAAATGATAAATGTGGATTTTTTTTAAACTTAATGGATCTGGTCAGAATCCACGAATTTAAATGTCTGAGTGGATGTTACACGGCAACATGAATTCTGAGTTGTAACAATACACATTCTGTGTAAATAATCTTCAAGGTCGTCTGCTTAAGGCAATTTAACTAATCCCTGTCTCAATAGAATGATACAGATTTCATTAAAACTTCATTGTGCACTAAAAAAAATAAATGAATCCTTGTTACTTTAAGCCATATTCATATATATCATATAAATACATATTGAATATGCATCAGAAATAAGCCACCCCCTTTAGTATTCAGAGTTGATCCTTCTAAAATACTTGTCATTGTGACAGCACATTTTTATTAAGCACCTCTTGGGTGCTTTGTATACAAGGCATCTAAGTCTCACAGACAAGGAAAACGATATTACTCAAATTTCACAAATGAGGAAATGTACTTAAGCCATAAAAACAACTTACCTATTCATCATCAGGAAAGAAAAGAGTAATGATTTTACTTACAATATTCACTGACAATCTTTTCTTCCATACTAAGACTACATATAACCAATTCAGTATTTCTAAGTATTTCTGTCAATAAGGGCCACTAGAGAAAAGCAAGTAACATCACTGGCAATGGTTGGACTTTCAAAGCCCACTTCTCTTTTGCACTATAATTATTTTTAATGTTTTGTTTTTAGTGCTCACAGAGCATTAAATTAAAAAAAAATAACTTTTTAAGTCATTACCTGAGAATAAAACTTCTGTAAAAATGTACAATTTTAATTTATGCCACTCTGTCTCACATTCTCACTGGTGTCTCTCCTTTGAAGTCTTCATCAGGCTGAGATCACTAAAATTGGCCATTTATGGAGTCACAGGAGTTCGGGAAACCACTCAACGGGAGGCTGATTAGAGGAGCAATTAAAAATGCATTCTGTGCAGCCAGGGTTCCAGCACTGAGCTAGCCACTGCCAGCTGTGTGTAATTTGGGACAAGCTGCTCCATCTCTCAATCCCTCAGCTGCAAAAAAGGAGACACTGATACCTACCCTCAAACACCTGCTATGAATTAAAACATGAGGAAAGCATTTTAGCCTTAGGCAGGTGTCCATTCAGAGCGAGTTTGGTCACTATGATGATGAGAATGGGTGTTAATAAATTAAGCTAGACCAGAAAGTAGAAATCACCATAAAGGAGAAACATTTAAATCAATGAGCATTTTCTTTTGGATGGATTGCAGAATATTGTATTGATTTTTTTAATAAACCAAGATTTGTCCATTAATAATAGATTTACAGGTTCATGGACAATTCTCCAGAAAAAGAATTAGAGGCCTCTAACTTCTGAATACTAAGAAAGTAAAGTTTAAAAAGAATTCTGGGGGAGATTATACCTCATTTGGGAGAGTATGTGCTTAGCATGTATGCGGCCCTCAGTTCAGTCCCCAGTAACTCCATTTAAAACCTTTTTTTTTTAAGAAATGGAGAATTAAACCAAAAAGATGGAGGAATACAGAAATTTTTTAGAGACTCAACTCAGACTTCTGATGGGGAATAAAACATCCATTTCTCAGAGGAAATCTTGAAAACTATGTAAACTGGATCTGAGAAGTCTAGTCTTTTAACATTATTCAAGAATTCATATTACCAAGTCTTAAAACTACCTGATAAACCACAGTGGTGATAGTGATCATAACAGCTGCCAACACGGATCGATCTCCGGCTAGGAATGCTCTGATCTGACATCTCTGCCCCTGAGGCCTCACCAGGCTGAGAGCACTAACTTCGGACATTCATGAGCATCTCGTGTAAGTCCTCAATTTGTGCTTCTCACTCCCCCCTCACCAGGCCCTCTGAGGGAATCACTGTTATCATCTTCCCCACCCGCAGTTAAGGCCACTAAGGCACAGAGACTAAACCCGATCCAGGTCACACTGGCATTAAAGGACGTGTGTATTTCTGCTGTTTTACTTTTTACAAAGGAATCTGAGATATCAATTCAAGGGAGACTGTTAAATAATAAAGTCTGTCTGGTCTCCACCTCAAAGAGCACATAATATAGATTCCTGATGTAGGATGAGGCTGCCTCCACAAACTGACTCAGCTTGAAATTAATATCCAAGATGAAGCAGCGAATACACGTAAATATTCACGATTGTCAACTCTGCTCACGGGTCTGGGCCCTTCACTGCCTGAACGGCGGTGAAATCCCCACCCCTGTCAGGGAGGGAAGAGCGGCTCTTCCAGTCGCACCCAGGCTTCACGGGCTGTTTCCCCTCACAGACTGTCGTCAACGATTAAAAAGCTCTCAAGATTTTTACACCATGCAAAACTGAAAGACATTTCTGCAGATGGAGCACTTTCTCAGGCTTAAACCTTTTTTGCCTACACTCAGCAAGGGGGAGAAAAGAAACATGACTCTGCAAAGTCTCTGAGCCTCACCACTCACAGGAGTAGAACTGCCTCAGCACAAGATGACTGTTCACATTGCAGGGTGAGAAAAAAATAAAGCCGTCCCAACCACAGGCACTCCCAGAGACTGCGCTCAGCAGTCTTCTGCATATTCACGGTTGTGCAGCCCTCACCACCATCTATTTCCAGAACACTCCATCATCCCAGAAGAAACCCCCTGTCACTATCAGTCATTCCCTAATCCCCCTCCACCCAGCCCCTTGCAACCATCACCTGCTCTCTGCCTCTGCATTTGCATATTCTGCGCATTTCAGATCACTGAAGTCAACAATATGTGGCCGTTTATGTCTGGTTCCTTTCACTTAACGTGCTATTATCAAGGCTTTTCCATGTTGAAGTGGTATCAGCATCTCTCTCTTTTTTTTTTTTGAAAACGTTAGTTTATTAAAAGGTGGTAAGTACTATCAAAAAGAGTAGAGTGGAGCATAAGGGGTGGGGATTCAAAGGGAAAAGGGTGGGTTGAGCAGTCAGGGTGGACTTCCCAGAACAGGTGGCCTTTTTCATCTTCCCCTTTATTTTTTTTTCCTTTTTATTCACCCTTACGTATGAATAATGTTCCACTACATGGAGATACTACATTCAGTTCATCCATTCAGCAGCTATGTATGGACGACATCCAGAAGAATGAGTGTAAGAGGTGACTAGCAGGGATGGCATTTAAGCAAAGGGCAATATGTGCTTTAAAAAAAAAAGCCAACAAACAGAGGCACAAGGAAATTCAGTCAGTTTCTGAGCAAAGTGCATGCTTGCTTCGGCAGGACTACCATGCAGGGCTGGGGAGGATATTGGCAGGAATCACGGGGAGGGAGTCACCTAAGAAGACTCCCCACCGAAATCAGCTCAGCCAATTCTCCTCCCTCATGTTTCTAGGTTTCTCTTATTTCATGTAATAGCACTTTAACTACACATCTGATCATGTGCATCAGACCACCTTACCTCGAAGCCACAGAAAATCATTCACTGACCAGAGCAGCTCCAGGACAAAACTGTGATGGACCATGGAGTCCTGCAGCATCCCAGCCTGCAGGCACAAACCCCACATGTGCCTTGGTGATGTCCAGAAAATAAAATGCATGGAAATATCTCACTGCTGGTGCACAACATCTGCCCCCAAATTGCCCCAAAATCATGCTGGTAAAGCACTACTCAACCCTCTCACTACAAAAAAAAAAAAAAAAAAAAAACGAAAAAAAAAGCTAAGAAGGCAAATTTAGGCTCTGCCATTGAAAACCAGCAACCATCAATGCCAGTATCTGAGCTGGAATGCTCCTGACTTCAAACACCACTGCGGACTTATTTTTCAAACAGGAAAGCATATATGTATTCCACGTAGATGATATTACAGTAGTATTTTTATTTTCGAAATTTCCAGTTCAAAATTAGCACAAGAAAGATTATGTTTCAGCTTTTAAAAAACTCAATTATCTTCCACTTTCTTAATTTTGAACCTATTATTATTTTATAAATGGAGCAAAGCTTCATATTATAAACCAAGTGTTTGGCTTCTGCAAACAAGACCTTTATGACCTCACTATTTCAGAGCAAACTTTAATGATGTTTTGAGAGGTGGGTCCTGGGGCGCTCACTAACAGCCCTTTAAATACTGACAAGGATGTGCTATTAAGTAATGCAAAGGCTCTAAGTCCACATTAACTAGGAAACCAAAGAAACTACACCAAAGCCTTACTTTATCATTTTTAAATATTCCTATTTTTTGAAAATTAAAGTTCTTAAAAGATATGATTATTTTGAGAAAGACAACAGCTGTATTAAATTTCCTCCCACCAAGAAACAATATTTATCAAGAGTAAAAACCCCTATGGAAATTCAAAATACAGGACGTTTCTAGCTAAGTGAACATGCAGATCTGAACACAAACATAAATCCTATCAGATCTCACTCGAAGCAGCTCAACAAAGTCCTGGGCTACCCTGGAACTTAGCTCTTCTCTTCCAAATATTGGCTGAGCTAAGATAATCACACAAGGCAGGGAAGAAGAGAAGAGGAAAGTCCACCTGGCGGCCTCCATCTGTTTACTTCAAGCCAAAAGGCGCCGCAAGGGCGGCCCAGCTATAAAGCCCTCCCCATAAGGAAATCCGGCATCCACACTGCCCCTGCCGTCCCCAAGCAGCCCCGATGCCCCTCTCCCACTTGTGGCCTCCCAGCCTGTGAATGGCCTTCTAATGTCACTCCCCAGTTGGTGACACCCTCCCCCTCTTCCCCGCTACACACACACACACACACACACACACAAACACACGCGCGGAGCCAAGGCAGCCTTCCCAAAGCATAAATTTGATTACATCACCCCACTTCAAACCCTTCAGAGGCTCCCTGGTAGAGTTCTAGCCCCACCCCCGAACCTGCTCGCCCATCCTCACCTCAGTACCCAGGTCCCCAGTGACCTCAGTGGCCCCCTGACCTGCTCCTACTTCCCACTTGCCTCCAGGCTCATTTTGACTGTTTCTCAAGGAAGCCTTCCCTCCCTCCAACCTCCGCAATTTGTTCCTGTGTTCCTAGAACATTCTAGTCTAAGTCAACTTCTGACACTGCTAAGCTCCCAAGGAGCATTTTGCTTACTAATGTGGGTCCAACCTCTCTCCCCTAGACACTCAGAAGTGTGTGTGTTATGAATAAATGAATGATGGGGTGGGTCTCAAAGGGACAGCCAGACCTGCTTTCGCCCGTCCCGACCTTTCTTACTGTAGAATATCAGAAGCAAAACCAGAAGTACCTTTCCTGAGGGTCACTTCCTGCTGACACCCTTCACTGCCTCCTGTGTCAGTTCTAGTAAAACCCAAGCTCTTCAAAAGCCCTCCACCCCAGGCCCTCTCCAGTGTCCTCCCCAGCAGGGGCACCCACAACCCTGGACCACACATGGCACTCTCCCCGAGTCCCCACCGCACAAGCCTCCAGGCCTCTACCCGGGCTGCTCTGCCACATGAGCCACAGTCTTCATGTTTTCTACTGGCTTATTCTTACTCTGTCTTCACAACTGAATGTAGAGCCCATTTCTTCCAGGAAGTCCTCTCTGATAATATCCTTTAAGTCTTGGCAGGTCTCCCTCTGTAGCAGCATTGCATGGTGACCAACTGGGTGTTTGCTTGCTCCTTTGGGACCACGACCTATTGGGGGCCACGTGGGAAGGAGTGAGAGATTACAAGAGGGGTGGGAGAAGCAAAAAGCAAAAATCACAGCTGAAGTCCCAAATTCAAGGATTCTTTCTCAGAAAAAGAATAAAATATTTCACACGAGTGCAATTTGGCTACTATTTTTGTGGCTTGCGGAAAGCAAGGGCTTGCTGTTCTAGTCCAAAACCCGGGTTACATGCAAAGAAATGTATATATTCATATCCAAAGGAAAACAGAGCTGCTCAACAACAGTTTGCAGTCAGAATTGAAAGGAATTTTGATAAAGGCAATGTCTCTCTCTCTCTCTTCTTTCTTTTCTGGCATCATATAATTTTAGAAGTATTTGCGTGACTAAGAGATGGCTACAGCCCGTGATTCTGCACTGGAGAGTTTGGGTTGAGGAAGCCCAGATTACATTCACTGTGTAAATGCAATCACACCAACAAAATGACAAGTTCCCTTGTGGAGGAGCTGATGTTCCAAAGCAGGCAAACTTATGCAGTAAGAAAACTCTAAATAAAAAGTAAGAAATTCAATGTTCTGTACTCAATTTCATTAGCTATATGGGCCATTACCTGATAGTATATCTTGTCTAATGAAACCCAAAAATAAATTGTGAATGTTGATTTTCTTCATCTGACTGTTTTATGCTAAATTTGGATATCAAACCCACAATCCATACGGACAGCTCAGGCCTATGCTGCAGCACAGCTACATCCCGTAGAAGAATGTATATCAAGGGAGAACTGGAGAGTTTCCCTTCAGAAGCTGCTAAGTCTGGTTTTGCACCTATACATCATTTGCAACCAATTCATCGTCAAAGGAGTAAGACCTTACCTCTGTGGGGCGTAAAGCACTGCGGTGCTTCAGAACAATCAAAGAACGCTGAGCTTTGTGAATCAGTCCTGAGGCACTTAAATCGTACTTTTTCTGAAAGGCCCCAAAACTGACCCACTTCACCATTTCACGTAAAACAGGGAGGTACCGGAATTAGTAGAGAAAACACGCCCTTGATGTCTGACAAGACCCTGCTTGAATCCTGTTACAGCATTTACTACCCTCTAAACGGACCAATAACTTAACCCCTCTGAGAAGGCTTGCCAATCCGCAAAAGGGGTCTGCCACCGCCCACCTGGGAGGCATGGATGTGAATGCAACACGCAAGTAGGGCGGCCGACTGGTACCTGACACGGGGCCTGGCTAGTTTCCCTCCGCTGCCCTTGTCCCCCTTTAAACTTGTGCTGTTTCCCCGGTACCAAAAGCCCGGAATAGACTGCCTGAATATTCTGTGTATCCCTGGATACATGCCTTACACTTAGGAGGCCAGAAAACCAACTGCCTTCTCCCCAGTCACTATCAATATTCTTAAGAGTCTGGATTTTTTTAACCTCTATTTTGCAGGGAGACTATTCCAGAATTTTTCAAGCACCAATCTCCAGGTTGGCTCCCCTCCCAGCGCCCATCCCTTCTCACCTCAGATCCTCTGTCTGCCTTCTGTTCATTGGAAAGCGAGTCAGGAAGAGCGGGGACTCCCTAGGCCTCCTTCCCTCCCTGACATGTTAGTGTGACTACCTTCAACCCACGCCCCACTCCAACTCCAGCTTCTGAGGAGTCTACACTCCCGGACCCTGCAGACTCTGCAACTTCCCAAGACGAAAACGTGGTCACGACCCTCCCTTCAGATTTCTTCCTGGCTGGCCCTGCCCACCCCCGGCCCCTTAAGGATAAATGACATTGCCCTGAAAATCCTAAACGCCGCTCACTGACACACCAAAGCTGCATGGTCTGGGCTTTCCTCCAACCCAGGCACAGACCTGCCCCGCCTCTGCCTCAGTCTGCAGCTCTCAAGATAATCTAATTCACATGCACGGCTGTGAACACCAGCTAAGAATGACGACTCCCAACATGTATCTCTAGTCCGGCTCCTTCAACTCAGCCCCAGGCTCATAGACCCGAGTGCCTCTATGAAGTCCTAACTTGGATGAAAAATGGCATCTTAAAAATGCCTCATGTCCACCATTTACTCTGGAATTCAATTTCTGGCAGGTACCTCCCATGCTCCCCATTTTAGTAACAGACCCAGCACCCACCTATGTGTTTGAGGTCACATTCAATTTCCCCTGTTCCCTCGCTCAAGCCCTGGCCTGGAATATTAGTCCTGTCATTTCCGTCGCTAAGCCCATCTCAAGTCTGGTTCTGCAGGGACCACGGCCGGATCCCCACAAGCTCACAGCAAGGTGCACTGAGTCACAGTCCTCCGAAGGTTGCTCCCTGGAGGGGGAGGCATCTCCTGCCGCCGGTCACCACAGAAGGCACTGGATTCTCACAAAGGAGGCTCTGGAGAAGGGACTCAAGGTTCTCCCATGATCTGAGCTTTGTAGGTCCCGAGGTCTGGAGGAGCTCCTATTAGCAGACACACTTGCAACTGAGCAGATGAGGATGGAGGAGCCCAAGCAAGGCTGTCCTCACTCCGACCTCTGGGCCCTCGGGAGCCACGGGAAAGGCCTGTGTCCAGGGCACAGCCCAACAATCACAGATCCCAGCCTGCATTTGCCAACCCGGACAGCCTAGACTCCTTCTACTTGCGAGACTTACTTCTGTTCTGTTCCCCCCCCGAGAATGTGATGGACTCTTTCAGAATGTCTGGCCTGTCTCAAGCGAGACCAAGTCAGTGAAGGATGAAGTGTTCACATTTGGACTAGAGCATGAAAGGAGAAACAAGACCTCATGATCAGCATGATGGTGGTGGCCAAACTCTTCCCCTGGGTGAGATGAACAAAGGTGGGGGTGAGAATCCAAGGTCTTAGATTGGCCAAAGCATCTTCCTTCATGGCTGACTGGGGGTTGGAGACTCACTACCGCAAACTAACGACACGACTCTCAGTGGGGGACGACAGCTGCAACAAACACGGAGTCAGCTCTTTAATGCCAACATGGGTTAAAAGTAAAGGCCGGTGCAGGGAGGCCTGCACGGCTGCTGAGGCAAACCACAGACCCGGCTCTGAAAGCCCACTGGCTGGAGCAGAGAGGAAGCTACGGTCCCTTTAACAGTCCCTGTGTCCACCAGATCCATGTAAGCCAGCTACTTAGGATAAGTACATGTTGTCCTGATACTCAGAAAAACCAGCCTCGTAAAGAGAACAAAAGAGTGGCATGGATTTTAGACCCACTTCTGCCCCTTTATGAAGGCAAAATAAAGTAAATGGCACTGGGAAGTTGAATGCAAAAAAAAAAATTAAATAACCAAACGGTGACTGATTCCTCCAACAGTGTCCCCTGCAGCTGCTCACCCCCAAGCCTGCCACTATTTCCTCACCAGTGACCGCCGGTCAGGAAGCGCCGTCACGCACGTCACACAGAGACAGCCAGGATCCGCGTGCTGAGCACGTTTGTGTAAAAGCAGGAATCGAGCAAGATGCTGCAGACTTTGACTTGACAAGTTTAAATACTCCATGAAAAGAATCCCTCAACAGCCGCCTAAATCAATTCGCATCTCACTTCTTCAAAACAATTAAACTAATTGAATAAGGGTGCATTTGTCACCAAATATAAGGAGGACCAAACAGGTTCCTCAAAGCAAAGATTTTAACAGATATCAAACACCAGTGGGTGATGTGCTAACAAAGCAAATATTCCAAAAAATTAGAAAATAACAAGATGACTAGGATGATGCATGGATCAAGGCACCTGAAAAGTTTCTGCTTTTTAAAGCGATGGAGAGAGCACGGAGGGCGATCTAGCTATTTCCAATGCAGGATATGCACAGCCACCTTTTCAGACGCAACTGCGCGGTACAAGAGAAAAAGGAATAAAGAAAAAGGATAAGAGGAACAAGCGAAAATTAGAAACACACAAGAACAAAAATGACTTTGACAGCATGTACAAGAATTTACGTGAGTGTGTGAGGCCAGGGATGCGGGGACGGTGAGACCCACCCTCACCTCCTGCTCCAGGGAAGGCAGGGGCCTGAGGGGAGCGACGCTGCTTGGGGACCCCAACGTGGTCAGCGCCCCTAACCAAAACTCCACATACATGCATCTAGGCAGCTTTTAAGCCACAAAATGTGGTCGCATTACAGGCTGGACAGTTTTACTCACTCCCAACGAGAGTAGAAGTAGAGAATTAGTCTCTGCTCCTGCACCAAAGCATTGTTTTAAAAATTAATGACTGTGGAATAGTAAAAGGAACAATGGAGTAAAAGTGACTCTAGGAGAACGTGCTTGACCCGAGCTCACTGGCCTCGTTATCTCACTGACGTTCAGATGCTGGCTGAGCACTTACAGTACCAAAACAGACAGACCCACCAGGAGGGAGTTAAATGCGCTGCTGTATTTTGATGCCGAGAGCCATACCTGGCACACGAGGTTCTCGGTAAACAATGGTGACAGTGTCAACCACTATGGGCTAAGCACACATCCAGCTACTCCGCCAAATCCCAAGGACACACTTCAAAAGGCAAATACAAGCTGGATTTCTCTGGTGGGTCTGCAGACTCAGAACCAAGCAGTTGCTGAGCAAAAATGTCACCAGTGCCTCCTAAGACAAAAGAGGAGGCACTGGCCATGGGGCTCGGGCAGGGCTCCAGGCTTCCACTGCTCACCCACCAGTCTGTCCAGGGGGAGAACATGGTCCCTGCTTACGTTGCACTGATGCAACTACCTTGACTAACACCTGGGGGCTCAGCAGGAGGTGACATGTGAGGTGAACGGAGCCAGCCTCGGTGTAGCCCGGTGCTGGCAGCTGTGCCCACAGCAGTGCCCAAGCACCTAAACCTGCCACCTCATCCCCAAGGAGCAGAAGGGGGTGCGGACGTGTAGATCACAGGGCCCTGCGATGACAAATACAGATCATGGCCACTACATGTCTCACCACTTACTAAAGTCATAGAGGTATGCCCGGGAGGAACAGAAAATTCATCCAGAGCCCGCCAGGCACCACACGCAGGTGGGACTCGGGCCCCCTGTGCCTCTCACTCACAGGGCTGGTCTGGACTTTCTTTTTATCAATTCTCTGGCATCTTCTCCTCCAACTTACCAACAACCAGAAAGTAGGATTTGATCTTAGGTAAGTTCAAGAATCACAGAGCACTGCCTCCACAGCTGGCCCGTGCCAGGTCCTCCGACCGTCACCTGTGGTACCGCCAAGAGCGCCCTCCAGACTCAAGGCCCGAGGCCGTAGGCCATGGGGGCACAGCTTCCCTCAATCTCCCCAGCAAAGGGGGACCACCTCTGGGCAAAGGCATCTCACCTCTTCTGCCCGAGGGAAAGCATGATAGATACACGGGGAAACACAGCAGAAGTTGGGGGGTAGTAAGCCCAGGAGAGCTCGTCTGCACTTCCAAGGCAAAAGTGGGGCCGATGACTTAATCACAGGGACAAAGTGAGGATGAATCTTTCCCTGCTTTGTCTCATACTCCGTGATACGCCTTTCCCTGCATAAGGAGTTCATCTGGAATTCCCTGGAGGTGTTTCTGATGTCCTAAATTGGCATGCTGGCTGTCGGGGAGGAAGAGAGGGCCTGAACCCAGCAGGTGCTGGGCCTGGGAGCCAGGAGACACCGGCTCCAGACCCAGCTTAACCAGTGTCTCGTTCTGCCTCTCGGGATTCAGCATCTCATCTATAAGCAAAGGGATGAGACTGTCCCAGGTCAGGCTGCCTAAAAAAATTGAAATGAGAGCCATGTAAAGAAAGCTTCCCAGTTGCCACATTTAAAACGGTAAACAAAGAAACAATCAAACAAACAAAAAAACAGATACTAGAAACTAATTTTAAGAACACATCTTACTTAATCTGCTGTATGTAAAATACTATCATTTTGACATGTAATCAATATATGAAAGTAACAAGATAGTTTACATACATTTTACTAGACAAGTCTCAGCGTCTGATGTGCATTTGACCTACAGCACATCTCAGCTCAGACCAGCCTCTTCCCCAGCGCTCATAGCTTCAGTGGCTGTGGCTACTCTATTGGACAGCAACTCCAGGGGTCCCACCAGGGGTCCTGGCTGAAAAGCGGGAGGAAGTCTCCACACTGACCCTAAAAGGATCTCTCTGAAACAAAGGCAGATTCACTTTTAAATGTCTGTAAACCGTCGGGCTGCACCTCCCTCCGCCCTTGGCTACAAGACAGCCCTCTTCCTTGCTGATCCCTTCTTGGATGTAGGGAAGGAACCCGGCACACAGCCAGGGTGGACTGGCATTCAGGTAGACTTACCTGCCGTCTGTGTCAAGTCCCATGAAGTCCTCCTTCTGAAACAAGGTGCAGAGGAGGGGGATCCTATCCCCAGACTTGTCAGGGTCCCATCCAGCCACGTGGACTTGAGCAAGATTAACAGTGACTCAGTGAAGTCCTCGATCCTCTTCTCCAACACCCTGCAGTCCTCTTAGTTTGAAGGCCACGTTGGTGCGTGGCTGCTCGGCTACCTCCCCATGCAGCACAAAGACAAAAAGCTGAGAGTCATTAAGCGTGGTGCCATAGAGCTCCTCTGTACATGGAGCTTCTTGAAGGCCTTGGCCGAGAGGCAGTCGGTAATGGTGACAAGGCCCACGACCGTGCGGTGGGTCTGGAAGTCACTCCACGCATTCTCGAACGCATAGTGGTGCCTGTAGTGGATACAGAGTGCCCACTGGGAGCCGCACGGGCTGATCTGGCTCACCAAGGAGATTCGTTTATAGATGCAAAAGAAATTGTACTCTGAAATGATCCCCACGGGTTGGACGACCACGGGGAGAGTCTCGTATTCCTCAGCACACTGCACGTAGTCAGGGATGCTCATGTTGCAGGCCCTGCCGAGAGGGGAGAGGAGATCGAGGTAAATATTGTGCTGTGGGCTGCGGGCGCCTCTGGGTTGCGGTGACCTGGTGTGTACCAGCCAGAAGGCAAGGGAAGCACAAGCAAAGCCGGGGGTACAGTTTGTCCTCAGAGTCTGTACATGGCTACCATAGCTCGGATCACATTACCCAGCTTTTGGTCTAGGCTTCCTGCCCCTGCATAGAAGGGTCATTTCTTGTTTTCTGTTTCCAAGCACCTAGCAAGACCCTGATGCAAAGTCAGTGCTCAACACTGCGGAATAAAGAAATGAACAAAGGAACTGCTTTCCCCACCCCCCTTCAGCAGATTATAAAGAAAAGAACCGCAGTAGGATCAAAAGATCTCGATTTCAACACCAATTTATTTGAACTCCTAAACTGCAGAAAAAAGGAGAAGAAAACTTGCCTTGGGGAAGAGGGTACAGCTCAGTTGTAGAGCACATACATAGCATGTACAAGGTCCTGGGTTCAATCCCCAGTACCTCATTTTAAAAAATGAAACAAATGAATAAACCTAATTACCCTTCTCAAAAAATATTTTTTAATTCAAAATTCAAAAAACACCTTGCAATTGACACAACATTGTAAACTTGACTATAATTCAATTAAAAAAAAAAATCCTTGCCTTACTAGAATATATCTGGATTATGGAAATTTGCAAATGTAAAATGCCTAGGGTACAACCTGCATAAAGAGGGGGGACTGTACAAATTTACTATCCCTCCTTTATGAGCTATATTTCCTTTGGGGGGTGTTATAAACTCTCAGAGCTAATTTTCTCAGATTAAAAAAACAAAACAATACTTGATTCTCAGTACTGCTGAAGAATCAGATAAGCATGTGAAAGCATCTTACCCACAGAGGTTACTCAATAAATGTTTGTTGAATGAATGAATAAAAAAGCAAAGTGAATGCTGCTCCCTGCCACAGACCATCATATTGGTACTTCCTGGAAATCCCAAGCCCACGTTACACCCGACTACACACTAAACATGTGGTTGACCTGGGCAGGCGTATGTGCTTCTCTAAGCCCCAGTTTAATCATAGATAGAAATGAGGGCAATAACTCAAACCTCAAAGGGTTAGTGAGTCAGTAATGAATTGTACCCCAACTTTGCAAGATGGAACCATTAAGGAAAATTGGGCAAAGGGTCCATAGGCCCTCTGCATATTATCTCCTACAAGTACAGGGGAACCTACATTACATCTCAAAATAAAATGTCTAATATTTTAAAGAGGCTATTGAGGTTAAATGAGCTCATTGTCTCAAATAAGGAACACACAGTACAAGTACGACAATGCCTAGCCCATGAGATACACTCAGTTAACATTCCCACTGAACCCACTAATCCCTCCAACTTCAGAGCATGAGGATGGGTCCTCGTGGCCAAAGGCCACTGCACCTGAAGCTAACAAAGCTAATGGTCCCCACTTCCAAGAGCCCCTGTCACCACCCTTGTTCTAATTTTCTATTTGTTATATTTTTTTTTATTTAATAGAAACCCCCAATTGCATAGCCTTCAGGTCACCAAAACCTGACCACAGAGATCATGATGGCAGCCCTCGTTGGTGAAACAATAAAATGAAAAGCCATTTCCACAAGACCTCTGTGTAAATCTACTAGGGAACTTCATCTTGGACTAAGGAAGTTGACTGGGGAGGAGGGGGCAATCTGGGGGCACAGAGAACTATGGGCCACCTGTCCCACGATGGACTTTAGACTCAACCCTCACCCTCCAGGTAATTCAAAATGCACACCGACAGACTGCTATGGACAAGATTTTATTTAAAGAAATCCCTGACTCCCTAGCAGGTCTTGTTTCTACCGAGACACAGATGGCTTATGTGTATAATGTTTCACAAAAGCCTTAAAATATTATCACCCCAACTTGACACATTAAGAAACTGAGGTAGAGAAGTTTATCATATTGTACAAGATTAGAGAGAGGCCACGTCAGACACCGTATTTAAACCCAAGCCCCTGTTCCAGGGCTCACACTGGAAATTGTGACATGCTGCCCCTTTCCTGCCCTCTCCCTGCAATAAGTTTCTGAAGAGTCTTTTCTGTGCCATCTGGAATCACAATAACTTCAATTTTCCACAAAGATATGGAGGACTCCTCACTCCCTGGAGGACATATCAAAATCTAAAGAGTTGGGATGACAGGAGAGATTTGCATTTTCTGTTTCTCAAAGGAAACATGGCTTTAAAAGAAACTGAAAAGCACTTATCTAGTCTAAGCCCTCATTGTGCAGAGAAAGAAACGGAAGTTCAGAAGAGATGAGGAAAGGGCCTTATTAACAAATATTGCTTCAGCGCAGCATCAAGCCAGCCCTGGGCACTGCTGGGGGAGGATCTGGGAGACCCAGGAGAATGAGTGTTAGAAAATGGAAAGAGAAGAAGCATACAAGGCCCTGTCTCTACACCACCATATCATGAAGTTCCACCAAATTACCCAGTATGGGTGCAGCCAATATTAAGGTGGGCTAAACAGGTTATAGAAACCTAGAAGTCTCAACCATAGTGCAAATTCCAACATTTACTCTGCTTTTGTCCCCAGTTCAAGCATCAACTCAGTGGGCACTCTGTTCCAGGTACTACACGAGGCCTGGAGTTCTCCCAAGTACAAATCTCTATTATCACGTGTGCAAACCACATAAAGGCCCACCAGAAGAAAAGTGCCCACAGATAAGATGGAATTACTGAAGCTGAAAGCAGTCAACCAGCGTATGTTACTAGGAAAAATGATGCTGCTGGAAATGGACTCATGGACATAGAAAGCAAATTGTGGTTAGCAGGCAGGAAAGGGGGGATTAACAGATACATATTAGTAAATATAAAATAAATGACAAGGACCTACTATATAGCACAGGGAACTATATTCAATTTCTTGTAATGAGTTGTGCTAAAAACAATCTAAAACATATGTATATACATATGCATATGTTTATAACTGAATCTCTGCTGTACACCTGAAACTAACATTGTAAATTGACTACACTTCATTAAAAATAATTTTAAAAAATAAGTATAAATAAAATCAACGCCATTAAGATAAAATAAAAGAACACTCTTATCCCCTTAGCTGTAGGTGGTGGAGAATTCTGGTTACAAGCACCAAGTCCACTGGATCACTCCAGCACTGGCTGTCACTCTTTCTGACCATCAGACAGTCACTTGGCTTCACTGAGGTTACTTTTCTCTTCTGTGAAAGGCTACAGGGGCAACTAATGATGTATAGAATCTCATCATTCACAAGCCCAACAATTAGTGAGGACTTCCCATGGGCCAGGCTCTGGAGAGATGAAAATATAGGGTCCCAGTTATATTCAAGTGTAGAAGTAGTTTATGCCATAAACACATTTATTCTTCCTGTTTTGATAGACAGATTCAATGCAATTCTGATTAGAATTCCTACCAGACATTTCATGGAATGTAACAAGTTAATTTATGGTCAGGAACAGCCAAGAAACTTCTTTAGAACCACCACTGGTTAGGGGTGGATAGGTCATTCATTTCCACTGTTCTTTCTGAAGTGATGAAAACGTTCTGGAATAATAATGGTTGCACCACTGTGAATATGCTAAAAGCTGCTGAATTGTACCATTTAAATGGGTGGAATTCATGGTGTGTGAACAATATCACAATAAAGCTGTTATATGAAAAAATATTCCTTGACAATTATTTTTCCCTCTATACAACTACTCTACCCCACAATTTAAGAAAAACAAAAAACCAAAACAAACTGAACTGTGCCAGGAGCTCTTTAGGACTGCAATGTCCTTGGGTCTCCAACGCCTCTGGTGGTGCTGTTCCTGTTAACACACACTAGCTGGGCTGGTCTAGTTAGGGACTGTAACTATGTTTTTAAAATCGACGGTCACACGTTTCACCCTGGGAGAGGGAAGGAAGGAGAATGTCACAGCCTCATGCCTTCAGCTCATTTTTAACAGAACCAAGCCCTGCTTTCAACACTGTAATCCCTGGCACTATAAAAACACGTGACATCAACAAGCACCGCCATCATAACACCTGAAATTGTTCAAGGTACTTACCTCGGACAGAAACACTGAGGGGGGAGACGGAAACTCCCTCAGCACTGGCGCTCACTTTTCCAGACTCCATCAGGAGAAACTGGGCTTTACAGCCTGAGGCACTAAGCCTGGGAAGCAGCGCGCTTGCCGCTGAGCTGGTCCTCAGGGAGCTGGAAAGGGAGAGGAGGGCAGCCCCGGGGTTGCAGGGCAGGGAAAGCGGGGGTGGGGACGCGGGCTGCAGCCCCGCTCTGAGGCCAGCCCCAGGCCCAACCGCCCACCCCCGATCGGGTCCGCAGAACCCGCCCACCCGGGACACAGCCCTCCGAGGGGCAGGGACAAGCCAGCGGCCAAGGAGAGGAAGCCCGGGAGGAGAGGACTCGTGGGCGAGAGAGGGGAAGGGGTCGCCAGCCGCGGACTGAGGGGAGCCCTGCTGGGGCGAGAGACGGCAGGTGCACACCTGGCCCTGGACAGCTGTGGCCAGGGCGCCGGGGTAGGTGGCGCGGGCAGAGGGGTCTGGCCTGAGAAATTCAGCTGAACACAGGCTGACTCGCGCCCTCGTGGGCTTTGACGCGTGGACCGCCCTCCCGCAGATGCCTGACCCCTTTCCCGGGAGCCCCCCACCTTGCATTTCCACAGCCAGAGGCCCCGGCCCCGGGCAGGAGCTAAAGGCCTACCTGTCGACAGAGCTGAGAAGACTTTGGGGCCAATTCCCAGCTCGGAGCTGGAGCTTCCAACCCCCGGTCCAGCTGGCACTGACTGCGCATGCGCAGGAGGGCCAGAGATCCTCTCTTTGTTCTGTGATAGAGGCTGGGGCATTGAGGGAGGGAGAAGATGGGGGAGGAGGAGAGGAGGGGAAAAGTGGAGGGAGACAGATGGACAGGAGGAGCAGAGAGTAGGTAGGGATCTGGAGAGGGGAGGGGAGTAGCGGAGATGTAGAGAAAAAGCTTTACTTCTGGGACACCCCGAAGGAGAGGGCAGACCTGCCTCTGTACCATTCTGTAACCCTTCAAGGCCGGCAGCTCAAGTTTTACCTCCCTGGTCCAGCCCTCCAGGCGATGCCTCTGCAGAACCCCTACGGGGATCACACCCGTTGTCCCCACGTGGAGCTGGGTTTCCTGTTGCTCTGGGAACCAAGCACCAGCAGGTGTTGTCTCTAAGAACTACCTTGGGAAGTGTACATATTCCCCTTTTACAGGCTGGGAAACAGGCAGGCACGATCTCTGCCTTAGCTCCACTGTCCCAGGTGTTGGCCTTGTGGGGAGCGGGAGGTACAAGATCAGAGCCCCAGACAAAGCAGACTGCCTGAGTGTTGGTGCATAGTCCCATCCCTCCTGGGTAAAACACACCTAACCCAAGTGGAACCATCAAGGGCTCACAGTAGTTTCCTGGGTGTGGGAGAGCTGTCCTCAGTTCCAGTGCCCAGCTTGCTAGGTAGATAGGAGTGTTACCGAGTCCAAATTCATTCTCCTCAGTGAAGGACAGGCCAATAAGTTGGGAGACCCGCTGCTGGGGCATGGAAAAGCAAGTTTCTGTAGAGCTAAATTGCAAACTAATGTCCTGGAAAACCATCTCCCCAAGTCAGAATTCAGGCTCTTTTCCTATGTGCTTGGTTGTTGCAAACTTCTTGGTGTAGGAATTCCTTGTTGTTAGAATCCTTTGTTCTTGCAGCTATCTGCCTGGGTCAAATCTCTGTAAACCTCCAACAAAACAAAAGTTATTTTCTATTCTGTAACTTGTTATCATTTTATGAATGGAAAAGTGTTAAATATCCTTAAAAGTCAGAGCCTTCAGAATAGGCTCTTCTGTATATTTCAGGCTCTAGGCAACATTGTTTTACAAGCAAGATGAAGCCTAGGAGACAGAGCAAAGGGTTAAAGTCAAAGGAACATATCTAATATGGAGTCAGGTTTGTTTTTTTCTATTACCGAGGCAGAAGCCACTTGAGGATTTAAAACCCTTTAAGTTAAAAATGACTAAAACTTTAAAGGAATTTACATACATTGGTGGGAATGTGCATAGCATATCTGGAAAAGCACACAAAGGATAGTAAACAGTGGCATCTCCAGGGAGGGCTGGAAGAACAGGGGATGAGGGAAAACTTCTTTCACTTGTGTATTTTTGTGCTGTTTGAATTGTTTTTAACCATATGCATGTATTTCTTTTTCAGTTTAAAAAAGTGTAATGGAGCAAAGGAGTAACAAGCTCAGCAAATACAGCAGCCATGGAATCACTGAGCCATCACATTTGATTTCAGCCAGGAAGCATTTATTGACTCTCTCCTATGTGCCCAGTGCTGTTTTAAAACTTCTTTTATTATTAGTAATTTTATTATTATTATTAATTTTATTATTGATTTTATTATTATTATTATTATTATTATTATTATTATTATTATTATTATTATTATTATTATTATTATTATTATTATTATTATTATTTTATAAAATAGTAACATGCTATCCCTCACCCCTGCCCATGGCTGGTGGAAAACCAACTGAGTTTTTATTGAGTTGTTTTCCAAGGAGTAGAGATGAGTTATAAACTGAACACATCTTCAGGGCAAAACAGGTGGAGTGGTTTTACAGCACGCCAGACAGCTATGAAGGGTTTTCAATAGAGGCACCCAGACGCTGAGAGAGAAATCCTCCAGGACCCTACAAAAAGCTGCCCAAACTTCCTTCTCCATGGCACTACTGAAATAGGAAAGAACAAATCTGACTCCATATTAGATCTGTTCCTTTGACTTTAAGAAAGCCAAGGTAATAAGCTCCGGTCTTTTCATGGGTTATGATGTCACAGAGGAGATGGACAGGTTAACAAGGGACGACTCTGCAGTGATCACGGAGCCGGGGAGCGGGATGGGCAGCAAGATGTTTGACGCAGCCGCAGCTGTGACCACGCTTCTAGGCAGGAACCCAAAGTCACCTCGACAAGGTGTCAAACACGTGTGCCCACGTCCTCATCACCTGACATGTATTAACGAGAAATGGAAACCCATAAAATGCCAATAACCTTGGTGGATACACCGTCCAAATTGCAAAGTCACAGTTTGACAACTGGCCATCTCGGTTCCCTGGGATTCATTCTTGGAGAACCTTAAAAACCACTCCTCTGTCCTCAAGAAGTGCTTTCTACTTGTCCGATCTTTGGCTCAGGGGTACAGCACTTTCAAGTGAACTTCAATGTCTGCACAGATTTGACTGTCTTTCTCCAGGTTCACTTGTCCATTCTAAAGAGGCCTGAGCTAATTCCATCCTCCGTAAGATCTATTCCCTCCAGTGACAGCTCATTGAGCCTGCAATTAAAAGTCAACTGAACAAGGCTGTCTGTTCTCAGCTAAAAAGTTCACCCACCCTTCACTGCTTTCTTAATCTCCTCTCCTGGCTAATTGCAACAGACTAACACCTCCCTCTACCAAGCTCCCCGACTATGTCAGTTTGTCTCCCCAAAGAGAAAGTAAGGTCCATAAAATAGGAGACAACTCCATAGTTGTTGGCGACGAAATGAATCACAGAGCTGCTGTGGTGCAAAATGTCTCCCGAGATTCGGGTTCCTTTATTTTTTATACCATCTACACAAAGGAGTAACTCTTGCCAAGCACAGAGAGTAAACATTTTTTAGGTTGACGCATGTGCACTACATCTAAGGCTTCCTTATCTTAATTACACTCAGACTCTCCTGTTCCCAGGCCTGTTCCTTTTGAGGAACTAATAAACATTCTTGTCTGCAAGCAATGTTTCCCCTGGGAATGGGCAGAGTCCCTTGGCAGGAATTTCTGTTTGCAGACGAGTCGGGCCACTTCTGTGAAATGTCCCGGGTGCAGGCACATCCACAGCTTCTATGCTAAGTTTCCTTCACGTAGTTACCTCTGAATTCCTAGCATATAGTAATGTCAATAAATAGAAATATGATTGTGGCTTCTTTCCTTTAAAACATTTCTGGTTATTTAAATGACCCTTGGAAGGGAGGTGTTTGCGGTCCAGTATCTTGATCCACAATACTCTGGAGGCCTTTTTCGGAATGGCTGTTCACTGATCCATTCAAAACACAACTTCTCATTCCAGGAATAGCTGTGCTTTTCTGCCAGGAGTTTGTGGTCGCTCTCATGCCAGAACAGCTTTAAACTATATCCTTACTTTGGATTTGTTATTTTTCCTCTCTTCCAAAATTATTGACATTCCTTACTTTCTTGCCTTGAGGATTTTTTTTCCTAGTTCAACCTTTAGTAAACCAGGCTTCTCGGAATGGGCTTGGCCTTACATATGATCAGCCATCCAACTCCCAGTGTGAGAGGAATCGGGCTCACCTCCTGCCCTCCTGTCAGGGCAACTAAAACTCAGTTCAGGAGCCAACAGGCACCCCAGGGCTTCTAAGGCTCGCTTATCTCCCAGAATCCCTGCTTTCTGGTTTTTCTTGGCTTCTGAGGATTTCCCCTCAGTTTCTTGACAATTAGCTGCGTAGCTTGAAAGATGAGGAAGGAAGGTCTTATTTCTTAATCAGCATTTCAAGGAACTTGTGTAATGAAGGTTTTCACGAGATTCTAGAACACTCCATTGCCGAGACAGAAAACACACCAGATATTTTCTAAATTTAGATATCATGTGCATTTTTCTTTGTTTTTGTTTCCTTAACTGCTAACAGACATTTTTTAATTAAAAAAAATAACGCCCCAAATAGGATAGAACATTGAAGGGGGATACAAAATTAAAGGACAAAGACAGAAAAATGATAAATACTGTACAAAATTAATATAATACATACACTATGGATCAGATCAGCAATTCTCAGTAACAGCTAATTGAAATATGACCATGAGGTAAAATGTCTCTCCTGTCAGGAGATGGCCAACAGAAAATAGAATTAATACAACAAACTAAAATTCTAAGTCTGGCGAGGTACAGAAGGCTACCAGCTAAATGTGTCGTCTTCTGGAAAAGAGGGAGGCTCACCAGCTCTTTACTGTGGAGCCTGAACCCAAGTGAGGGCGGTAAAGTGAGCTCTGTAAGTACCCAATTAACAAAGTGAGTGATGAATAAAGAGACGTGAGCTTTGATGACAGAGATGATACTACTATACACTTGTCCTATAAAGTATGTCTTCACGTTCAGTGATCAAACCTCAGCATCCTCAGGGATTGAGATTATAGGAAAATGCACAGCCTGGGCCCAGACCTCCTCTTTGAGCTCATGACATTGCACTTAGATGTCTCAAGGGCACCTCAAACTGCACCTGAAAAGAGCTGACTTCACGGTTCTCCTCCAATAGCAGTCCTGCTCAGGGCCCCTGGTAGGGGGACAAGGTCTCCCTCCCTATCCCAGCTCAGGCCCATCACTCACAGATGTGACTGGACCCCTCGTTCAAGGCCCAGATTTCCTCAGTCATGGAGTCACACCACCCACACCTGTCCTACCAGGTACTCAATGGCACTCACTCAGCACTGACTGTGTGCTGGGGACCACGATGCACACTGCACACACGTAATCTCACTGGATCTCCTAAGCAGTCTTGTGAAGTCGGTACATCACTGCTTTAATTGATTAGATAAATTGTTTCACTTCCTTGAGTGCGTCATCCAAAGTGACACGGCTACTGAGCCACAAACCGGGGACTGAAAACCACTTGAAAACTGAACACTGCTATACCTCGCAGCCACCCTACTCTGACTCAACACATCACCTCCTTCCGAGACTTCTAAATGTTTCTAAACATTCTACAAGACAAAAGTGATCTACGAGAGCACCCAACTCCCCTACTTAAAATCTGTCAATGATGGTCCACTGCCCTTAGGAGAATGCCCCACCGGCCTGAGCACAGCCCAACTGCCCGGCATCCGTGTTCCCTGCGCGGCCTCGCCGCCTCACCCACCACGCAGCCCTACACGTGCCGTGTCCAGGACAGGGATGCTGACTCCGTACAACCCGGGGCTCATCTCAATCGAACAATGATCACCCTCTTCTGTGGTCACCCTCTTCATTGCTGACTCTCAGAAAAATATTTTCTCAGGATGAATCAATATCTTTTTCCTTACAAATTCCCGTCATTGATAATGAGCTCCCCCCAAAAGAGAGAAGACATAATTCTCAGTCTCCTTATCTGTAAAGTGTGAATAACAAGGAAATATGTGAGGTTTTAAGAGAAATAATATTCATGTGAGGCTGAGGGACAATTCCCAACATACAGTAAGCACTCAATATGTGCTTAATTAATATTAATAAGAATATATTGCATTCCAGCAACCTTAAATCAATGTTTTATGGCTTTCTCCAACAGACTGACAAACAGTTGGACGAACCCCTTTGAACAGATCAGCACAAGTGTACTGGGAGAGGTAAGTGCTGACTCCAGTTACAGCTGCAGCCAACCAGCATTATGGGGCGGGGGCAGTTTGCTCAAACTCTTACATGATGCTTGAGCATTTAGTTGTCGTTATTGAATAAAGACAGGTGTTCTTTAGTCAAAGATCCTGAAACATAAATCTTCAAAGACTGATGCAAATTAGGTTTAAAGAACAACACTCTCACTCGAAATTATTTGAAAATTATAGTCTTAGCTCCTCTGCACATCAAAAGTCCATGTTCTTAATGTATCTGACTAAATACACCAAAAGGATTGTTTAAAAGAAATTAAGATGAAGCCATCCTGAATAAGCTCTCAGTATCAACTGCACAAAGCCTCAACCAAGGGTCTCATTTCTCACTTCCAGATAGGTGTTCAGGTAGCTTAACGTGAGTCTTGGTTTCTTATAAAATGGGGGTCAGAAGAGTTGTGGATAGATTTATGTAACAAATATAAACCTAGAGTATTTGCTGTGTGGGAATCCTAGAAATAAACAAATTGATATATTGTCCCACCCTTAAGAAGCTCAGCCTTTCCATTTACAACAGCATTAAAAATTAAATGAGAGATACATTTAACAAAAATTTACAAGATTTGTACATTGAACATTTTCAAGTATCACCGAAATAAAATTTACAAGATCTACATATATGGAAGACATCTCATGTTCATGGAATGGTAGACAATATTGTTAAAAATGTTAAGACTCCCCAAAGTGATCTACAAATTCTGTGGAATCCCTATCAAAATTCCAGCTGACTTCTTTGCAAAAATTGAAAAACTGATCCCAAAATTCATATGGAAGTGCAAGGGGCCCAGGACAGCCAAAACAATCTTGAAAAAGTAGAGCAAAGATGGAGGACTCACTTTAAAGTGTACTAAAAAGCTATAGTACTCAAGTCAGTATGGTACTGGCATAAGTTTGGATTAATAAATCTATGAGACACTATAAAAACCCAGGGGGAAAAAACTTACATTTACATTCAGTTTTCCACAAGGGTGCCAACAACACTTCATTGAAAATATAGTCTATTTAACAAATGGTGCAGCGACACCTGGGTATCTGCAGGGAAAAGAAGGTATCTGCAGGGAAAAGAATGAATCTGGAATCCAGACCCCCATATTTTATATAACAAATAAATTTAATTCAAAATGGGTCACAGACAGAACGTAAAAATTAAATGTATAAACTTTTTAAAAGAAGACACAGTATAAATCTTTGTGGTCCTAGGATAGGCTTTGGTTTCGTAGATACAATACCAAGAGCACAAGTGATAGAAGAAAAAAGCAGATAAACTGGACTTCATCTAAATTAAACCTTTTTCTTACAAAGGACATCATCAAGAAAGTGAAATGACAGTGGCAGGGTGTATCTCAAGTGATAGAGTGCGTGCTTAGCAAAAAAAATAAAATAAATCAATACATCTAATTACCTCCCCTATAAAGAATTTTTTTTTAATGTTTAAAAATCTAAAGTGAAAGGACAATCTGCAGAATAGGAGAAAAAATTTGCAAAGCATGTATCTAATAAGAGAGTTGTATCCAGGATATAAAACAAATGCTTACAACTGAACAATACAAGAAAATAGACCCAATTTTTAAGTTTGCCAAGGATTTAAATAGATATACAAATGGCCAATAAGCATATGAAAAGATGCTCATCATCACTAGCCAAATCAAAATGAAAATGAGATCGCTTTTTACACCCACTAGGATGTTTATAATCAAAACATGGACAATAATAAGTGTCGTTCAGGAGGCAGAGAAACCTCATATGCAGCCAGTGGAAAGTGACAATGGTGTAGCTTCTTTGGAGAATTATGGTGTTTCCTGAAAAGGTTAGCGTTATATGGTTCAGCAATTCCACTCCTACATATAGATTTATCCCTCAGTATCCTCGGGGGGTTGGTTCAGGAACCCCCCACCCTGGATAACATAATCCAAGGATGTTCGAGTCCCTTTACAGCCATCTGGATCCATGAAGTGGAAACTACAGATATGTCGGGCCAACTCTACAGCCAACAGAATGAAAACATATTCTCACAAAATCTTGCACATCAATATTCATAGCAGTATCATTCAGAGTAGCCAAAGTTACAAACAATATCCATCCATCAATGAACGGATAAACAAAATTACCAAGAATAGTCCCACAAACTTTTGGTCATTGAATCTTTGACAAAGGAGGTGAGAACTTACAATGGAGTAAAGACAGCCTCTTCAGAAAATGGTGTAGGGAAAACTGGACAGCTGCATGTAAATCAATGAAGTTAGACTACTACCTCACAGCATACACAAAAATAAATTCAAAATGACTTAAAGACTTAAACTTGTCGACAAGATAGTATAAAACACTTAGAAGAAAACATAGGCAAAACATCTGACATACATCTCAGCAATGTTCTCCTAGAGCAGTCTACTCAAGCAATAGAAATACAAGCAAAATTATACAAGTGGGAAATAATTAAACTTACAAGCTTTTTCACAGCAAAGGAATCAGTAAGCAAAACAAAAAGAAAACCTATGGAATGGGAGAATATATTTGCAATAAATGAGACTGACAAGGGCTTAATTTGCAGAATATGTAAACAGATTTACACGTAATAAGAAAGAAAAACAAACAATTCAATCCAAAAATGGGCAGAAGACCTAAAGAAACATTTCTCCAATGAAGACATACAATTGGCCAATAGGCACATGAAAAAGTGCTCAATATCATTATCAGAGAAATGCAAATCAAAACTGCAATCATGTATCACCTCTCACCAGTCAGAATAGCCACCATTCAGAAGTTCACAAACAATAAATGCTGGAGAGGCTGTGGAGAACAGGGAACCCTCCTACACTGTGGTGGGAATGCAGTTTGGTGGAGCCATTGTGGAAAACAGTATAGAGGTTCCTCAAAAGACAAAAAATTGACCTCCCATATGACCCAGCAACCCCACTCCTAGGCATATATCCAGAAGGAACCCTAATTCAAAAAGACACCTACACCCCAATATTCACAGCAGCACTATTTACAATAGCAAGACATGGAATCAACCTAAATGTCCACTGACAGATGAATGGATAAAGAGGTTTTAGTATAATTGTAAAATAGACTACTATTCAGCCATAAAAATATAATAAAATAATGCCATTTGCAGCAACATGAATGGACCTGGAGAATGTCATTCTAAGTGAAGTAAGCCAGAAAGACAAAGAAAAATATCATATGAGATCGCTCACATGTGGAATCTAAAAAAAAACAAAAACCAAAAAACAAAAAAGAAAGAAACAAAAAGATAAATTTATATACAGAACAGAAAGAGACACAGAGACATAGAAACCAAACTATGGTTACCAGAGGGGAGAGGGTGTGGGAAGGAATAATTTGGGATTTCAAGATTTGCAGATACTGACTATGTATAGAATAAACAGCAAGTTTATACTGTATAGCACAGGAAAATATATTTAATATCTTATAGTAACATGTTTATAAAGAATATGAAAATGGATACAGGTATGTTCCTATATAACTGAATTGTTGTGCTGTACCCAAGAAACTGACACAACATTATAAACTGACTAGACTTCAATGAAAATATTTTTAAATAGACCAATAAGGAAAAAAAAGAAAAAGGATATTATCAAACCAAAAGAATAAAGTAATGATTCAGGCTACAATATGGATGAACCTTGAAACTTTATGCTAAAATAAGCCAGACACAAAAGGACAAATAGTGCCCTTTAAGGGGAACTGTATCTAAGTGTTTACTGTACAACTCCTGTAAATTTTCTGGAGGTTTGAAGTCTATCAATATCAAAATAAAATGTATTATTCATTAAAAACATAAAAGGATTCTTTAAAGGAGGGCTTTAATTATTAAATGCAGAAGTGCAAGTAAAGCTCCTGGAACAACACTTTGCACGTCCACAGACAGTCACTGCTTTCTCTGCCACTCAGAGGGTGGTGCCAGCGCTGATGAAGGCTGCCTCCACTCACTCCCCTGCAGAGAGGTGTGAGAGCCTGGGCTCTGACAGGCAGGGTGACGGTGACCCTGGGTCAGACACAGCCATGCCCCAGACTCTGCGATAACCAACTTTCTTATACAAACTGCTCCATGTAACATAAACACGCTACAGGGATGTAACTTACAACACAGGGAATATAGCCAATGTTTTACAATACCTATAAATGGAGCATAACATAAAAAATTGTGCATCTATTGTACACCAGAAACTTATATCATATTGTAAATCAGCTATACCTTTATAAAAAAATTAAAAAATAATTTAAAAATGTTATCTCTTTAGTAGGCAATTTGGTTTTTAAGTAAATACTAAACAGCTTAGAATGTATAAAAGCATTAATGTGTGATGTTTGTTTACATATTTATTTACTTTCAGCCTCCTGCTAAAAGAGAAATTAAACAATTTTTTTAAACACAGCTTAAAAACCATAACAACAAATAGACAAAGTGAGAGTGAAGAGAAAATGGAGATTCAATAATTAAATGAAACCAGGGGGAGGTAAAGTCATAAAAATGGATGCCATTAAGCCAGGGTAAATGTTAAAGGCCTACTAGAAATTCAGCTGTAAGATTCTTGGCAGCTGATGTGAAAGAAAAGCTCAGCTGGGCTAACAAGCTAAGTCATAAATCTAAGTGTGATAAGTGTCGCTTTAGTGATCTAAGTTCTGCCGGGCTAACTCATAAATCTGAAGTTTAGTGTTAGTTTACTGGGCTAACAAGCTAACTCGTAAATCCAATCTCAACAAGTGTCAGTAACGTGATCTGTTCCAAATTGATAAGCTCCAGTGTACTAATTCCTTGCTTTTTGTTGTTTGAGCCTTATTAGCTAATAGCCCCATACTTGTAATTAAACCTATAAAACCTCATGTGCACATCTTGGAGGTGCTCAGAGCTTCGGAGCAGAAGCCCCTCTGAGCCCACCGGCATAATAAACCTGAGTACTCCAACCCTCCGAGTGGTGCTTGTTTCTTGGCTGGCCTGTGGTTTCTGTAACATTAAAGCAAAAAGAAAAAGATGATGGGATGGGCGGGAGAGCTCAGGGGTAAAGCGTGTTCTTAGCGTGCACGGGGTCCCGGGTTCAAGCCCCAGGGCATTGACTAACAGATAAATATACCTAATTACCTACCCCCCCAAAAGAGACCCAAAGAAAAGAAAATGAGAAATTTCTTTCCTAAAAAAAACCTGATATTAAATTTAGATTAAATATTTTAAGAAAAATAGAAAAAGATGAGTGACACAAGCGATAATGCCCGAGAGATAAATCCGCGGTGGCTGCTGGAAGGTCCCCATATCCCATGTGCAAAAATCTGAAACAACCTTCTCACCACTCAGAGTCATCCTCAGCCCACCCCACCCCCACCCTGTTAAATGCAGGAGCACAGGCAGGGCCTGGCCTTTGCTCTCTCTGTGTCATCACAGTGAGACAGGATGGAAGGGGGCAGAGCACAGCCATTCAAGGAAGGCCACAGCAATTAACATCAAAATGGTGAAGGATTCAACCTCCAATAGGCCTTGAGGCTCAGGATGAAGAGATTTAACTTCTAGCAGAGCTTGAGCTTCATTATACACCCATTGTAATAGTAACATGGTGAATAACACGCCCCCAGGCACCATGGCAGTCCCAAGGCTAGCCACAAAAGGTCAAAGGGTGGGAAATGGCCAACTCCCTGGGAATCCCAGCCCCTTGCCCTTAGGCTGGTCCTTCTACTTATTAGCATATGAAACCACCAAGCCCAAGAAAACAAGCAACACAGCGCCGCATCGCGGTCAACCCTCTCTCTCCCTCTTCGGAGAAAGCCCACGCTCTGTGGAGTGTGTACCTACTTTTAATCTGAGCACCCAACCCCCACACCTCGTGGCGATTCTCTTGCCTTTCAATGTATCTCTCTGAGTAAATCTACCTTTACTCAACAGTTGTTTGCTCCTGAATCATTTCCTACACGAAGCCAAAGACCAACATCTGGAGGGAAAAATCCCAGGGGCTCAACTAATGCGTGGGACACAGCCCTTCTCATGCCCCACATCTGTTTTCTTGTATCAACAGGACTGGGTTGTGAAGGGAGTTCTGAGGCCCCAGCTAAGGGACAGAAGCAGCCCTGGCGTCAGCCCGGCTCTCTGTGGTTCTCTGTTGTGCTGACTCCCCAGCCACAGAGCGTTCTCCCTAGGCCTGTCCCCACAAAACCCTTCTCTCCAAAATACAAGAACATCATGTCACAGTCCTCTTGTTCAACCAGGAAATGTTCAGCCCACTTTTTCCTTCCCCAGTAAATCCTAACTGTTCTCCCTCCCATCCCACCTCTTCTTTCTTTGTGAGAACCCTGCTCTCCACACAGACCATCCTGAACGCAGGTGCCTTGCTGACTGGGACCGAGATGTTTCAGTCTCACAGCCTGCGTCCTTTCACTTTACCCTTGCTACCTTAAGCCTTTCCTGAGTCTCCCAACCCTCTGATTCTGAACTTCACAAAGTGCTGAGGTTACAGTCACTATGTTCATACCTCCCAGGTTTTAGCTAGTTTTCCTTCGCAATATCTTCACTAAGGAGCTGCATCAAGAAGTTTAAAGAGGCTATTCTTACATTTGAACTGAGGAGCCTGCATAAAATTTAAATGGCTTTGAAGAGAGAGTTGACCAGGGACAGAGTTGTCGCAGGTCCTAGTCAACAGTGTCACGAGGCAAAATGTTCTTCAAAGGCTCAGAGTGGCTTCTGAACACGGAGTCGGCAGGGAGGAGATGCCAGGCAGTGAGTGGAGTGAGTGACACTGGGTACGCTTCCCCAGCTGGGGAAGAATTGGATTTTGTTCTAGTTTTCCAAACAATTTCTGACTACCATTTTCTCTTATTGTCACATACCATTTCCTACGAATTAAGAAAATCAATGTCAGTCATTTGGGTCACTTGGGAGAAGCTACGCGATGCCATTCACAGGGCTGGGACATGACAGCCACACCAGTCTAGGTTAAAAGACCAGTGGGGGTAATTTCCGAGGTATACAAGGGCATGCGGCAAACTCCCCAGCTTCAATGACCTCATCTCAAAGGTGGGGCCAATACAACTACCAAGCAATGCGCGTGATGATTATGGCCAACATCTGTCTACAAGGTAAGTGCCCGTGACAGCTGCCGCTTAATGGTGAATGAGTACGATCAGCGAGGCTCAGTCTACCTGGCCACACGCGCCCTGCCTTCCTGCCTTGGTGCAGCAGCAGAGCTTGTTTAGCTGAGATGAACGCCCCCAGAGCAGCCCCGATGGGAAAGCTCCCATCTCTGCATAGCGAGGTGTGTTCCTTTCCTTCTCAGAGCTGATCACACTTTGCAGTCGTCTGTTTTTATGTTTATCCCTTTAGTACCTGCCTCCCCTCCTGGGTTTTGCTCAAAAAGCACAGGGCCAGGTATGTCTTGCTGCCTGCTGGATATTCTGGGCTGGGAGACAGGCGAGCCCACACGTGCTGAACGGAGAGGCCAGAAGGCCCAGGGGCCCATGCTGAACCGAGGACCCTGCACCCAAAATTATGGTCTGAGTTTGGGCAAATTACACAGTCTTATTTACCCTGTGATTCCTCATCTGTCCAAGAAAATAACTGCCCATGGCACATACAGTTACAAGGATTAAAGGAAATCACCAAATTCACAACATATTCAAGGGGCCACCAGTGCGTCCTCAACAGACACGTGCTGCCTTTACGGCTCTGACACACGCTAAGTGGGGCGGACGGACGCAGTGAACACTGCTAAGTGCCAGTGTGTTAAGTGCTTCATGTGTGTTATAATATTGTTTACAACTTGCAACAAACTCAGGAAGAAATGAATATTATCATGCCCATTTCACAGATTCACCAACAGGTTAAGGGAAGTTACACTCTAGTCCAAGGCCCTTTGGTGAGGAAATGGCTATTTAAACCTGAATCTGGGCCCAGGCCTAGGATACATCTCTCTCCAATCCACCTGATCACTTGCCTATGAAAGCCACCTGTCCAAAACACAAGTTTGCACAGGCCAGCTCTTAAATGCAATGTGTGCCACTGTTTGCCAATGTTGGTTAATTACCATAAACTGCTCTCCGAAACCGCTACAGAAAAGACAGGTGGACCCACATCCCTGCCCACAAAGAAGAGGAGTTCTGTCTTGCCTTCTCCTGTAGTGTGCAGAACACCTTCCCTACACCACCAAATCTTTTTTATATGCTTCATCCGTGTTTATGTTTGCACACGGCATATTAAACTAGAAGGTAACTGCAGTAATTCCATCTCGGTTGCTTTCCAAGGTTGCAGATTATCCATAATCAGTCCATGAACGAAAATACTACAATGTGAATGAAAATACTGCAACCATGTCAGTAAACAAAGAATGCTGAAACCAAGTCAACAGCGGCTGCCGCCACCCCCCACCGAGGACAGGCCTGCAGCCCAGCCTCTGCAGCCACTCACAATGGTGCCCTCTGAGGGGACTCAGAATAAGAAAGGACAGGATACTGGCCCTAGATAGCTAGGTGCTTGTCAAATGAATGAATTCAGTGAGCCCAAATGTTTGCTTCCTCCCATAAATATAAAAGCACTAAATTCTTTAACTTGAGATATCTGGTTTTCTTTAGATAACAAGCAAACTTTTATTGTTCCAACTACCTGCTCTTTGTTGTAAAGCTCCTATATATCTTAGATCCTCCCCTACGTCTTTGGAACAGTCCCTCAGAGCAATCTGAGAGGCTGTCATCCCCGCTGGAGTCCTCTCACCGAATAAAACTTAACTCTTAACTTTTATGCTGAACATTTATTTCAGTCGACACAACTTACAACAAACCCAGGAAGAAGTGAATTTTATCATGCCCATTTTACTGATTCACCAACAGGCTAAGTGAGGTTACATTCTATTCCAAATTCCTATGGTGTGGAAATGCCGATTTAAACCTGGAGCTGGGGTGCCCATGCCTGTGCTCCTTCTCTCTCCCATCTACCTCATCACTTCTCTGTGAAATCCACCTGTCCAATACACAAGTTTGCAGCCGGCCAGCTCTTAAATGCAATGTGTGCCACCATTTGTCAATGCTGGTTAATTACCATAAACTGCTCTCAGAAGCTGTTACAGAAAAAACAGGTGGACCCAATTCCCTGCCCACAAAGAAGAGGAATTCTGCCTTGACTTCACCTGTAATGTGCAGAAACCCTTCCCTACACCACTAAATTCAAACGTATGCTTCATCCGTGTTTATGTTTGCACAGGACTCATTAAAGAACAAGGTGTCTGCAATAATTCCATCTCGATTCCTTTCCAAGTATACAGATTAGCCCAAATCAGATCCAGAACAGACACAACTCATCAAATCCGCAATGAAACACACTGGATTAAGAACAAAATGCTTGTCCTAGTCCAGAAAACTACGGGTCCCTCTTTCTTCCTGTCATTATACAATCCCACCAGAACTCAATAATTTGCTGTCTGCTCATCTGGCAACCAAACTCAGAGAAGAGTCAACTCAGCAGAGCGCCCTACTGGGGAGAACACCCCGCAGCAGCACTGCGAGCTTCTTGCCCTCCCGCATGCTCTGCTGACCCTTAGTGTCCTCCGTGACCAGGCCAAAAGAGCTGTTCCCAACAGCTGCAAAGTCCCACACATTAAATAAAAGCATTTTATTTTAGACGATATGTTACATATATACCCATCTCTGAAAGCAGCTTTTCCAGAAGCTCAAAACTTCAACATTAATCTGCAAAGGCAATCCGGGTCCCCAAGGGAAAGCAAGTCTTAAGACGATGCTAAGGCCTCCAAAGTCCTCTCCAGAACCATCAATCAAACTGCCTGCAGGTCTGCAGCTGCAGGCGGCTACACGTCTGTTTTTAAAGCACCCCCCTCCTGCCTTCGTGTGCTACAATGTCCCGCTACGCCCTCCCATCTCAGGGTAAGAGCAGCCGCTGCAGAACCTTGCAGGGCAGCACTGACAGTACTGGACACAGAGGATCAGAGCTAAACTAAGCCTTCTGATGACACGAGCTTGTCACTCTGTCACTTTACAGATGAAGATATATATAGAGAGGTGGGGTGATCTTGCTCAAAGCCACACAGCTAATAAGTGGCAAAGTCTATAACTCTGCTCCTCCCTTCAGCGTGACGCCCCATCTGGGACGCTCACAGGGTTCTCTCGTGCCTGCCTGACCAGTCCTTTCCGGTCACTGATAACCCACCACAGGGTCTGTCCGCAGGCTGCCTTTTCAACATCTTTTCCCTCCAGTTTCTCAGGAAAAAGGCTGCTCCGGCCACTGTATGACTTCCGGCTCACCGAACCCTCCATGCTCAGGCCAGTCATGCCTGTGTATCCGGCACCCTGCTCAGAGGCTCTTCCGTCCCTGCAGGTGGATTTTTCCACTCTCTGCAGGACACCCCCTCAAGGGAGCCTTCCTCTCGCCCTCAGCATGGCAGGTGTCCCAGGCCACATCCCGAGCTGCCCCATTAAGAATGCTTGTGCCCAGTTCTGCTAGTCAAACCAGCAGCTTCAGAGCCCAGGTTTATGCCCGGGTCACCAGGCAGAACTACTGCCCATCTCCCAGCCCCTACCCAGCAGGTCACCAGGAAGTCACAGTAGGTGCCCCACCCAATCCAGAAGGCTGTTCACTTGCCAGCACTGATGATGACTGGTTTCCAACCTTTGGTCAGTTTCACACAAAATAGCAGCTTTCACTTTGAAGCGGGGGGTTTTCCCCTCTGCTGTCCATCCTTACCGGAAACATCAAGGGAAACCAAATCGCCTTTTCTCAAATCTATTCTGATGACACATTTCCACCCACAATACTCACATACTGAAGAAGTTTGGGTCCACGTGGTTTTGTTTCCCTTACGCTAAGTGGCTCAAAAGACTTTGGGATTCTTTCTCTTTGGAGGGTATTTGTTTGTACTCAGTTTATCGGCTTTAATCTGTTTTTGTCTCTCTCATCAGGGTCCGTGGCAGTTGCCACTTCTCTCTCCCTACAGCAGCCTCCCTCCCAACTTCTAATCTAGGAAATCAGCTCTGATGAGGGGCCCGGGGGAAGTCACAGAAGATGGATCTAAGGCACAGAGAGGTGACATAATTTGCCCGAGAAGATCAGCTTCAACCCCCAACAGTGTGTCACGTCCCTCTGTTTAACTCTTATGCTAAACTACTTAACTTTTAATAGATTATGGTTATAAACAGATGAGGTATCAAAATACATACAAGGACACACGTCAACTCTAAGATTTTCATTAACTCCACTATTTTGCTTCTATTTATTTTATTTGTATTAAAAGAATTAAGAACCTCTGCAGTCAATATAGCAAAATGTTAATGGGTTTTAAATCCAGAATATAGAGGCATAAGTGTATTACTCACACTTTTTTGTATATTCACAAGATAAAATGATTTGAAGGTCTCTCTCCCCTGCCCCCTACCCACTACTGGCTCTCACCTGAACTCCCAGACCACACATCTAACAGCCTTTCATTTTACCCACAGCTGAACTCATCAGTTTTCCCGCAGAACTCCCTCTGCAGCTTCCCCTCCTCAGAGCACAGCAGGACCATCATTTACCGTATTAATCCACCCAAAAACCCTGGCCTTACTCCATCCTACCCACACAGACATCATTCATCCTTTCATTTTACCATCTAACATGACTTCAATCTGTTCGCTTTTTCCCACTGACCGTCCCACTTCTCAGGTGGAAGCCACAAATACTTCCCACATGGAATTATGAGTCTCCCAGTGGCCCCCCAGCCACTTTTCCCTACTTGACACAAATGGGATTCTGTCACTCCCATGCTTTTAAGACTCTTTTCAAACCCACTGTTCTTAGAAGAAACTCCAAGTTCTTCACCTGGTGAAGGTCTTTGCCATGAAACTATCAGCTCAGGGAGGGGAGGACCCGCCCTCTCCCCTCAGCCCCACCCTCTGGCAGAGCATCACCTCTGGAGGACCTGCTGAGCTACACAAGCCTGTATTCTAACCCTGGTCTTGAGTTCTTAGCAAACTGCTTCACTTATCCATACAAATCCAAGGTAGATTAGAAAGATGTTAGATATTTAACTAGACTTTTGATTTGGGGATTTTGCACTAGCAACCTGCAAGTACATGTTCTAATACTTCTGTCTTCTTAAAACCACACCCAGATTTCAGTGGTATCTGTGGAATGCTTTCAGAATAAAAGGAACTGTACTTTCACACACTTTATGTTTTATAATATGAACAACCTGGACAGGGTCACGAATAGAACCGCCTAAAAAGTGACAGAAGACGGGTTAGAGGCATAAAGCAACAGGTCGCAAGGACAGTAAGAGCAAAGTTGTTTCTCCAAATCCACCCTAAAAAGTGAAAGAACAGAAAATTCTGAAGTTTGAAAGTAAAAGACTATCATATAAAAAATAAAATAATCCTCTTCATCAGGGTTTCAAGATCTGACTGCAGAAATTTTAGCAGGCCATACTGAATCCTAGCACAGAAAAATCAGATGGACTAGTGGTGAGAAAGTTCCAGGAAAACGGCAGTAAAACCTCCACTTGTAAGAGGACACACAACCACTTGTCGAAGGTGATTGTAAACCACATTCTGGAGAAATTCAGAAGATTCAGGTTCCGCTTCCAGATGGTGATGACAAGGAAGAACCGCTTGGATGCACGCTTCTAACTGAGTCACCGGCATTCTAACACTGCAGCGGGAAAAGGAGGCCTTCAGTCAAGAGCAGAGGTGTTCCTGTCGTGTTTCGCAGGCCGCGCCTCGGGGACTCAGCGCCCTGCAGCAGTCCGGCCCCAGGCGAGGAACCACAGCGTGGCCCCCCAAAGCAGGAGGGGCACTGTGCTTGAGAAAACCCACCCCTGATGGGGGCAAGAGGGGCTGGTGGGGTTGAGTGAACCTATAAATGCCCACAGAAACACACCTGCATTCATTCAAGTGATACAACCAAAAGTAGCAGGCTATTTTGCAAAATTTCAATTGTCAGTGGAAATTTTACCTTTCCTTTCTGCTTGTCCCCTGCACTCTGAGACAGGCTCAGGCTCTCTCACACCTGCAGGTCTGATGCAATAGTTGTGAAGTCATTTTACTTTGCTGCAATAGTCCTCGCTTCCCGTGTCACTCTGTCTGTCCTCTCTTAACACAGTCGGATGTCTCTCCCTGAGTTTCTTGCTCCTGCTCCTCAGATCCTGAGATAAAGGGCAAGTGAAGACACATGACCAGAAAAGGCACTGTGGACTTGAACAAAGTCCTCAGTGACCCCCTAGGTGAGTGCTGCCTACCTGTCAACTTCAGTTCTCAAGGTTCTGCCCAGGGTGACATCCAGCCAGGAGAGTGGCCCAGGCCAATTAAAAGCTGTGTGGCTTGGGTGCGGGGACAGGTGCAGGAGCTGTTTCTGGAGCCGGGCCCCTCCACACCTCTGCTCCCCTCTCTCCCTAGGCCCAGCTGCCAAGCCCCCAGCCTCCCTGATCTTCTGCATTTCTCTTCTACTCTACTCCAAACAATTTCCCTCTTCCTTTTTTCCCAAATTATCCCCAGCTGGAGTGATTTTTCAATCACAGTATCTGAAAAAATTTTCTGCCGCCGAAAAAGAGGTCTCCAGAGGTCAATGCCCATACGCTGTTTCCTGAATAGAGCCCCAGGCTGGGGGGACCCTCACCAACATTCCTGGGGGCATTAGACATGTTGCAGGGTCAACCACCCTCAACAAGAGTTTGCTGAGACCCCAAGGCCCGCACAGCATCCCTGCTCACAAAAATGTAGTCAGCCCACTTATCAGTTATTAAGAAGCAAAAATACAAAATTGCTTATGTTTCTTACTAAAATTATTTATGAGATGGAAAAAGAAATTGTAATAGGGAAGAAGAAATCTGACTCCGTGTTGGATCTGTTCCTTTGGCTTTAATCCTTTGCCCTGTTTTCTAGGCTCAGACTAGTTAGCTCTACACCTTTTGTGAAAGAAAGTTGACTTTAGCCTGAAATATACAGGAGAGCCTATTCTCTGGGCTCTGATCTTTAAGGATGTTAGCTCTTCTGCACTTATGTAGAGAGTTTCAAGTTGCAAAATAAAGAATAACCTTATTTTTGTTGAAGGTTTTACAGGGGCACCATGATTTCACCCACATGGACAGCTGCAAGGACAAAGGACACCAAGGACAAACAATTCGTACAGCAAGAAGTTTGCAACAACCAACCACACCCCCTCCCCTTTGCAGTATAAAAGGAGCATGAATTCTGACTTGGGGAAGAGGGTTCTCCAGGAAATCAGTCTGACATCTTCTGGGTCTGTCAGCTTTTCAGATAAAGTCACTATTCCTTGCCCCAACACCTCATCTCCCAGTTTATTGGCCTGTCATGCGGCAAGTAGAATGAGTTTGGACTCGGTAACAAAATACTTTGGAGTTAGTATGTCTCCACTTCTTCCTCATTTCCAATATGTAGCATGCACATCATTTATGATCTAGTGAAAATAATTCATCAAAGACAACAATAACAAGAAACTCACCTAGCTATCAACACTGAAGTCACAACCTATTAATTTTACATGCCATTTAACAACAAAACCAAAAAACTTAATATAAAGGCTTGATTCCATGGAAATAAAATTATTTCTAGTCCTACAAAACTTTTTCTTTTCTATTTTCTTTTGTTTTCATTATTGAAAGGAAAATAAAAATCAAATCATTTTATTTCACGTATTTTTGTTATAGCTACATATTTTAAATACTACAAAGAGATTTAAATTGCAACAAAATAGTTCACATATTAGTATAAATATATATATACAATCAATGGGGATTAGGAAAAGAATAGACATTTACTAAAAACCCACTGCACATCCAGTCTTTTACAAGCATATCCTGGAATATAAGCTCCATGATCCAGGGGTCCCCCACCCCCATTCTCATTGCCAACTCCCTTAGTAATCAACTACCAAGGCACCAGCATAGAACCACGCAATCAGTATTTTAGGTATAAGTGAGGCAATTAGCTCATTCAATTCTAAAACAAAAACCCTAAAATAAATACTGAACTTATTTACAGATAAAGAAAATTGGACACAAATAAGTAAACTTTCTTCCTCAACGTCACGAAGCTATTAACTGGTAAAGGCAAGATTTGAACTCGTCTGCCTGATTCTAAAAACTAAGGTGGAAATCCCATTCCACTTGTGATGGTCCAGCAGCACAAACTATCACCCTATATTTGTTCAGATCAAGCCTTACACAGCCTGAGACAGCACCCCTTTCCTATGGAATTTGAGGGCAAATGATAAAAATAAGGGTTTTATATCCAGCAGTTTTCTTAGGTCTCATTTACATAAAGTGTCAGCAGGTCAGCAGAAATACTCTGGGCAATGTGAGTGGGTCCAGAGCTTTTTGCTGATAAGAAACTCAATCTATCAGGATAGAGTGACATTCCCATGAGAGGCCACATGGACATAAACTAAAGGCAGCTGAGTAATGAAAACTAGCAAGACCCTGGAACTCAAGCAAGAAGGATACCTGCCATCCCACACCCATTTGCCTCTTCATCCATGTGGACACAATGTCAGGAGACCCAGGTTCTTGTCCAAGTTACACCATCATGGATTCTCACCCATAAAAAGTTACAACTCTATGCTGTCTTAAGTCCTTTCCAACTCAAATATGATGACACCAATATCTAAGCAGAATCTCTATGTCTCCACTTCCTCTCTTCTAGTAGGAGAATAATTCTATGGCCACAGAGAAATCCAATAAAAAACCATGCATGAAGCCAGGAGAAAGTCTGCTTAAGAGACTTTGCTCTCACGCTCAGTGAATGAAAACTCAGAAGAAGTGGTCCTTCTCCCTCAGGAATTGAGAGGTAGCCAGATGTGTGTGTGTGTGTATGTGTGTAAGTCAAATACAGTCAAGTCTGGGATGTGAACAGATTTTTTTATGTCACTGTCATTTCTAGGGAATGAGCCAACTTTTAAAGTAATTTGAATCTAGTGTTCTGAGAGAGTCTCAGGATATTTTGGTGGAGGAAGGGAAAGGAAAGGAGGAGAGGTAAATGAAGCAAAGGAGTAAGTATACTGCTAGGGAAAGGCAAAACATTAATTTTGTTCCTACTGGCATAACATACAAATTAGGAACTGTCTTTCTCCCGATGTCTTGTCGAGCACTGAGTTGCAGAAGAAGCGACAGCCTATTTCTCACTGAGCTTGTGACTATACGTGACATCTTGTAGACACAGATAATTTACCCTGAACAAATGCTAGCATCAGGTTGTAATTCTCCTGTTTTGAGAGACAAGAAAACAGGAGTTCAAAGAGGGTAGATAACTTGACAAAAGTCAGAGGACCAGTAAACAAGAGGGGATGAATTCAAACTCAGATCTGAATGCAGAGTCTCATCTTCCCACTCCCAGGACTGGAAAATCCTTAACACACAGGCTACCCAGCTCCCCTGCATTGTTCCTGGCACCAAGCATTTCCCATGGCAGAGGTCTCCAGTTCTCACAGACACAGCGCTCTGTGCAGCCAATGACCTTCATCGGATCTTGATCACCTACCTGCCACGCCCACCAGGCTTCACCATACAGGCAGGAAAGCTGGCTTTCAAGTGCATACGAAGCCACCCCCTGTCTAACCTGGGTTCTTCTGGGGCTTCTCCAGCCTAAAGGCAGCCATGAAACTGCTCACAGTTTGTACATGAGCCACACTACCTCTCTCCATCTGTCTCCCCACCTATACTAATACTTAGCTATGACCATTTTGAGAATCTTGGAAACAAATTTTTAAAAACACAAAAGAAAGGATTCTGGAACAAGTACTTAATACTTACAATTTTAAATGACAAGTTACAAAGTGAGTATTTACAAACCGAATCTGCCTTCCTAGGTGTCAGTTTGAACAGTTAAAATATATAATAGCAAAAAATTTTCACTTACAAAATTAACAAAAACATCAACAATAATCTGGAATAAACTCTAAAACAATGCCCATGTTGTACATGGAGAAAGTACAGGACTGTACTGAGTGGTAAAGTAAGAGGTGTGAATGTAGAGACATCAGCATATTGTATGGAGGAAAGTAGTTTTGTAAAGGTGTACGTTCTCCTAAATATAATTCAAAACTTACTAAAAAATCCCATGACAACTCTTATCTGTTTTTTTTTTAACTTGAAAAAAGTATTTTAGAATTCTTCAGGAATAATAAAGTCATAATACTAGCCAAGAAAATTAGGGATGGACAAAAGAATCAAAAAAAATCGCATTGTCAGATATTAAATAAATTTTTACAATATGCTAGATATAGCACTGGAATAAGAAAGTAAGATTGACAGAAATAAGCCATGAGCTCAAAAAGAGACTCTAGTATACATAAGTATTTTTTACAGGTGGGATTTCAAATCAAAGAGCCAAGTATGAATTTAATAATTGTCTTGGGACAATCAGAGAATCACCTGGAAAAAACAAATTCTATTCCAGTCACAATGACCACAAGAAAAATTACAGATAGTGATGTAAATATTAGAAAATAGTAATAACAGCAAATACAACTCTTTGCTCATATTAATTCAACTTCTCCTCTCTATAACAAGTACTATTATCATCTCCATCTTAGAGATTAGAAAAACCTACAGAAGAGATATATATCATTATAAGAAAGTATTTCTAAGAATAAAATCAAGGATAAAACCCAAAGAGAAGACATTAACTATCTTAAGTTTATTTTGGGCCACAACAAAAATAAACCTACTGAACAAAATGAAAGGCAAGATATGACAAGTAAAAGCTCTGTGATACATGTTGATGAAGACAAGGGGTTAATGTTCATAACATACAAAGAGCTGTCACAAAGCAACAAGAAGCTCCCTCACTTAAATGTGTGCAAAGGACAAAAGGAATCATTCACTTTTTAAAAGTCAGATGGCTAATGAGTGAAAAATGCTCAATACATCTCTGGTCATCAAGTGCAAACTAAAACAAAGAAAAAGCACTTTCGCTCATCATATTGGCAAATGTTTTTAAAAGATATTCTAGCTAGTGTCCATCTTTGAGAGAACAAACTGTTAGCGATCTTTTTGGAGGACGACATATCAATCGATATGTAAACTCTGAAAAACGTGTGTACACACACACTGAACTCCACTTTTAGGAATCGTTTCACTTAGAAAAAAAAAAATCAGTTCAAAAAGATGTACTCATCAGAGCATTTACACAGCACTTTTTACAATGGTGGGAAGAAAAGCTGAAGTGAAATCATATCCAGCGATAGACAATTTGTTACATAAGTTATTCTACATCTTTTCATTCCCCACAGGAGAAGGAATTTCTAGAGTCACTTGAAAGGAGCCTGTGATGTATGTAATTGTCACATCCAGGGACTGAATTTCCAGAAACCTTAACTAAAGGAATACTCATTCAAGGTCACAGGAATGTTTGTACAAGAAGGATGCCAGTCAAACACCATTTCTGACAGTGGAAAATGGAGAAAACTTAAGTATCCACCATCAAGACAATGATACCGTAAATCAAGGCGAGCTGTAGGCACTAAGGGGCCAGCGTTTTGGCGTGGTCCAAGGCCTTGTCCACAGTACTTTCCCACCGAAGGTGTCCTTGCACAAGAGACCAAACCTACATATCAGGAGACCCCTCTACTCTATCTGAAAGGACCGGGTGAATGTGGAGTGGGAGGAAGTCTATGATATACCCCTGAGTGAATAAACCGAGCTGCAGAAAACATATAGTATGGCCTTATTTTTCAATAAAGCATATAAACACACACATATAGATAGATTTCTGATATACGTGTATGTATGAATGTGTATATATATATGACATAGGCATAAAGGTCATGACATATATACACCACATTTTCAGCAGTTTTTACTCTCAGGAAAAAAGGGGAAGGGATGTAGGGGCTTTTTGGTACCACCACAGTTCTCTTTTCAGTACTTCAGTTAAGTATACTTGGAATTTCAAAGTTTATTTAAGTCCGAAGTAAAATGGAAGATGCCTCCACAAGACAGAATGCTATACTGGTCATTAAAAATCATGCTAGGGGGGATAGAATATTGTAGAAAAACGCGTAATAAGCACAATGGAAAATGGAGGTCTCCACAAAGTAAAAAGTCACAGATTGCTCGCTGGTTTTTATGACAGAGGAGATACACAATGATGAAAAGAACAGAAAATAGATGTTAAAGTGTTAAATATTATCTCTGAGTAGTGGGATCAGGATAGACACTTTTGCCCCTTTTTTCAGACTTTTATATAAAATACACATTATTTTTCATCTAAAAAAAGCATTTTTAGATGTCTAGTACCACACATTGAAAAAAATACACGAGTATTTACAGAAACAATAACTAGGAGACACGGCAGCAGCGCCACACAATGTAGAACGGGCGATCCTGATTAAAACCATGCAGTTACATAAGGACCCACAAAGTGAGAGCACCTGCTGTAACAGGGCGTGGCCCCCTTCTATTTGTCAGTTGTGTCTTCGGGGCTGAGGCAGTTCTGAGCACGGCCAGTGTCAGTGCTGGTGTCTGGATGGATGCCACTGGAGGTGAGGGCACCTGCAAGCCGAGAGGAAGAACAGAAATCATCCTCTGCTTTTTCTGTCTTGTTTCTTTGTTACTTTTAAAGAGAGGCATAAATAAGATAAACTAAATCTTCCCTACTGAAATTTCAGTAATGAAACCGTTTTCAAAGTGTTCACAACTTATATTCTGCCTATAACTGTCTTTTCAACAAAGCATCATATTTATTAAATGTTAATTAATACACTTAATTAACTACCTGTTAAAACCTATTAAAGAACATGAAATGCACTACATGAAAGCACCACGCCTGCAGTAACTACCTTAGCGGTCTTCACGGCAGTGCAGTCAGCCCCCACCATCCTGTAGCCCTGAGCTCCTGATGCTGGTAAGAGAGCACGCTGCCACCTCAGATGGACAGAAACGGTGAAAGTGTTTTCTGAAATGTGCAGCACTGACAAAACATAACTGACAAATCCCAGGCTCCTTTGAGGCTGTCATTTTATGTTTTTGACCAACACCCTTCAATGAGCAGAACCACCCCATTTCCGAGTCATGGGACTCACGTAGGAAGCACTTTTGGAGAAATTTCCAGGTATAGAATGTAACCAACTATACATAGATCTCTGAAAATATAAAAGATTCAATACCCTGATTTGGAAGACACTCAAAATATTCTCCTAAGCCTTAGTAGCTGGAAAGGCTGGGCTTCTCCTAAGCCACTTATTTATTTCACAGCCAGTGAGCATCTCCCACAAACCCTGTTTCCCTGTGTCTGCTGGGAGCCACAGGCACACTCTTGCTGTCTATCATATAAGTCACAGGGCAGACGCGTGTGTCTCACGCCTGCAACCCTAACACAGGCCCGCCTCCTAGCCTCACAGTTTGAACTTGGCCCCATTTTCTAACCTGTTTATTTGGTATCTGTTCTTCTGTAAGCTGCCTGAAATGCTTTTTGGAACAAGTCAGAAGAATGAGTGGGTAGAGAAATGGACAGTTGGACAGGTGAGACGTGGGCAGACAGACAGAGAGACTCCAAGAAAAGGGGAACAAAGAAAATTCCCTATGCAGAACCCTCTTTTAGTCAGGGAAGAAAACCGCCACGGAGACGTGTGAAGAGGCAGGTGGCTTAGGGCTGTTTCCTGGATTCCATGAAAAGTCACACCAAGAGATGAGAGGGTAGAACTAGAAATAATAAAAGAAAAAATCATGCATGCTTGAAAAATATATCTACAATATGTACTTTCTAAAGAATAGTTTCAAATCAGCAGGGCCCAATAACACAATCCTTGGGTATTTACAGAAATGAGAATCCCATCTCCAAACCACAAGGCATCCCTTAGGAGCACTGAGAGTCTTCATGGGGCGGTCTTAAAGCCGTCACCGCAAAAGCTATGCTCTCCTGCACTTACGAGGAACGAGCAGCTGTGCTAGGGCTGCCCACGCGCATCACTTACACCCCCCAGCACATCTACTGGGGGGAAGCCTAGCGAGCCCCGTCTCTGCAGGACAGAAAACTAGTCCGAGAGACGCTAAGCCGGCCTACCAGTTCTCCATCTCACAGGACTGGTCATTCCAGAGCAGGACTCGAACTCGGACCCACGTTTGTAATCACGGTTCTACCGTGCTTTGTGTGCTTATTTTGTGTATAATACATTTGTTTCTGGCATGAAAGGACATTTAATAAATGATCGGTTGTCTTGTCTATCTCATTAGCTCACAATCTTTGTATTTTTGAATTGTAATATTTTCCCCTGGAGAAAGGAACGGAAAGAGCAGTGGTCAGAATGAGCTGGGGCTCCATTCTTTATCTGTTACCTCATCTCATCCAAGTCCCCAACCAGGGAGAAGGATCAAATGTCCTCTTCATCTTTTAAAGAGAGGTCTCCAGTGATGCTGACTTACTCAAGTCCAAAACCAAGTCTGGGGGAAGGGCACATGCAGCAACCAGAGCAGTATCATGTATAGGAAGGTGAAAAGAGCTCAGGGGGTCAGCCTGGTTTAATTTCAATCGATAAAAGTATACCACACACTAAAAATACTAGCATGCAATGGATTGGCTCTTTCTTGACATCTAGCAAGTTTCCACAGCCCACATGTAACATTATCGTGAACGAGTGAAAGGAAGAGTCCACAGATAGGGAAAATCAATGCCACAGGCAGGCTGAAACCCAGGCTGGAGGAAAGGAAGAGAAAGGGCATAGTTAAGAAAAGGGGAAAGTCTGGGAAAAAGATATCATCACAAGGATTCTCAAGCATCATTCAGCAATCATAAAATCATTCATTCAAGAAAGAGTTACTTAGGTCCTATTTTGTGCAAGATTTTACAGAGGGCAAAGAAAGACCGCAGCATCCATGGTAGCAGCAAGTGGCGGGGCTATAATACAGATCTGATTCCGGTACCTTGCACACTTTTACTCAGTATAAAGGGAAAAAATAAAGTAAAGTAATACTATGTAAACTTTACACATTGTTGAAAAAAATTAAAGAAGACCTAAATACCTGGACAGACAAACCACGCACATTTCTGGATCAGATGACAGCGCTCTTGGAATGTCAGTGCTCCACAGAGCGATCCATATATTCAACGTGGTCTCGATCACAATCCCAGTGGGCTCCTCTGCAGTAACTGACTAGCTGCTGCTACAATTCATATGGGAATTCGAGGGTCTCAGTAACCAAAACGTACTTGAAAAAGAGGAACAACGTGAGAGGACTTGTAATTCTCAATTTCAAACCATGCAACTGTATCTCCAGGTGAGATTAGATGCCATTTTAAGTTATTACTGTGTTTATCCTTATTTTCTAAATTCTCTACAATGAATATAACTGTTAGAATAAGAAAAATAAAACGTAAGGTATCTTTTAAAACATGCACAACGATTCATTCATTGGGAAAAAAATTATTTTAACTATAAAGAGATAAACAATTTCTAGTGAAAAAGACTACTTAAAAACAAGGGTGCATTTACATTTTTCATAAATTGAAAACTGAAAAGCACAAACACATCAAGTTTCTAGGGAGACCTGTGAAACATATTAGTAGTTATTTTCAAAAATTCTAATTGAACAATGAAAACTCAAGAAAGGGAAAATCGTGATTGACAGCCAACTGCAAACACATGGAGAGCAAAGGCCTAGAAATCACAGTTCCTTTAAATCTGCTACTAACTCAATAGGAGAGGAAATTCCTCCCTGAGGGGACAGTGGAATCAAATGCATAAGACAGGATACACAGTACAAACTGCACTAGAATCTGGGGTGATTTTCTTAGAATAATTCTAAAGTTACACCATTGCTGAAAAACTATAAAAACACTGACAGACACAGTAAAACACACAGTCATATATATTATGTAGAATCATATGAAGTCTGCACCCATGTTACATAGAAATACAAACATATTTGTGCATTTATAGGCACTGATTACTTTATCTCAGATAGAATATTTCAACTAAAACAAAAAATCAATAATACACACCTCTTGTCAAATCTACTTGATAAGTTACTCTGCTATGTAACCATAATGTGTCTAAGATAGATCTAAAATTAGTGAAAAAGATCTTTGTATGGTTTCTTGAATTCTTCTCAAAATTCCAAGCTTAATTTTAAAATAAATCTGAGCAGTATTTCTGTATTATCTTTTCCCTTGTGAAATGAACAACATAGTCTGTTGTCAAAATTCTGTCCTTACAATGATTCACGAGCACCGTATCCTCACAAAACTGCTGGACAGCAAGGCGCTATCCAGACAGTGTGACCAAACAAATGAAACACAAGGAAGACAGTGACCCTATTCTGGAGGGCATATAATCTGTGTCAACACCGGGTTTTTATTTGATTGGTTTGATTGGGTAGCAAGATGAAATCAATCAAGTACTTTCTTCTTTGAGCATTCTGTAAGTCATGACTCTTTTCAGTGTCATGAGCAGGAAAGAGTTAAGCATGACTTGATTAGGTCAAATAGCAACAATCATCACCGGAGAGTGAGTAATAAAGAAGTTAACTGATAGCAATGCTTCTGCCTACATGAGACCTAAAATAAATCTACACTGATATCTGAAAGGAGAATGAGGAGATGAGGTCCCCAAAGAGAAAACAAACTAACAAGATATCAAAAACGGAAACACTTTTTCATTAACGATTCCAGGAAGGAGTGGAGCATGTTGGTGAAAAGCACAGATGTTGGGGACAAACATGAGGGTCTGAACTCCCATAGCACTGGGTAGCTGTGACACTGATATGGCAGTGTAATTTTCTGCATCTCAGTCCCCTATCCATAGACTGGGGACAACAACCGCACCCATCTCCTAGAATGGTCCTACGAATTAAGTTATTTTATATATAAAATTTTAAATAAAATACCTCAGATTTTAAATAATACCCCAAAAGCACAAGGAACAAAGAAAACAGAGATAAATTGGAGTTCATCAAAATTTAAAACTTTGCTTCAAAAGGCACCATCCAGAAAGTGAAAAACCAATTCACAAGAGAAATTTTTTCAAATGATTTATCTGATTAGGAATTTGTATCTCCAAATGAAAAAAAAAAAAAAAAAACAAAAAAACCCTACAACTCAACAATAAAAAGGCAACTCAATTAAAAGGTGAATAAAGGATCTGAAAAGGAATTTTTCAAGGAAAATATACAAATGGCCAATAAGTACAATGAAACGATGTTCAATATCATTAGCTCTAAGGAAAATCAAGTCAAAACCACTAGAAGAAACCGCTTCACACCCACAACAATAGGTTATAATAAAAAAAAAACAAGCACTAATGAGGACACAGAGGAAGCGGAGCACGCAGCAGTTGCTGGTGAGGACGTAACACAGCGTGGCCACTTTGGTAAACAGCCTGGCAGGTCCTCAGGGAGTTGAACATTTGGTTTCTGAATGACCCAGCAATTCTGCTCTGTGGGCACACACGTAAGAGAACTGAAAACAAATGTCCACATAAAAACTCCTAAAGGAATGTTCGCGGCGACACTACTCATCACAGCCAAAAAGCAGAAACAACCCAAATGCCTATCACCTGATGAATGGGTAAACAGTGGGGCCCAGCCATACAGTGGAATATTATTCAGCAATAGCAAAGCATAGAGTACTGACCCAGGCCACAACGTGGACAAACATTGAAAACGTTACTCAGTGTGAAAGAAGTCAGTCATAATAGACGGTTCCACTTACATGAAGTGACTCGATTTAAATGAAATGTCCAGTACAGGCAAATCCACAGAGAGAGAAGAGTGGCTCATTGGGGCTGGAGGAGGATGGGGAAAATGGGGATGTCTGCTTATGCATACGGGGCTTCCTGTTGGGGGGAAGAAAATGTTCTAAGATTGAATGGGATGCACAATTCTGGGCATAGAGTAAAAACCGCTGTACATTTTAATGGGTGAATTGTATTAAAACTGTTAAGAAAAAAAGCACCTCGGGCCAGTACCATCCCATAGTAAATGCAAATTGCTAAATTTTATTACAGGAAGAAGAAACTGCCCTCAGCATGAAAGCAGGAGATCAGCAAATGTGAGTTAACCGAAATTGGACAAGAGCAGTTCACTTGAAACAGTTGCTGAGTGTACACGAAATATTCAGAAATAGGAAAATTAGTTTCACATCACGAAGAAGCATTCTGCTTCAAATGCAGATCAAGGATTCGGCAAGCCCAGCTGCTAGAAATGACCAGAGAAGAAACCTGGTCTTTAAAACAAACACCAGAGCCAGCAAGGAAGTGGTGATGTGGAAAGCAGGCGGCCGAAAATCTGGAACAGTTTGCTACAAATAATTTCTCCACTGAAAATTCAAAAATAAAATGAAAGTGATGTAATGCTCTGTTGACCTCACGTGAATGGGCTTCCTTAGGTTCTCGACTGTTCTGTAACCCCGATTGAGAGACTCAGGAGAATCAGCATGGCTCCTGGGAGTCCCCAAATGACTGCCCACCAGCACGCTGACCACCATCACATCTGCCAGGTTTGAATTGCAGAGAAGAGACCAACTTCTGAAAGGAAATGTTGACAAGGGAAGAAAAGGCTGCAGTCAGTCCTGGGACAGAGGTCCTCTGAGCAGAGGCCAGAAGGCTTCAGGTGAACTGCAGTGGCCCTGTGGCAGGAAGGGACCATGGGGGAGCATATCTCAATTCTCTCCTCTCTCTCCCTCGGGTAGGAGAGATAAAGCCTGCATACTTCTCACCTGGAACTGTGGCATCTGGCTGGCAGAAGTCTTACCAGCACGGAATGATTATTCAAGACTCTGTGTAAAAAGTCAAGAAATTGAGAGGGAGTAGGGAGCCAACTCCACCACCCTCTCAAATGCTCCCATATTTACTGTGTATAATCAAAGGAAAAATTCATCAACAGTTGTGAGTTAGTAAGGAGGAACTTCGGGAAAGACGGGATGAGGCAGAGATTGTAAAATCCACAATGAGTACAAAGGATTAGTGTATCTTTAGGGAAGTCATGGGGTGAGGGGAACAAGATACATTTTTAGATATGTGAATTACAAAGCAGACCACCAGACCAGCCAGGTCCTTGTTTTGGGGATAATAGACTATCTAACAGCACACAAGCCCAGCGTTTTTAGCTGAGGGCCACGGTCCTTGCTTTGCAACCAGCAGAGTTCTATCTAAAGCATCAACTATGCAAGCAAAGCATTGTCTCTGCTTTTTAAGGCAAGGAGACTGGTGTGAGGATGCACAGGCACTTGCTTGCAAAGCAGTTTCTAAGCATATTTTTTTCTTATCAAAGTTCACAGGCGGCTGGGGTGTGTTACAGTTTGTTAAACCAATCATGGGCTTTCACATGGAACCATTATGGAGGACACCCTAGGATGGCAAATCCTGCCTCTGGGTCTTTTCCTGCCATCTTCAGCCACTCTAGCAGGGTCTAGGCACATCCGTGAATAACGATCCTACAGAACCACCCACACTCTTAAATCCTGGTGCCTGAAACTTAATTTTAACTCTACACAACTTACCGTAGAAAAGTTTCAGAAATAAAAGATATGATATCCCTTTTATATCTCATCATATTACTGATTTTTCTGATTGCTCTAAGCTGCTTCTACTTGGTAAAGCACATAATTCTACAGGTGAACTCAGTAATTTCCATTGGGCATATCTATCCATTTTGGGCTCGCTAACTTCTATTGGTCAAATATCGATACACTTAATTGATTTATTTGTTTATCAATTTCAGCCGGGAGGAGAGGGAGTGTCACTCTGTTCCTCAGCCCACCCTCAACCCTTTTCTCATCAACTCAGGACTCCTGAAAACAAAACAAAGTATTTGTTTCCCTTCTACTCTTTCCACAAACACAACAGGAAACATCAGCCTGGAGAAAGAATTCAACACAAATGTTAAAACAAAACTCTACAAATCTGAAACAACTCCATCTCCGAATCATGATACACAATGAAATCAGAGTAAGTGTGTCAGGCACAAAGCATGCGTGAGCCTGACCACCTCATTTCTATTCTTCAAAGGAAGGAAGGTTTTTGTATTTTTTTAATCATTCTTTGTCATTGTTTCTGATTATGCCAAAAAATAGTTTATAAAATAATTAAGCACTGCAATAACAGATTTTCGCTGTATCAATTACAGAAGGCATTCAGAGGGGATAGGAAAACCCACCTATGTAAAAAATGCAAAATTTCTTCCCCTGTTAAGAACACATATACAAAATGCAACAGAGAATTCAAATTCTTGTGGAGAGGAGCAAAAGCCACAGAACAAAAGCAAAGTCATTACAATGAGTCAATTCAAAATTCACTGGACAAACATGCTCAATGCATTCAAAGAATTTTAAAGGCACACTGCAAACCATTCACTTAATGATCTGCAGGCTAGAGGAAGCATTTCCCTCTTTAACAGACAACAGAAATCAATAGGGTGCCCCAACAAACAAGGACCAAAGAACAATCAGGTTTTTAACGGTTCTCATAAATCAGCATGTTCTAAACATCAAAATCCAGAAATTTTAAACATTCATTCAAACCACAATGAAACAAGCATTTCAAAAAAAAAAACAAAACCAAAGAAACTAAGCACACAGATCATGTACATAGATTAATGAGCATGTCTTGTACCGCTGGAAGAAAGAACAGGCTATAGCCTTTTAGTTGAAAAATAAAACTACTTTTAAAGATAACTGCTAAAACACATTTCACCATTCATGTTGCCTTCAAAAATCTGAGGCACTTGTATCTGATCAGAAAAGCAATTCTGAGTAATAGTATGTTACAATTCAGCGCCAGTTTGCTTTAGAAGAAAAAAGAAAAGCTACTGTTCCTCAAATCCTGCACAGAGTGTGAAGTGCCTCCCGGCCTCTTTCTCCTCCCGTTTTCTAAGCCCATGCTCCCCAACCCTTCTGAAACAAGTATGACAACCTCTTATTCCCAATATGCCAAATGACAAAAGAATATCAATTTATTTGTGTAAATATATGCCTACACCTTGAACTGGAGGAGAAAGGTATCAGAAGTCCATATGGAACTTATTTCTACCTTCCTGAAATCACACACACAAACGTTCACACAGACACAGACACATACCCCCTGGATTACTGGACACTTCACAAGCTTAGGAATTCCAACTTCTAGAAGATAACTTTGTAGTTAATTTAAAATACAATTCTGTCAGCTTTTGAAAGCCTTGATCATCTGCTAAACCATCCAAATATCAAAGAGACCCAATTAGCCTTCTCTGTAGAATGTAATTTCCATTGATGGCAAAACAGACCCTAAGAAGTACTGGATCAAAGACTCGTGTTTATCACTACCTATGATCGTTTTTAAGCACATTAACAGATTCAGAAATGTATGTCTCAACAACATTTATTCTTATTGAAATAGCATACGTGTTCAATTGTCTATACAGAGACTAGGTCCCATGATGGTGTATAAGATCTATTTTGTGTATTGCAATATTTATTTTCAAGTGCAGACAAGGAGGGTGTGTATTACTCAGTTGTAGAGCACCTACTTAGCATGCACAATGTCCTGGCTTCAGTCCCCAGTACCTCCAAAAAAATAAATAAAAATAAGTGCATATTTAAAAATAAGACTAAAGTTATAAAAAAATACAGAGTTAAAACCACTGCAATCTAGCTGCTACAATTATACTAAAAAAACAAGGGTTTCTAACAAACACTGACTATATGCCATTCACAGAGACAATCACAAACCACACCTGACAACCATCACGTGTGATTCTCAGCAAACCTACTAAGTAGACACGGATGAGCAACCTGGCACTGCGGATGAGGAGACGGATCTCGGAGGAGCCGTGGACGCTGACCGTCCTGCTCCCCGTGACACCACGTCAGCCCAGGGCAAGCGCTGACAGAGCTGCTCTGCGGGGACACCCAGCTGCATGGAGCCTTGGGGCACTGGGGAGTCCCAGAAAACACTAAAAATTGTTCAGTGAAAAACCAGCTCAAATATATTACATTGTGCCACATCCTTTAAACAGGGAACATGACTGAGACTTTTTGATGCCTCCGTGTCCTTTCCGCCATCATCAATTATTTGCCCTCTCAGCGCGACCAGTGATGAACTGGACCCCTTATGAAGTGCACTCAGATGGCAGAGCTTTTAAAGCTGTTTTATGAAGTTTGTAAGACTCTGTCTATGCCTCACACAGGCGGTCATCCATCACTTCTCACCGGTGTGGACGTACCACCTGAAATCACTCCTTTCTGCTTTTTAAAATCCCTTCATCTAATCCACACTTTTCAACAGCAAAGCAGCAGCTCACCACAGACAGTGAACAGCTTTTCACCAAATGGACTCGAACAGCCCATCGGACTACCTGGAAGCCCTTTTCTTCTATTAAACCCACTTCCGGGTACTTCATCATTTTCTGATTGGTGGACTTGGCCACCGACTGGCCAACTCATAGAGCTCCCAGCCTCATATCCGGGGGTGGGAGAGGACCCTGCTGTTTGGAGAAATCAGTGAGGAAGTCGGACATCCTCCAGCCAGGTCTGCACGGGTTGAAGTGCGACAGTGTGCTCAGAAATTATACCATTAGCATCCCTGGGCTCCCATGGACTGGTTTCACATTAACCAAGCTCAGGACACACTGATGCAAGAAAACCAGAAACTTATTAATGTAACAGAAGAAGTGAAACTATAAACCAGACTGAAATATCAGAGTTCAACCATGAGTACATTTTCTCCTCCACAGCCCAATCACAGGCAGGCAGTCACATGGCAACCATGGACAGAAGCAGAGCAGGAAGGGTTTGTAGATTAACTCAATGGACTAAATTTCTGTTATACGAACAGATCTACTGCCTGGAAAACATTTAACGCTAATCACAGTGCACACTTCGTGGACAGTGGCCGAGACATGACAGTGAGCACCTGTGTAACTCTCCTTTCCCTGTCCTTTCTGTGCCAACTGATGCAAAGTGGTACAAAGATTCAGGGATGCAGATACCTCTAAACACCCAAAGCCCATCTCTGGGAGCCTCAAAACCAGACAGCCAGGGTTTAAATACCAGCTCTGCCACTTACTAGCTCTGTGACCTTGGCCCACTTACTTACCCTCTCCGTGCCGAAATTTCCACACTGTAAAACTGGGATAACAATCAAACCTTCCTTACTGGCTTGTTGAGAAGATTGAAGGATTCATTTCTGTAAAACTCTCAGAAAAGAATGTAGCACATTTTTGGTGCTCAACAAATGTCAACTTAATATAAAATTGATTTACAAGTCTCCCTTCTAATAATATTATGTGTTTCCTGGCTAGTATAAGTCCCAAAGAAAATCCTTATTTCTCCTTTTATAAACTCTTGGGGAGCACCATCACATTCCATCCCACCACCTGTTTAAACTAGGGAGGGGATGCCTCCTCCCCACTCCTCTGGGCCATGGAGAGTGCTTCTCCCTTCATACCCCTAGCCGCTGGATCACAGCTAGCCCTCGTCACACTAACAGGGTGAGGTGTGAGTCCGGGGAGACAAGCAGGGAATGTGAAACCCTTCCTTTCCCTCCAGTGTTGGTCACCATTGGGAAGCACCTGGGATGCTCAGCTCCATGTCAGGACAGCCCTGTGCATGAAGGGGCAGGTCCTCTCAAGGGAAGGCTCGCTGTGGCCCAGAGCTATCTGGGAAAGGGTGAGTCTCTAATTCTGGGACACAGTATCATGACACACATTTTCCCACAGCCCTGAAGTTCATGGAGAACGTGGCTTCATCAGTAACAAAGAAGACATTTATCACCTGCCTACTCTTTTATGTCATCTCTCAGTTGGCTGCTGGAGACAACATGCATATAAGTATTGGATCCCCTTAGGCCCCAACATATATGAAGTAACAAAAAATTCTGTGGCTTAACGTTGGTTCAGGGTGACTGTGTAACACTTCTGACTCTGCTGATGCTTAATTATGGGTATAGGAACTATGGAACCTCCTCAAATATCTTTCATCATAAAACCAGCTTTTCTTGTTTTCCTGTTTCTTAGTAATTGCCAAAGACTATAAAATGATGGCTTCACACCAAACAGCAGCTAAAGATTATGAGCCCTCTTGACATACCCACTGTGGTAAACACTTTACATAATTTCTAATTCTCACAATTCTACAAAGCAGATACCAATGTCCCAATCTCACAGACGAGGGAAAAACTCAGAACGAACTGACTCAGGCTCACATGGCTCTGTGGCAGTGCGTGCACGCAAACCCAAGTCAAAAAACTACACCCCTTCCTATATGTACCAAATCCCCTACCACCAATTAACACACAGCAGTGGGGTCAATACTCAGGGAACTCAGTACACTTTTCAGCTTTAAGGTGCTCCAGAGGCCGCTACTAGCTGTTTTATAAATTCCCGGCTCACTGGTTTCTAACACTGGAAGAAAAGTCTGATTTTGCCATTGTTTACACAGCAAGTCTGAGATGTTCACAGCGAGATGACAGAATAAAACTAAAATAGAAGCAGAACAATTTTTACAGGTAGACAGGCATAATGGACATTGTGCTATTCTGAAGCATCAAGCAAAGAAATCAAAACAAAATAACGTTGTTTAAGCCTTCTTTAACAAACAGGAATATTAAGACGGTAAGAAGGTGCAACAAGCGCCACCTATGGCTAAAAAGACCTTCCAGGTTGCCAGGAAGCATGCAACACAAAAATTGCCTGTCGGATCAGAAACGAGAATCAGATAACTAAAAGCTTCCGTAGCACATACTGCACTTTGCTTCGGGGGAAGTGAGGGTAACTCAGTATTTAATCTGATATTGCTAATACTCCTGAATATAAACAAAAGACACAGGCTCATGGAAACTCATCTTAGAAGAGGAAAGAATCCAGTCCAGCCACTTCACTTTACAGGAGGGGAGACTGAGACATGGGATCTGTCCTCCTTGCAATCGGCAGCAAATCTCTCCTAGGCCTCATGTCTTGCACTGTAGCAAAAACGAACAGATCTGTAGTAGGCCTATATTCATAAAAGTCGCGCCTGTATTTTTCCGAAAGTAGGTTATCTAAGTATCTTGCAACATACTTCTCAAAATCCAGGAAATCATACTTTTGTTGAAATACAAAAACATTTATTTACATAATAAAACAGCATGAGCTTTATTGTCTCTATTAAAAAAGTTACATGTCAAATCAATATTTTGATATTTTAAACCTGTTAAGAGTGCAGGAAAAAAGATCAAAATTTTCTTTAATCACAAAAGAGAGAAGCTTATTCCCTGAAAATGATCAATGTGGATGTCAGAATCCAACGAATTTAAATGTCTGAGTGGATGGTTACACGGCAACATGACATCTGAGTTCTAACAATACACATTCTGTGTAAATAATCTTCAAGGTCGTCTGCTTAAGGCAATTTAACTAGTCCCTGTCTCACTAGAATGATACAGATTTCATTAAAACTTCATAGTGCACTAAAAAATAAATGAATCCTTGTTACTTTAAGCCATATTCATATATATCATATATATACATATTAAATATGCATCAGTAATAAGCCACCCTCTTTAGTATTCAGAGTTGATCCTTCTAAAATATCTGTCATTGTGACAGCACATTTTTACTAAGCACCCCTTGGGTTCTTTGTATACAAGGCTACTAACTCTCACAGTCAGACAAGTTAAACGATATTACTCAAATTTCATAAATGAGGAAATGTACTTAAGCCATGAAAACAACTTATATATACATCACCAGGAAAGAAAAGAATAAAGATTTTCTTAAAATATTCACTGACAATCTTTTCTTCCATATTAAGACTTCATAAAACCAATTCAGTCTTTCTAAGTATTTCTGTCAATAAGGGCCACTAGAGAAAAACAAGTAACATCATCAGCAGTGGTTGGACTTTCAAAGCCCCCTTCTCATTTGCACTATAATTATTTTTAATGTTTTGTTTTTAGTGCTTACAGAGCACTAAAATACATAAAAATTAACTTTTTATGCCACTACCTGAGAATTAAACATCTGTGAAAATGTACAATTTTAATTTATGCCACTCTGTCTCACATTCTCACTGGTGTCTCCCCTTTGAAGGCCTCATCAGGCTGAGATCACTAAAATCGGCCATTTATGGAGCCACAGGAGTTCGGGAAACCACTCAACGGGAGGCTGATTAGAGGAGCAATTAAGAATGCATCCTGTGCAGCCTGGGTTCCAGCACCGAGCTAGCCACCGCCAGCTGCGTGTGATTTGGGACAAGCTGCTCCATCTCTCAATCCCTCAGCTGCAAAAAAGGAGACACTGATACCTACCCTCAAACACCTGCTATGAAGTAAAACATGAGGAAAGTATTTTAGCCTTAGGTAGGTGTCCACTCAGAGCGAGTTTGGTCATTATGATGATGAGGAGGTCTGTTAATAAATTGAGCTAGACCAAAAAGGAGAAATCACCTTAAAGGAGAAACATTTTAAGCCAATGAACATTTATTTTGGATGGATTGCATAATATTCTATTCATTTTTTTTAATAAACCAAGTTTTGTCCATTAATAATAGATTTACAGGTTCATGGACAAGTCTCCAGAAAAAGAATTAGAGGCCTCTAACCTCTGAATACTAAGAAAGTAAATTTAAAAAAAAATCAGGGGGGAGATTATACCTCATTTGAGAGAGTATGTGCTTAGCATGCATGAGGCCCTCAGTTCAGTCCCCACTAACTCAATTTAAAAACTTTTATTTAAGAAATGGAGAATTAAAGCAAAAAGATGGAGGAATACAGAAATTTTTAGAGACTCATCTCAGATTTAAGATGGGGAAAAAACCATCCATTTCTCAGAGGAAATCTTGAGAACTATGTAAACTGAATCTGAGATGTCTAGTCTTCTAACATTATTCATGAATTCATATTACCAAGTCTTAAAACTACCTGATAACCCACAGTTGTGATACTGATCATAACAGCTGCCAACACGGATCTAGCTCTGGCTAGGAATGCTCTGTTCTGACATCTCTGCCCCTGAGGCCTCACCAGGCTGAGAGCACTAAATTCAGTCATTCATGAGCATCTCGTGTAAGTACTCCCTTTGTGCTCCTCACTCTCCCCTCACCAGCCCCTCTGAGGGAAACACTGTTATCATCATCCCCAACCGCAGATAAGGCCACTGAGGCACAGAGACTAAACCCTTTCCAGGTCATATTGGCATTAAAGGACGTCTGTATTTCTGCTGTTTTGCTTTTGACAAAGGAATCTGAGATATCAATTCAAGGGAGACTGTTAAATAATAAATTCTTCAGGTCTTCACCTCAAAGAGCAGATACTATAAATTCCTGATGTAGGATGAGGCTGCCGCCACAAACTGACTCAGCTTGAAATTAATATCCAAGATGAAGCAGCGGATACATGTAAATATTCACGATTGTCAACTCCGCTCACGGGTCTGGGCCCTTCACTGCCTGAACTGGGGTGAATACTCCACCCGTGTCAGGGAGGGAAGCGCGGCTTTTCCAGGTCTCCCCAAGGCTTCACGGGCTATTTCCCCCCACAGACTGTCCTCAACAATTAAAAAGCTCTCAAGATTTTTACACCATGCAAAACTGAAAGACATTTCTGCAGATGGAGCACTTTCTCAGGCTTAAACTTATTTTGCCTACACTCAGCAGGGGGGGGAGAAAGAAACAAGACTCTGCAAAGTCTCTGATTCTCACCACTCACACTAGTAGAAATGCCACTGCACAAGATGTCTCTTCAGAGTGCAGGGTGAGAAGAAAATAAAGCCGCCCCCAACCACAGGCACTCCCAGAGACAGAGCTCAGCAGTCTTCTGCACACTCACGGTTGTGCAGCCCTCATCACCATCTATTTCCAGAACACTTCATCACCCCAAAAGAATCCCCCTGTCACTAGCAGTCACTCCCTAACCCCCCTCCACCTAGCCCTTTGCAACCATCACCTGCTCTCCGCCTCTGCATGTGCCTATTCTGGGCATTTCAGATCACTGAAGTCAACAATATGTGGCCGTGTGTGTCTGCTTCCTTTCACTTAACATGCTGTTGTCAAGGCTCGTCCATGTTGAAGTGGTATCAGCATCTCTTTTTTTTTTGAAAACATTAAAGTTTATTAGAGGGTTGTAAGTACTATCAAAAAGAGTAGAGAGGAGCATAAGTGATTGTGTTTCAAAGGGAAAAGGGCGGGTTGAGCAGTCAGAGTGGACTTCCCAGAAGAGGTGGCCTTTTTCATTTTCCTCTTTTTCTTTTTTATTCACTCTTATGTCTAAATAATGTTTCACTATATGGAGATTCTACATTCTGTTCATCCATTCAGCAGCTATGTATGGACGAGGTCCAGAAGGATGAGTGTAAGAGGCGACTTGCAGGGATGGCATTTAAGCAAAGGGCAAGATGTGCTTTCAACAAAAAAGCCAACAAACAGAGGCGCAAGGAAATTCAGTGTGTTTCTGAGCAAAGTGCATGCTTGCTTCGGCAGGACAACCGTGCACAGCTGGGGCGGATATTGGCAGGAATCACGGCGTGGGAGTCACCTGTGAAGACTCCCCACTAGCACGCAGCTCAGCCAATTCTCCTCCCTCATCCTGTATTGTTAGAGCCATGTTTCTAGGTTTCTCTTATTTCAAGTAATAGCACTTTAACTACATATCTGATCATCTGCATCAGACCACTTTACCTCCAAGGCACAGAAAATTATGCACTAACCGGAGCAGCTCCAGGACATAACCGTGATGGATTAGGGAGTCCTGCAGCATCCCAGCCTGCATGCACAAACCCCACATGTGCCCTGGTGATGTCCGGAAAATTAAACGCATGGAAATATCTCACTGCTGGTACACGACATCTGCCCTCAAATTGCCCCAAACTCATGCTGGCAAAGCACTACTCAGCCCTCTCACTACAAAAGAAAAAAAAATGCTAAGAAGGAAAATTTAGGCTCTTCCATTGAAAACCAGCAACCATCAATGCCAGTATCTGAGCTGGAATGCTCCTCACTTCTAAAACCACTGCGCCGTTACTTTTCAAATGTGGAAGTCATATATGTATTCCACGTAGATGATATTACAGTAGGATTTTTCTTTTCAAAATTTCCAGTTGCAACATTAGCACAAGAAAGTTTATGTTTCAGCTTTAAAAAAATTAATTATCTTCCAATTTCTTAATTTTGAACCTATTATTATTTTATAAATGGAGCTATGCTGCATAATATAAACAAACTGTTTGAATTCTGCAAACAAGACCTTTATGACCTCACTATTTCAGAGCAAACTTTAATGATGTTTTGAGAGGTGGGGCCTGGGGTGCTCACTAACAGCTCTTTACATACTGACAAGGATGTGCTATTAAGTAATGCAAAGGCTCTAACTCCACATTAGCTCAGAAACCAAAGAAACTACACCAAAGCCTTACTTTATCATTTTTAAATTTTGCTATTCTTTGGAATATTAAATTTCTTTAAAGATATGTTTTTTTTTTTTGAGAAAGACAACAGCTGTATTAAATTTCCTCTCACCAAGAAAGCAATCTTTATCAAGAATAAATACCCCATGGAAATCGAAATGACGGGAGGTTTCTAGCTAAGTGAACATGCAGATCTGAACAGAAATCTAAATCCTATCAGATCTCACTCGAACGAGCTCAACAAAGTCCTGGGCTACCCTGGAACTTAGCTCTTCTGTTCCAAAAGTTGGCTGAGCTAAGATCATCACACAAGGCAGGGAAGGAGAGAAGAGGAAAGTCCACCTGGCAGCCTCCATCTCTTTTCTTCCAGCCAAAAGTCGCCTCTCGGGCGACCCCGATAACAAGCCCTCCCCATAAGGAAATCCGGCATCCACACTGCCCCTGCCGTCCCCAAGCAGCCCTGATGCCCCTCTCCCAGCCTGTGAATGGTCTTCTAGTGACCCCCCAGTTGGTGGCACCCTCCCCCTCTTCCCCGCTACACACACACACACACACACACACACACACACACACACAGAGCAACGGCAGCCTTCCCAAATCACAAAGTTGATTACATCACCCCACTTCAAACCCTTCAGAGGCTCCCTGTTGGAATTGTAGCCCCGCCCCCGACACTGCTCACGCAGCCTCACCCCAGTTCCCAGGTCCCCAGTGACCTCAGGGACCCCCTGTCCTGCTCCTACTTCCCACTTGCCTCCAGGCTCATTTTGATTGTTTCCCAAGGAAGACTTCCCTCCCTCCAACCTCCGCAACTTGTTCCTCTATTCCTAGAACATTCTAGGCTAAGTCAACTTCTGACACTGCTAAGCTCACAAGAAGCAAATACATTTTGCTTACTAATGTGGGTCCACCCACTCTCCCCTAGACACACAGAAGTGCACGTGTTATGAATAAATGAATGACGGGGTGGGTCTCAAAGGGACAGACAGACCTGCTCTCGCCCTTCCCGACCCTTCTGTCTGTAGAATATCAGAAGCAAAACCAGAAGTACCTTTCCTGAGGGTCACTTCCTGCTGACACCCTTCACTTCCTCCAGTGTCTGTTCAAATAAAACCCAATGTCTCCCAAAGCCCTTCACCCCAGGCTCTCTCCAGGGTCCTCCCCAGCAGGGGAACACTCCACCCTGGACCACACAGGGCACTCTCCCCAGGTCCCCACCCCACAAGCCTCCAGGCCTCTGCCCGGGCTGCACCTGCCACCTGAGCCACAATCTTGACTCCTTCTCCTGGCTGACCCTTACTCTGTCCTCACGATTGAATGTAGAGCCCATTTCTTCCAGGAAGTCCTCTCTGATAATGTCCTTTAGGTCTTGGCAGGGCTCCATCTATAGCAACAGTACATGGTGACCAACTGGGTGTTTGCCCACTCCTTTGAAACCACGAACTCTTGGGGGCCATGTGGGAAGGAGTGAGAGATTACAAGAGGGGTGGGGGAAGCAAAAAGCAAAAATCACAGCCCAAGTCCCAAATTCAAGGACTCTTTCTCAGAAAAAAGTATAAACTATTTCACACGTGTGCAATTTGGCTACTATTTTTGTGGCTTGTGGACAGCAAGAGCTTGGTGTTCTAGTCCAAAACCCAGATTACATGCAAAGAAATGTATATATTCATATCCAAAGGAAACCAGAGCTGTTCAACAACAGTTTGCAGTCAGAATTGAAAGGAATTTTGATAAAGGCAATGTCTCTCTCTCCCTCTTCTTTCTTTTCTGGCATCATATAATTTTAGAAGTATTTGCGTGACTAAGAGATGGCTACAGCCCGTGATTCTGCACTGGAGTGTTTGGGGCTGAGGAAGCCCAGATTACATTCACTGCGTAAATGCAATCACACCAACACACTGATAGGTGCCATGGTGGTGGAGCTGATGTTCCAAAGCAGGTAACCTTACTCTGTAAGAGAACTCTAAATAGAAAGTAAGAATTGCAATGTTCTGTACTCAATTTCATTCGATATATGGGTCATTAACTGATAGAATATCTTCACTAATGTAACCCAAAAATAAATTGTCAACGTCGATTTTCTTCATCTGACCGTTTTATGCTAACTTTGGATATCAAACCCTCACTCCATATGGAAAGCTCAGGCCTATGCTGCAGCAGTTAAATCCCGTGGAAGAAAGCCGATCAAGGGAGAACTGGAGAGTTTCCCTTCAGAAGCTGCTAAGACTGGTTTTGCACCTGTACGTCATTTGCAACCACGTCATCGTCAAGGAGTAAGACCTTACCTCTGTGGGGCGAAAAGCACTGCGGTGCTTCTGAACCATCAAAGAACACTGAGCTTTGTGAAACTGTCCTGAGGCACTTAAATCGTATTTTTTGTTAAAGGCTCCAAAACTGACCCAATACACCAATCCAGGTACAACAGGGAGGTACCAGAATTAGTAGATAGAACATGCCCTTGAAGTCTGACAAGGCCCTGCTTAAATCCTGCTACAGCATTTACTAGCCGCTAAACGGACCAATTCCTTAACCCCTCTGAGAAGGCTTCCCAATCCGCAAAAAGGGGGCTGCCACCGCCCACCTGGGAGGCATGGATGAGAATGCAACACGCAAGTAGGGCTGCCGACTGGTACCTGACACCGGGCCTGACTAGCTTCCCTCCGCTGCCCTTCTCCCCCTTTGAACTTGCACTGTTCCCCCTGGTAAGGATCAAACCCCTGGAAAAGACTGCCCGAATTTTCTGGGTATCCCTGGATACATGCATTACCCTTAGGAGGCCAGAAAAACAACTGTCTCCTCCCCAGTCACTATCAATGTTCTTAAGAGTCTGGGTATTTTTAACTCAATTTTTCAGGGAGACTATTCCAGAACTTTGCAAGCACCATTCTCCAGGTTGGCTCCCCTCCCAGCGCCCATCTCTTCTCACCTCAGATCCTCTGTCTGATTGCTTTCTGTTCATTGGAAAGCGAGTCCAGTAGGGTGGCGACTCCCAAGGACTCCCTCCCTCCCTCACAGGTGAGTGTGACTACTTTCTCCCCACTCCAACTCCAGCTTCTTAGAAGTCTACACTCCCGGACCCTGCAGACTCTGCATCTTCCCAAGACACACACGTGGCCACGACCCTCCTTTCAGATTTCTTCCAGGCTGGCCCTGCCCAACCCCCGGCCCCTTAAGGATAAATGGCATTAGTCTGAAATTCGCAAACGCCGCAGACTGACACACCAAAGCTGCATGGTCTGGGCTTTCCTCCAACCCAGGCACAGCCCTGCCCCGCCTCAGCCTCAGTCTGCAGCTCTCAAGATGATCTAATTCACATGCGCGGCTGTGAACACCAGCTAAAAATGACGACTCCCAACGTGTATCTCTAGTCCTGCTCCTTCACCTGAGCCCCAGGGCCATAGACCCGAGTGCCTCTTTGAAGTCCTAACTAGGATGACATGACAAATGGCATCTTAAAAATGCCTCATGTCCGCCATTTACTCTGGAATTCGATTCCTGGCAGGTACCTCCCAGACACCCCATTTTAGTAACAGCCCCAGCACCCACCTATGTGTTTGAGGTCACATTCAATTTCCACTGTTCCCTCCCCCAAGCCCTGCCCTGGAATCAGTCCTGTTATATCCGTCGCTAAGCCCATCTCAAGTCTGGTTCTGCAGGGACCACGGCCGGAACCCCACAAGCTCACATCATGGTGCACTGAGTCACAGTCCTCCAAAGGGTGCTCCCTGGAGGGGGAGGCATCTCCTGCCACTGGTCACCTCAGAAGGCACTGTATTCTCACAAAGGAGGCCCAGGAGAAGGGACTCAATGTTCTCCCGTGGTCTGAGATTTGAAGGGCCCGAGGTGTGGGGGAGCTCCTAATTAGCAGACACACTTGCCAGTAAGCAGACGAGGATGGAGGAACCCAGGCAAGGCTGTTCTCACTCCGACCCCTGGGCTCTCGGGAGCCACGGGAAAAGCCTGTGTCCAGGGCATAGCCCGGCCATCACAGATCCCAGCCTGCATTTGCCAACAAGGACAGACTAGACTCCTTCTACTTGTGACATTTACTTCTGATCTGTTCCCCACCCACAATGTGATGGACTCATTCAGATATTCTCTCCTGTCTGAAGCGAGACAAATTCAGTGAAAAATGAAGAGTCCACATTTGGACCAGAGCATGAAAGGAGAAACAAGGCCTCATGGTCAGCATGATGGTGGTGGCCAAACACTTTCACCGGGAGAGATGAACCATGGTGGGGGTGAGAATCCAAGGTCCTAGGTCGGCCAAAGCATCTTCCTTCACAGTTGACTGGGGTGTTGGAGACTCACTACCGCAAACTAACGACAAGGCAGACAGTGGTGGACGTCAGCTGCAACAGACACGGAGTCAGCTATTTACTGCCAACATGGGTTAAAAGTAAAGGCCGGTGCAGGGAGGCCTGCACGGCTGCTGAGGCAAACCACAGACCCGGCTCTGAATGCCCACTGGCTGGAGCAGGGTGGAAGCTACGGTCCCCTTTAGCAGTCCCTATGTCCACCAGATCCAGGTGAGCCAGCTACTTAGGAGAAGGACATGTTGTCCTGATACTCAGATAAACCAGCCTCGTAAAGGGAACAAAATAGTGGCATGGATTTTAGACCTGCTCCTGCCTCTCTATGAAGGCAAAGTAAAGTAAATGGCACGGGAAGTAAAATGCAAAAAAAAAAAAAAAATTAAATAACAAAACGGTGACTGCTTCCTCCAACAGCTGCTCACCCCCGAGCCTGCCACTTCCTCACCAGTGACCGCCGGCCAGGCAGCGCCGTCACGCACGTCACACAGCGACAGCCAGGAACAGAGTGCCAAGCACGTTTGTGTAAAAGAAGGAATCGAGCAAGATGCTGCAAAATTTGACTTTACAAGTTCAAATACTCCACGAAAAACATTCCTCAGCAGCCGCCTAAATGAATTCACATCTCACTTCTTCAAAACAATCAAACAAATTTAATAAGGGCGCATTTGTCACCAAATATAAGGAGGACCAAACTGGTTCCTTAAAGCAAGGATTTTAAGAGGTATCAAACACCAGTGGGTGATGTGCTAAAAAAAATTAGATAATAAAAAGATGACAAGGATAATACATGGATCAAGGCAGCTGTTAAGTTTCTGCTTTTTAAAGCGATGGAGACAGCACGGAGGGCGATCTAGCTATTTCCAATGCAGGGTGTGCACAGCCCACATTTTCAGACGCAACAACATGCTCACAGGGCAGTACAAGAGAAAAAGGAATAAAGAAAAAGGAAAAGAGGAACAAGAGAAAATTAGAAACACACAAGAACAAAAATGACTTTGACAGCACGTTCAAGAATTTACGTGAGTTTGTGAGGCCAGGGACGCGGGGATGGTGAGACCCACCCTCACCTCCTGCTCCAGGGAGAGCAGGGGCCTGAGGGGAGCGGCGCTGCCGGGGGACTCCAACGTGGTCATTGCCCCTAACCAAAACTCCACATACATGGGTCTAGGCAGGTCTTAAGCTACAAATTGTGGTCACATTTCAGGCTGGACAGTTTTACGCACTTCCACCAAGAGTAGCAGGAGAGAATTCGGCTCTGTTCCTGCACCAAAGCATTGTTTAATAAATTAATGTCTGCGGAATAGTAAAAGCAACAATGGAGTAAAAGTGACTGGAGGAGAACGTGCTTGACCCGAGCTCACTGGCCGCGTTATCTCACTGACGTTAACATGCTGGCTGAGACCTTACGGTACCAAAACAGACAGACGCACCAGGAGGGAGGTTTAATGCACTGCTATATTTTGATGCCGGGAGTCATGCCTGGTACACGAGGTTCTGGGTAAACAATGGTGACTGTGTCAACCACTATGGGTTAAGCACATATCCAGCTACTCCTCCAAATCCCACGGGCAGACTTCAAAAGGCAAAAACAAGCAGGAATTCTCTGGTGGGTCCGCAGAATCAGAGCCAAGCAGTTGCTGAGCAAAAATGTCACCAGTGCCTCCTGTGACAAAAGAGGAGGCACTGGCCTGGGGGCTGGGGCAGGGCTCCAGGCTTCCACTGCTCACCCACCAGTATGTCCAGGGGGAGAAGTTGGTCCCTGCTTACTTTGCACCGATGTACCTACCTTGACTGATGCCTGGGGGATCAGCAGGAGGTGACATGTGAGGTGAACGGAGCCATCCTTGGTGTAGCATGGTGCTGGTAGCTGTGCCCTCAGCAGTCCCCAGGCTCCTAAACCTGACACCTCATCTCCAAGGAGCAGATGGGGAGTGCGGGCATGTAGATCACAGGGCCCTGTGAGGACAAGGACAGATCATGGCCACGACATGCCTTGCCCCTTCCTTAAGCATGTCCGGGAGGAACAGAAAATTCATCCAGAGCCCGCTAGGCACCTCACGCAGGTGGGACTCGGGTCCTCTTGCCTATCACTCACAGGGCTTTTCTGGATATTCTTTTTATCAATTCTCTGGCATCTTCTCCTCCAACTTACCAACAACCAGAAAGTAGAATCTGATCTTAGTTAAGTTCAAGAATCACAGAGCACCGCCTCCACAACGGGCCCGGCAGCACGTGCCAGGTCGTCCGACCATCACCTGTGGGGCCGCCATGAGCCCTCTCCAGACTCAAGGACCGAGGCCGTAGGCCGGGGGTACACAGATTCCCTCACTCTCCCCAGCAAAGGGGGACCACCTCTCGGCAAAGGCATCTCACCCTCTTCTGCTCGAGGGACAGCACAATAGATACACGGGGAAACAGAGCAGAAGTTGGGGGGTTAGGCAGCCCAGAAGAGCTCGTCTGTAATTCCGAGGCAAAGTGGGGCCGTTGACTTAATCACAGGGACAAAGTGAGGATGAACATTTCTCTGCTCTTTCCCATACTCCGTGATACGCCTTTCCCTGCATAAGGAGTTCATTCGGAGGTCCCTGGCGGTGTTTCTGATGTCCTAACATGGCATGCTGCCTGTCGGGCAGGAAGAGAGGGCCTGAGCTGAACAGGTGCTGAGCCTGGGAGGCAGGAGACACTGGCTCCAAGCCAGCTCAACCAGCGCCTCGTTCTGACTCTCGGGATTCAGCATCTCATCTATAAGCAAAGGGATGAGACTGTCCCAGGAAACGCTGCCCAACAGAAATGAAATGAGAGCCATGTAAAGGAAGTTTCCCAGTTGCCACATTTCAAACGGTAAACAAAGAAACAAACCAACAAATAAAAAACAAGTACTAGAAACTGATTTTAAGAACATATCTTACATAATCTACTGTATGTAAAATACTATCATTTTGACATGTAATCAATAGAGGAAGTAACAAGATAGTTTATATGCTTTTAGTAGACAAGCCTCAGCGTCTCATGTGCATTTGAACTACAGCACATCTCAGCTCAGACCAGCCTCCTCCCCAGTGCTCCTAGCATCAGTGGCTGTGGCTACTCTATTGAACAGCAACTCCAGGGGTCCCACCAGGGTCCTGGCTGAAAAGCAGGAGTAAGTGCTCTAACACTATCACTAAAAGGATCTCTCTGAAACAAAGGCAGATTCACTTTTAAATGTCTGTAAACCGGCGGGCTGCACCTCCCTCCCCCCTTGGATACAAGACAGACCTATTCCGTGCTGATCCCTTTCTGGATGGAGAGAAGAAACCCGGCACACAGCCATGGTGGGCTGGCATCCAGGTAAACTTACCTGCTGTCTGTGTCCAGTCCCATGAAGTCCTCCTTCTCAAACGGCATGCAGAGGAGTGGGATCTTGTCCCCAGAATTGTCAGGGGCCCCATCCAGCCACTTGGACTTGAGCAAGATGAAGAGTGACTCAGTGAAGTCCTCGATCCTCTTCTCCACCACCCTGCAGTCCTCGTAGATTGAAGGCCACGTCGGTGCGCGGCTGCTTGGCTACCTCCCCATGCAGCACAAAGACAAAGAGCTGAGAGTCATTAAGCGTGGTGCCATACAGCTCCTCTGCACGTGGAGCTTCTCGAAGGCCTTGGCCGAGAGGCAGTCGATAATGGCGAAAAGGCCCACAACCATGCGGTTGGTCTGGAAGACGCTCCATCCATTCTTGGGTGCATAGTGGTGCCTGTAGTGAATACAGAGTGCGCCCTGGGAGCTGCACGGGCTGATCTGGCTCACCAAGGAGATTCGCTTATAGATGCAAAAGAAATTCTCCTCTGAGATGATCCCCACTGGTTTGACCACCACGGGAAGAGTCTCATAGTCCTCAGCACACTGCACGTAGTCAGGGATACTTATGTTGCAGGCCCTGCCGAGAGGGGAGAGGAGATCGAGGTAAATATTGTGCTGTGGGCTGCGGGCGCCTCTGGGTTGCGGTGACCTGGTGTGTACCAGCCAGAAGGCAGGGGAAGCCCAAGCAATTCCAGGGGTACAGTTTGTCCTTCAGAGCCTGCACATGGCTACCATAGCTCGGATCACTTTACCCAGCTTTTGGTCTAGGCTTCCTGCCCCTGCAGAGAAGGGTCATTTCTTGTTTTCTGTTTCAAAGCACCTAGCAAGGCCCTGATGCAAAGTCACTGCTCAAAAATGCGGAATAAAGAAATGAAAAAAGGAACTGCTTTCCGCAACCCCCTTCAGCAGAATATAAAGAAAAGGACAACAGTAGGAGCAAAGGATCTGGATTTGAATTCCAATTTATTTGAAACCCTAAGCTGCAGAATAATGGATAAGAAAACTTGCCTTGGGGAGGAGGGTACAGTTCAGTGGTAGAGCACATGCTTATCATGTACGAGGTCCCAGTACCTCATTTTAATAAAAGAAACAAATAAATAAACCTAATTACCCTCCTCAAAAAATACTTTTTAATTCAGAATTCAAAAAACACCTTGTAATTGACACAACATTGTAAACTTGACTATACTTCAATTAAAAAAAAAAAAATCCTTGCCTTACAAGAATATATCTGGATTACGGAAGTTTGCAAATGTAAAATGCCTAGGGTAACATCTGCATAAAAAGGGGTGACTACAAATTTACTATCCCTCCTTTATGAGCTATATTTCCTTCGGGTGGGTTATAACCTCTCAGAGCTAATTTTCTCAGATTTAAAAAAAGTAAACATTACCTGATTCTCAGTACTGCTGAAGAATCAGATAACCCTATGAAAGCATCTGACCCACAGAGGTTACTCAATAAATGTTTGTTGAATGAATGAATGAACAAGCAAAATGAATGCTGCTCCCTGCCACAGACCATCATAATGGTACTGCTTGGAAATCCCAAGCCCACGTTCCACCCGTCTCTACACTAACCATGTGGGTGACCTGGGCAGGCATGTGTGCTTCTCTAAGCCCCAGTTTAATCGTGAATAGAAATGATGGCAATAACACAAACCTCAAATTGTTAGTGAGTTAGTAATGAATCGTACCCCAACTTTGCAGGATGGAACCATTAAGGATAACTGGGAAAAGGGTCCATAGGCCCTCTCCATATTATCTCTTACAACTACATGGGAATCTATATTATATCTCAAAATAAAATTTCTACTTTTTTAAAGAAGCTATTGAGGTTAAATGTGCTCACTGTCTCAAAAAAGGAACACAAAGGAAAAATAGGTCAATGCCCAGCACATGAGATACACTCAGTTAACATTCCCACTGAACCCACTGGTCCCTCCAACTTCAGAGCAAGAGGATGGGTCCTCGTGGCAAGAGGCCACTGCACCTGAAGCTAACAAAGCTAATGGTGCTCACTTCCAAGAGCCCCTGTCACCACCCTTGTTCTAATTTTCTATTTGTAATTTTTTTCTTTTTATTAAATAGAAACTCCCAATTGCATAGCCTTCACCTGACTAGACATCATGATGGCAGCCCTTCAAAATCTGACCACAGAGATCATGATGGCAGCCCTTCTTGTTGAAACAATAAAATGAAAAGCCATTTCCACAAGACCTCTGTGTAAATCTACTAGGGAACTTCATCCTGGACTGAGGAAGAGGACTGGGGAGGAGGGGGCAATCTGGGGGCACAGAGAACTATGGGCCACCTGTCCCACGATGGAATTTAGACTCAACCATCACCCTCCAGGAAATTTAAAATACACAGCGGCATAGTGCTTTGGGCAAGATTTTTTTTTTTTAAATCCCTGAATCACTTGCAGGTCTTGTTTCTACTGAGACACAAATAGATTATGTGTATAATGTTTCACAAAAGCCTTAAAATATTATCACCCCAACTTGACACATCAAGAAACTGAGGTAGAGAGGTTTGGCATATTGTGCAAGATTAAAGAGAGGCCACGACAGACACCATATATAAATCAAAGCCCCTGCTCCAGTGCTCACACTAGAAAGTGTGATATACTGCCCCTTTTCTGCCCTCTCCCTGCAATAAATTTCTGAAGAGTATTTTCTGTGCCACCTGGAATCACAATCACATCAATTTTCCACAAAGAGCTATGTCACTCCTTGCAGGACGTAACAAAATCTAAAGTGTTGGGATGGGAAGAGAGATTTGCATTTTCTGTTTCTCAAAGGAAACATGGCTTTAAAAGAAACTGAAAAGCACTTATCTAGTCTAAGCCCTCATTGTGCAGAGAAAGAAACGGAGGGTCAGAAAAGATGAGGAAAGGGCCTTATTAACAAATATTGCCTCAGCACAGCACTAAGCCAGCCCTGGGCACTGCTGGGGGAGGATCTGGGAGACCCAGGAGAATGAGTGTTAGAAAACGGAAAGAGAAGAAGCATACAAGGCCCTGTCTCTAAACCACTATAGCATGAAATTCCACCATATTACCCAGTATGGGGGCAGCCAATAATAAGGTGGGGTAAACAGGTTACAGAAACCTGGAAGTCTCAACCATAGTGGAAATTCCAACATTTACTATGTTTTTTTCCCAGTTCAAGCATCAACTCAGTGGGCACTCTGTACCAGGGACTACACTAGGCCTGGAGTTCTCCCAAATACAGATCTCTATTACCACGTGTGCAAACCACATAAAGGCCACCAGAAGAAAAGCGCTCACAGATAACATGGAATTACTGAAACTGAAAGCAGCCAAAGAACATATATTACTAGGAAAAACGGTGCTGGTAGAAATGGACTCATGGACATAGAAAGCAAACTGTGCTTAGCAGGCAGGAAAGGGGAGATTAACAGATACACATTAATAAATATAAAATAAATGACAAGGACCTACTATATAGCACAGGGAACTATATTCAATTTCTTGTAATGAGTTCTACTAAAAACAATCTAAAACATATATATATACATATGCATATGTTTATAACTGAATCTCTGCTGTACACCTGAAACTAACATTGTAAAATGACTACACTTCAATAAAAAATAAATTAAAAAAATAAGTAAAAATAAAAGCAACGCCATTAAAAAAAAAAAAGAATACTGTAATCCCCTTAGCTGTAGGTGCTGGAGAACCTTGGTTGCAAGCACCAAGTCCACTGGATCACTCCAGCACTGGCTGTCACTCTTTCTGACCATCAGAGAGTCACTTGGCTTCACTGAGGTTACTTTTCTCTTCTGTGAAAGGCTACAGTAGCAACTAACGATGTATAGAATCTCATCATTCACAAGCCCAAAAATTAGGGAGGACTTCCCATGGGCCAGGCTCTGGAGAGATGAAAAGATACGGTTCCAGATATATTCATGGTTAGAAGAAATTTATGCCATAAAGACATTAATTCTTCCTGTTTTGATACACAGATTCATTGCCATTCTGATTAGAATTCCTACCTGATATTTCATGGAATGTAACAAGTTAATTTATGGTCAGGAATAGGCAAGAAACTTCTTTAGAAACACCACTGGGGAGGGGTGGGTATGTCACTCATTTCCACTGGTCTTTCTGATGTGATGAAAACGTTCTGGAATAATAATTGTTGCACAACTGTTAATATGCTAAAAGTTGCTGAATTGTACCATTTAAATGGATGGACTTCATGGTGTGTGAACAATATCACAATAAAGCTGTTATATGAAAAAATATTTCTTGACAATTATTTTTCCCTCTATACTTCTAGTCTGCCCCACGATGTAAGAAAAACAAAAAACCAAAACAAACCAAACTGTGCCAGGAGCTCTTTAGGACTGCAATGTCCCTGAGTCTCCAACGCCTCTGGTGGTGCTGTTCCTGTTAACGCACCCTAGCTGGGCTGGGCTAGTTAGGGACTGTAACTATCTTTTTAAAATCGACAGTTACACGTTTCACCCTGGGAGTCGGAAGGAAGGAGCATGTCACAGCCTCATGCCTTCAGCTCATTTTTAATTGAACCAAGCCCTGCTTTCAACACTGTAATCCCTGGCACTATAAAAACACGTGACATCAACAAGCACCGCCATCATAACACCTGAAAGTGTTCAAGGTACTTACCTGGGGCAGAAACACTGAGGGAGGAGACAGAAGCTCGCTCAGCACTGAGGATCCACTTTCCCGACTCCACAAGAAGCTGAGCTTTACAGCCGGAGGCTCTCAGCCCAGGGAGCAGCGCCCACGCCGCTGAGCTTGTCCTCAGGGAGCAGGAAAGGAAGAGCAGGGCAGCCCCGGGGTCGCGGGGCAGGGAAAGCGGGGGAGGGGGTTGGTGGAAACGTGGGCTGCAGCCCCGCTCAGAGGCCAGCCCCAGCCCCAGCGGCCTGCCCCCGTTCGGGTCCCCAGACACCGCCCGCCCGGGACACAGCCCGCCCAGTGGCGGGGACGGGCCGGCGGCCGAGGAGAGGCAGGCCGGGAGGAGAGGACTCGCGGGCGGGAGAGGGGAAGGTGACGCCAGCCACGGACTGAGGGGAGCACGGCTTGGTGAGAGGCTGCAGGTGCACACCTGGCCATGGACAGGTGTGGCCGGGGCGCCGGGGTAGGTGGCGCGGGCAGAGGGGTCTGTCCAGAGCAATTCAGCTGAACACAGGCTGACTGGCGCCCTGGGGGGCTGTGACATGCCGACCGCCCTCCCGCAGCCGCCTGACCCCTTTCCCGGGAGCCCCCCACCTTGCACTTCCACAGCCAGAGGCCCCGGGCCCGGGCAGGAGCTAAAGGCCTACCGGTCGACAGAGCTGAGAAGCCTTTGGGGCCGATCCCCGGCTCGGAGCTGGAGCTTCCAACCCGCGGTCCAGCTGGCACCGACTGCCCATGCGCAGGAGGGCCAGCGATCCACTCTGGGTTCTGCGAGAGAAGGTGGGGCAGCGAGGGAGGGAGAAGATGGGAGGGGGAGGAGAGGAGGGGAAAAGTGGAGGGAGACAGATGGACAGGAAGAGCAGAGAAAAGGGGTGGATCTGGAGAGGGTAGGGTCTTAGCGGAGATGGAGAGAAAAAGCTTTACCTCTGGGGGCACCCCGAAGGAGGCGGCAGTCCTGCCTCTGTACCATTCTGTTACAATTCAAGGCCCGCAGCTCATGTTTTACCTCTCTGATCCAGCCCTCCATCCGATGCTTCTGCAGAACCCCTATGGGTATCACACCCGTTGCCCCCACGCGGAGCTGGGTTTTCTGTTGCTCTGGGAACCAAGCACCCGCAGGTGTTGTCGCTCAGAACTACCTTGGGAAGAGTACCTATTCCCCTTTTACACTCTGGGAAACAGGCAGGCATGATCTCTGCCTTAGTTCCACTCTCCCAGGTGTTGGGCTGGCGGGGAGCGGGGTGGTACAAGATCAGAGCCCCAGACAGAGCAGACTGCCTGAGTGTTGGTGCACAGTCCCCATCCCTCCTGGGTAAACCACACCCCACCCTAGTGGAACCATCAAGGACTCACAGTAGTTCCCTGGGTGTGGGAGAGCTATCCTCATTTAAAGGAAAAGCCCAGCTGGGCTAACAAGCTAAGTCACAAATCTAAGTGTGATAAGTGTCGGTTTACTGATCTAAATTCTGCTGGGCTAACTCGTAAATCTGAAGTTTAGTGTCAGTTTACTGGGCTAACAAGTTAACTCGTAAATCCAACCTCAACAGGTGTCAGTAACGTGATCTATTACAAGTTGATAAGCTCCAGTGTACTGATTCCTTGCTTTTTGTTGTTTGAGCCTTATTGGCTAATACCACTTACTTGTAATTAACCCTTTAAAACCTCATGTGCATGTCTTGGAGGTGCTCAGAACTTCGGAGCAGAAGCCCCCCTGAGTCCGCAGGCATAATAAATCTGAGTACTCCAACCCTCCCAGTGGTGATTGTTTCTTGGCTGGCCTGTTGTTTCCATAACACTCAGTTCCAGTGCCCAGCTTGCTAGGTAGATAGGAGTGTTACCGAGTCCAAATTCATTCTCCTCAGTGCAGGACAGGCCAATAAGTTGGGAGACCAGGATTTGGGGCAAGGAATAGCAAGTCTCTGTAGACCTAGGTGGCAAACTAATGTCCTGGAAAACCATCTCCCCAAGTCAGAATTCAGGCTCCTTTCCTACGTGCTTGGTTGTTGCAAACTTCCTGGTGTAGGAATTCCTTCTTGTTAGAATCCTTTGTTCTTGCAGCTATCTGCCTGGGTCAAATCTCTGTAAACCTCCAACAAAACAAACGTTATTTTCTATTCTGTAATTTGTTATCTTTTTATGAATGAAAAGGTGTTAAATATCCTTAAAGGTCAGAGCCTTCAGAATAGGTTCTCCTGTATATTTCAGGCTCTAAGCAACATTGTTTTACAAGCAAGATGAAGCCTAGGAGACAGAGCATAGGGTTAAAGTCAAATGAAAAAGTCTAATATGCAGTCACATTTGTTCTGTTCTATTACCCGGGCAGAAGCCACTTGAGGATTTAAATCCCTTTAAGTTAAAATTGACTAAAACTTTAAAGGAATTTACATACATAGTTGGGATTGTGCATACCATATCTGGAAAAGCATCCAAAGGATAGTAAACAGTGGAATCTCCAGGGAGGGCTGGAAGAACAGGGGATGAGGGAAATCTTCTTTCACTTGTGTGTTTTTGTGCTGTTTGAATTGTTTTTAACCATATGCACGTATTTCTTTTTCAGTTAAAAAAAAATGTGTAATGGAGCAAAGGAGTAATTAGCTCAGCAAATACAGCAGCCATGGAATCACTGAGTCATCACTTTTGACTTAAGCCAGGAAGCATTTATTGACTCTCTCCAATGTGCCCAGTGCTGTTTTAAGACTTCTTTTATTATTATTATTTATTATTATTATTACTATTATTATTATTATTGTTATTTTTATTATATGAAATAATAACAAGGTATCCCCCACCCCTGCCCATGGCTGGTGGAAAACCAACTGAGTTTTTATTGAGTTGTTTTCCAAGGAGTAGAGATGAGTTATAAACTGGACACATCTTCAGGGCAAAACAGGCGGAGTGGTTTTACATCACGCCAGACAGCTATGAAGGGTTTTCAATAAAGGTGCCAAGAGGCTGAGAGAGAAAGCCTCCAGGGCCCTACAAAAAGCTGCCCAAACTGCCTTCTCCATGGCACTACTGAAATAGGAAAGAACAAATCTGACTCCATATTTGATCTGTTCCTTTGACTTTAAGAAAACCACGTTAATACGCTACGGTCTTTTCATGGGTTATGATGTCAGAGAGGAGACGGACAGGTCAACAAGGAACCACTCTGCCGTGATCACTGAGCCGGGGAACGGGATGGGCGGCAAGATGTATGACGCAGACATAGCTGTGCCTGTGCTTCTAGGCAGGTAACTAAAGTCTCCTCGACAAGGTGTCAAACACGTGTGCCCACGTCCTCATCACCTGACATGTATTAAAGAGAAATGGAAACCTATAAAAGTCCAATACCCTTGGTGGGTACACCGTCCAAAGAGCAAAGTCACAGTTTGACAACTGGCCATCCCGGTTCCGTGGGATTCATTCTTGGAGAACCTTAGAAACCACTCCTCTGTCCTTAAGAAGTGCTGCATATTTGTCCTATCTTTGGCTCAGGGATGGAGCATGTTCAAGTGAACTTTAATGTCTGCACAGATTTGACTGTCTTTCTCCAGTTTCACTTGTCCATTCTAAAGAAGCCTGAGCTAAGTCCATCCTCCGTAAGACCTATTCCCTCCAGTGACAGCTCATTGAGCCTGCAATTAAAAGCCAACTGAACAAGACTGTCTGTCCTCAGCTAAAAAGTTCACCCACCCTTCACTGCTTTCTTAATCTCCTCTCCTGGCTAATTGCAACAGACTAACACCTCCCTCTACCATGCTCCCCAACTATGTCAGTTTTTCTCCCCAAAGAGAAAGTAAGGTCCATAAATGAGGAGTCAACTCCATAGTCACCTCTGAATTCCTAGCATATAGTAATGTTAATAAATAGAACTATGATTATGGGTTCTTTCCTTTAAAACATTTCCAGTTATTTGAATGAGACCTTGGAAGAGAGGTGTTTGCCGTCCAGTATCTTGAACCACAAGACTCTGGAGGCCTTTTTCGGAATGGCTGCTCACTGATTCATTCAAACCACAGCTTCTCATTCCAGGAGTAGCTGTGCTTCTCTGCCAGGAGTTTGTGGTCACTCTCATGCCAGAACAGCTTTAAACTATATCCTTACTTTGGATTTGTTATTTTTCCCCTCTTCCAACAAAATTGACTTTCCTTACTGTCTTGCCTTGAGGAATTTTTTTTTCCTAGTTCACCCTTTATTAAACCATGCTTCTCGGGATGGGTTTGGCCTTACATATGATCAGTCATCCAACTCCCAGTGGGAGAGGCTTCGGGCTCACCTCCTGCCGTACTGTCAAGGCAACTGAAACTCAGTACAGGAGCCAACAGGCACCCCAGGGCTTCTAAGGCTCATGTATCACCCAGAATCCCTGCTTTCTGGTTTGTCTTGGCTTCTGAGGATTTCCCCTCACTTTCTTGACAATTAGCTGTGCAGCTTGAAAGATGAGGAAGGAAGGTCTTATTTCTTAATCCGCATTTTAAGAAACTTGTGTAATGAAGGTTTTCACAAGTTTCTACAACCCTCCATTGCCGAGACAGAAAACAAACTAGATATTTTCTAAATTTAGCTATCATGTGTATTTTTTCTTTTGTTTTCTTAACTGCAAACAGACATCTTTTAATTAAAAAATATAAGGCCCCAAATAGGATAGAGAAATGGCATACAAAATTAAAGGGCAAAGACAGAAAAATGATAAATACTCTACAAGGTTAATATAATACTTACTCTATGGATCAGATCAGCAATTCTCAGTAACAGCTAATTGAAATATGACCATGAGGTAAAGGTCTCTCTTGTCAGGAGATGGCTAACAGAAAATAGAATTAAATCAACAAACTAAAATTCTAAGTCTGGCGAGGTACAGAAGGCTACCAGCAAAATGTGTCATCTTCTGGAAAGGAGGGAGGCTCACCAGCTCTTTACTGTGGAGCCTGAGCCCAGGGGAGGTCGGTGAAGTGAGCTCTGTAAGTACCCAATTAGCAAAGTGGGTGATGAATAAAGAGACGTGAGCTTTGATGACAGAGATGATACTACTATTCTCTTGTCCTGTAAAGTATGTCTTCATGTTCAGTGATCAATACCTCGGCGTCCTCAGGGATTAAGATTATAGGAAAATTCACAGCCTGGGCCCAGACCTCCTCTTTGAGCTCGTGACACTGCACTTAGATGTCTCAAGGGCAACTCCAACTCCACCTGCAAAGAGCTGACTTCACGGTGCTCCTCCCATAGCCGTCCTGCCCAGGGCCCCTGGTCGGGGGGCAAGGTCTCTCTGCCTCTCCCAGCTCAGGCCCATCACTCACAGATGTGACTGGACCCCTCCTTAAGGGCCCAGATTTCCTCAGTCACCGAGTCCCACTACCCACACCTGTCCTACCAGATACTCACTGGCACTCACTCAGCACTGAATCTGTGCTGGGTAACATGCTGCACACTGTGCACAAGTTATCTCATTGGATCTCCACAGCAGTCCTGGGAGGTCGGTACATCACTGCTTTTATTGATTAGATAAATTGTTTCTCTTCCTTGAGTGCATCATCCAAAGTGACACGGCTACAGAGCCACAAAACTGGGACTGAAAACCACTTGAAAATTCTACACTCCTACACCTGGCAGCCACCCTAATCTGACTCATCACATCACCTCCTGCTGAGCCTTCAAAATGTTTCTAAGCGTTCTACAAGACAAAAGTGATCTACGAGAGCACCCCACTCCCCTACTTAAAATCTGTCAATGACGGTCCACTGCCCTTAGGAGAAAACCCCACCGGCCTGAGCAGAGCCCAACGGCCCGGCATCCGCGTTCCCTGCACGGCCTCGCCGCCTCACCCACCACGCAGCTCTACACTGGCTGTGTCCAGGACAGGGTTGCTGACTCCGTACAACCCGGGGCTCGTCTCAATCGAACAATGATCACCTTCTTCAGTGTCCACCCTCTTCACTGCTGACTCTCAGAAAAATGTTTTCTCAGGATGAATCAATATCTTTTTCCTTACAACTTCCCGTCATTGATAATGAGCTCCACCCAAAAGAGAGAAGACTTAATTCTCAGTCTCCTTATCTGTAAAGTGTGAATAACAAGGAAATTTGTGGGGTTTTAAGAGAAATAATATTCATGTGAGGCTGAGGGACAATTCCCAACATACAGTAAGCACTCAATATGTGCTTTCTTAATATTAATAAGAATATAATGCATTCCAGCAACCTTGACTCAATGTTTTATGGCTATGTCCAACAGACTACAGACACACTGTTGGACGAACTGCTTTGAGCAGATCAGCACAAGCATACTGGGAAAGGTAAGCGCTGACTACGGTTACAGCTGCAGCCACCCAGCACTATGGGGTGGGGGCAGTTTCTCAGACTATTACATGTTGCTTGAGCATTTAATTGTCACTAATGAATAAAGACAGGTGTTCTTTAGTCAAAGCTCCTGAAACATAAATCTTCAAAGATTGATGCAAATTAGATTTCAAGTACAACACTTTTTCTAGAAATTATTTGATAATAGTCTTAGCTCCTCTGCACATCAAAAGGGCATGTTCTTAATGTATCTGACTACACCGAAAGTGTTGTTTAAAAGAAATTAAGATGAAGCCATCCTGAATAAGCTCTCAGTGTCATCTGCACAAAGCCCCACCCAAGGGCCTCAATTCTCACTTCCACATAGGTGTTCAGGTAGCTTAACCTGGGTCTTTGTTTCTTATGACACGGGGGTGGGAAGAGTTGTGGATAGATTTATGTAGCAAATATAAACCTAGGGTATTTGCTGCGTAGGAATCCTAGAAATAAACAAATTGATATATAGTCCTATCCTCAAGAAGCTCAGACTTTCCATTTACAACAGCATTAAAAATAAAATGAGAGATACATTTAACAAAAATTTACAAGATTTGTACATTGAATATTTTGAAGTATCACCAAAAAATTTTAAAAGATCTACATATATGGAAGATATCCCATGTTGATGGAATGGTAGACAATATTGTTAAAAATGTTAAGACTCCCCAAAGTGATTTACAAATTCAGTGGAATCCCTATCAAAATTCCAGCTGACTTCTTTGCAAAAATTGAAAAACTTATCCCAAAATTCATATGGAAGTGCAAGGGGCCCAGGACAGCCAAAGCAATCTTGAAGAAGCAGAGCAAAGTGGGAGGACTCACTTTAAAGGGTACTAAAAAGCTATAGTACTAAGTCAGTATGGTACTGGCATAAGTTTGGATAAATAAATCTATGAGACACAATAAAATCCCAGGGGGAAAAAACTTACATTTACAGTCAGTTTTCCACAAGGGTGCCAAAAACACTCCATGGAAAGAATAGTCTATTCAACAAATGGTGCAGGGAAAGCTGGGTATCTGCAGGCAAAAGAATGAATCTGGAATCTGGACCCCCATATTTTATATAACAAATAAAAATTAATTCAAAATGGATCACAGACAGAAAAGTAAAAACTAAAAATATAAACTTTCTAAAAGAAGACACAGTATAAATCTTTGAGGTCCTAGGATAGGCTTTGGTTTCCTAGATACAATACGAAGAGCACAAGTGATAGAAGAAAAAAGCAGATAAACTGGACTTCATCAAAATTAAAACCTTTTTTTTAAAGAGGACATCATCAAGAAAGGGAAATGACAGGGGAAGGGGGTATCTCAACTGATAGAGTGCGTGCTAAGCAAGAAAAATAAAATAAGTCAATACATCTAATTACCTCACCTGTAAAGAAATTGTTTTAATGTTTAAAAGAACTAAAGTGAAAGCACAATCTGCAGAATAGGAGAAAAATTTTACAAAGCATGTATCTAATAAGAGACTAGTATTCAGGATATTTAACAAATGCTTACACCTGAACAATACAAAGAAATTCGACTAAATTTTTAAATTTTCCAAGGATTTAAAAAAATACACAAATGGCCAATAAGCATATGAAAAGAAGCTCAGCATCACTAGCCAAATCAAAATGAAAATGAGATCTTATTTTACACTCACCAGGATGGTTATAATCAAAACATGCACAATAACAAGTGTTGTTCAGGAGGCAGAGATACCTCATATGCGGCCAGTGGAAAGGGACAATGGTGCAGTTTCTTTGGAGAAGTCTGTTGCTTCCTCAAAAGGTTAGAGTTATATGGCTCAGCAATTTCATTCCTACATGTAGAGTCATCCCTTAGTATCCTCGGGGGGTTGGTTTCAGGAACCCCCCATCCTGGATTCCATAATCCAAGGATGTTCGAGTCCCTTTACAATCAGCCATCTGGATCCATGAAGTGGAAACTACAGATATGGCGGGCCAACTGTACAGCCAACAGAATGAAAACATATTCTCACAAAAACTTGCACATCAATATTCATGGCAGTATCATTCAGAGTAGCCAAAGGTTACAAACAATATCCATCCATCAATGAACGGATAAACAAAATTACCAAGGATAGTCCCACAAAATTTTGGTCATTGAATCTTTGACAAAGGAGGTGAGAACATACAATGGAGTAAAGACAGCCTCTTCAGAAAATGGTGTAGGGAAAACTGGACAGCTGCATGTAAATCAATGAAGTTAGACTACTCCCTCACAGCATACACAAAAATAAATTAAAAATGGCTTAAAGACTTAAACATGTAGACAAGACACTATAAACTTCTTAGAAGAAAACATAGGGAAAACATCTGGCATACATCTCAGCAATGTTCTCCTAGAGCAGTCTACTCAAGCAATAGAAATACAAGCAAAAATATACAAGTGGGATGTAATTAAACTTACAAGCTTTTTCACAGCAAAGGAAACAGTAAGCAAAACAAAAAGACAACCTATGGAATGGGAGAAAATATTTGCAATAAATGAGACTGACAAGAGCTTAATTCCCAGAATATATAAACAGCCTTTACACTTCACAAGAAAGAAAAACAAACAACTCAATCCAAAAATGGGCAGAAGACCTAAAGAAACTTTTCTCCAATGAAGACATACAAATGGCCGATAGGCACATGAAAAAATGCTCAATATCGTTATCAGAGAAATGCAAATCAAAACTGCAATCAAATATCACATCTCGCCAGTCCGAATAGCCATCATTCAGAAGTTCACAAACAATAAATGCTGGAGAGGCTGTGGAGAACAGGGAACCCTCCTACACTGTGGTGGGAATGCAGTTTGGTGGAGCCATTGTGGAAAAAAGTATAGAGGTTCCTCAAAAGACAAAAAATTGACCTCCCATATGACCCAGCAACCCCACTCCTAGGCACATATCCAGAAGGAACCCTAATTCAAAAAGACACCTACACCCCAATGTTCACAGCAGCACTATTTACAATAGCAAGACATGGAAACAACCTAAATGTCCACTGACAGGTGACTGGATAAAGAGGTTGTAGTATATTTGTACAATAGACTACTATTCACCCATAAAAAAAATAATAAAATAATGCCATTTGTAGCAAGATGAATGGACCTGGAGAATGTCATTCTAAGTGAAGTAACCCAGAAAGAGAGAGAAAAATACCATATGAGATCGCTCACATGTGGAATCTAAAAAAACAAACAAACAAAAAAAAAAAAACAAAAAAAGGAAAAACAACCAAACAAAAAGATAAACTTATCTACAGAACAGAAACAGACACAGAGACATTGAAACCAAACTATGGTTACCAGAGGGGAGAGGGTGTGGGAAGGAATAAATTGGGAGTTCAAGATTTGCAGATAGTATGTATAGAGTAAACAGCAAGTTTATACTGTATAGCACAGGAGAATATATTTAGTATCTTATAGTAACTTATGTTGAAAAAGAATATGAAAATGAATACAGGTATGTTCCTATATAAATGAAGTGTTGTGCTGTACACAAGAAACTGATGCAACATTATAAACTGACTAGAATTCAATGAAAATACTTTTAAATAGACAAAAAACGAAAAAAAGAAAAAAGATATTATCAAATCAAAAGAATAAATTACTGATTGAGGCTACAACATGGATGGACCTTGAAAGTTTATACTAAAATAAGCCAGACACAAAAGGGCAAATAGTGCCCTTTTAGGTGAACTGCTCTAAGCGTTTATTGTACTATTCCAGTACATTTTCTGGACGTTTGAAGTCTATCAAAATCAAAATAAAATGTATTATTCATTAAAAACATAAAATGATTCCTCACAGGAGGGCTTTAATTATTAAATGCAGAAATGCATGTAAAGCTCCTGGAACAACAATTTGCATGTCCACAGAGAGTCACTGTTGTCACTGCCACTCAGAGGGTGGTGCCAGCGCTGATGAGGGCTGCCTCCACTCGCTCCCCTGCAGAGAGGAGTGAGGGCCTGGGCTCTGACAGGAAGGGTGACCATGAACATGGGTTAGACAGAGCCACTCCCCAGACTCTGCGTTACCCAGCTTTCTTACACAAACTGCTCCATCTAACATAAACACGCTACAGGGATGGATCTTACAACACAGGGAATATAGCCAATGTTTTGCAATAACTATAAATGGAACATAAAAATAAAAATTGTGCAACTATTGTACACCTGAAACTTATATCATATTGTAAATCAGCTATACCTTTATAAAAATTTAAAAAATAATTTAAAAATTTTATCACTTTAGTATTCAATTCGGTTTTTAAGTAACTACTAAACAGCTTAGAAAGTATAAAATATTTAAGTGTGATAAGTTTGTTTACATATTTATTTACTTTCAGCCTCCTGCTAAAAGAGAAATTAAACAATTTTTTTAAACACAGCTTAACAACCATAACAACAAAAAGACAAAAGTGAGAGTGAAGACAAAATGGAGATTGAATAATTAAATGAAAACAGGGGAAGGTAAAGTCATAAAAATGAATGCCATGAAGTTAGGGTAAGTGTTAAAGGCCGATTAGAAATTCAGCCGTAAGATTCTTGGCAGCTAAAGCAAAAAGTAAAAGATGATGGGACGGGTGGTAGAGCTCAGTGGTAGAGCGTGTGCTTACTGTGCACGGGGTCCTGGGTTCAAGTGCCAGGGCCTCCACGAACAGATAAATACACCTAATTACCTACCCCCTAAAGAGCTCCAAAGAAAAGAAAAAGAGAAATTTCTTTACTAAAAAAACCTGATATTAAATTTAGATTAAATACTTGAAAAAAAAAAAAAGTAAAATAGAAAAGATGAGTGACACAAGCGATAATGCCCGAGAGATCAATCTGCAGTGGCTGCTGGCACGTCCCCATGTCCCACGTGGGAAAATCTGAAACATCCTTCTCACCACTCAGAGTCATCCTCAGCCCACCCCACCCCTCCCCCTGTTAAATGCAGGAGCATGGGTAGGGCCCGGCCTTTGCTCTCTCTGTGTCATCACAGTGAGACAGGATGGAAGGGGGTAGAGCACAGCCATTCAAGGAAGGCCACAACAATTAACATCAAAATGGGGAAGGATTCAATCCCCAATAGGCCTTGAGGCTCAAATTGAAGAGATATAACTTCTAGCAGAGCTTGAGCTTCATTATACACCCATTGTAATAGTAACATGGTGAATAACATGCCCCAAGGCACCATGGCCATCCCAAGGCTAGCCACAAAAGGTCACAGGGTGGGAAATGGCCAACTCCCTGGGAAACCCAGCCCCTTGCCCTTAGGCTGCTCAGTCAACTTATTAGCATATGAAACAACCAAGCCCAAGAAAACGAGCAACACAGCGCCTCCTCGCGGTCACCACTCTCTCTCCCTCTTCCGAGAAGGCCCACACACTGTCTGTGGAGTGTGTACCTACTTTTAATCTGAGCACCCGAACCCCACACCTCGTGGCCTTTCTCTTGCCTTTCAATGTGTCTCTGTGAATAAATCTACCATTACTCAACAGTGGCTTGCTCTTGAAATCTTTCCTGCATGAAGCCAAGGACCCACGTCTGGTGGGGCACATTCCAGGGGCTCAACCAAAGCCTTGGACACAGCCCTTCTCATGCCCCACATCTGTTTTCTTGTATCAACAGGACTGGGATATGAAGGGAGTTCTGAGGCCCCAGCTAAGGGACAGAAGCAGCCCCCAGGGCTCAAAATGGCGGGCAGCCCCTCCCCCAGCAGGGGCCCTGAGGTCGGCCCTGTTCTCTGTGGTTCCCTGTTGTGCTGACCCCCTAGCCAGACAGCGTTCTCCTAGGCCTGTCCCCACAAAACCCTTCTCTCCAACATACAAGCACATCCTCTTATTCAACCAGGAAGTTTTCAGCGCACTTTTTCCTTCCCTAGTAAAGAATCTATCTGTCCTCCCTCCCATCCCACCACTTCTTTCTTTGTGAGAACTCTGTACTCCTCACATACCATCCTGAACGCAGCTGCCTTGCTAGCTGGGACCGAGATGCTTCAGTCTCACACAGCCTGCGTCCTTTCACTTTCCCCTTTCTACCTTAAAAAGCCTTTCCTGAGTCTCCCACCCCTCTGATTCTGAACTTCAGAAAATGCTGAGGTTGCAGTCACTGTGTGCATACCTCCCAGGTTTTGGCTAGTTTTCCTTCGAAAGATCTTCACTAAGGAGCTGCATCAAGAAGTTTAAAGAAGCTATTCTTACATCTGAGCTGAGGAGCCTGCATAAAATTTAAATGGCTTTGAAGAGAGAGTTAACCAGGGACAGAGAGGCCGCAGGTCCTAGTCAACAGTGTCATGAGGCAAAATGTTCTTCAAAGGCTCAGAGTGGCTTCTGAACACGGAGTCGGCAGGGAGGAGATGCCAGGCAGTGAGTGGGGTGAGTGACACTGGGTAAGCTTCCCCAGCTGGGGAAGAATTGGATTTTGTTCTAGTTTTCCAAACAATTTCTGACTACCTTTTTCTCTTATTGTCACATACCATTTCCTACGAATTAAGAAAAATCAATGTCAGTCATTTGCGCCACTTGTTAGAAGCTACACAATGCCATTCACAGGGCTGGGATATAACAGCCACACCAGTCTAGGTTGAAAGACCAGTGGGGGTATTTCCAAGGTAATCACGGGCATGCAACAAACTCCCCAGCTTCAATTACCTCATCTCAAATGTGAGGCCAATAAAACTACCAAGCAAAGTGCGTGATGATTATGGCCGACATCTGTTTACTAGGTAAGTGCCCGTAAGAGCTGCCGCTGAATGGGGAATGGGTATGATCAACGAGGCCAAGTCAACCTGGTCACACGCGCCCTGCCTTCCTGCGTTGGTGCAGGACCGGAGTTTGTTTAGCTGAGATGAACGCCCCCAGAGCAGCCCCGAAGGGAAAGCTCCCAGCTCTGCGTGGCGAGGCGTGTTCTTTCCTTCTCAGAGCTGATCACACTTTGCAGTCGTCTGTTTGTACATTTATCCCCTTAATACCTGCCTCCTCTCCGGAGTTCTGCTTAAGCAGCACAGGTCCAGGTTTGTGTTGCTGCCTACTGGATATTCTGGGCTGGGAGACAGGCGACCCCACGTCTGGCTCTGGGGCTGAACGGAGAGGGCAGAAGGCCCAGCACCCAAAATTATGGTCTGACTTTGGGCAAATTACACAGTCTTCTTTACCCTGAGATTCCTCATCTGTCCATGAAAATAACTGCCCATGGCATATAGAGTTTCAAGGATTAAAGGAAATCACCAAATTCACAACCTATTCAAGGGGCTACCAGTGCATCCTCAACAGGCACATGCTACCTTTACGGCTGTGACACACGCTAAGCGGGGCGGACAGACACAGTGAACACTGCTAAGTGCCTGTTTGTTAAGTGTTTCATGAGTGTTATAATACTGTTTACAACTTACAACAAACCCAGGAAGAAACGAATATTATAATGCACATTTCACAGATTCACCAACAGATTAAGGGAGGTTACACTCTAGTCCAAGGCCCTTTGGTGAGGAAATGGCGATTTAAACCTGTATCTGAGCCCAGGCCTGGGCTACATCTCTCTCCAATCCACCTGTCCAATACACAAGTTTGCACAGGCCAGCTCTTAAATGCAATGTGTGTCACCGTTTGTCAATGTTTGTTAATTACCATAAACTGCTCTCAGAAACCGCTACAGAAAAGACAGGTGGACCCACATCCCTGCCAACAAAGTAGAGGAATTCTGCCTTGCCTTCTCCTGTAATGTGCAGAAACCCTTCCCTACACCACCAAATTCAAATGTATGCTTCATCCGTGTTTACGTTTGCCCACGGAATATTAAAGTAGAAGGTACCTGCAGTAATTCTATCTCGGTTCCTTTCCAAGTTTCCAGATTATCCACAATCAGTCTGTGAATGAAAATACTACAATGTGAATGAAAATACTGCAACCATGTCAGTAAACAAATAATGCTGAAACCAAGTCATCAGCGGCTGCCGCCATCCCCCAGCGAAGACAGGCCTGAAGACCAGCCTCTACAGCCACTCACAACAGTGCCCTCTGAACAGAATGAGAATAAGACAAGACAGGATACTTGCCCTAGATAGCTAGGTGCTTGTCTAAAGAATGAATCCAGTGAGCCCAAATGATACATAGAAAATCACTAAACTCTTTAACTTGACATACCTGGCTTTCTTTAGATAACAATGTTTTATTGTTCCAACTACCTGGTCTTTGTTGTAAAGCTCCTATATATCCTAGCTCCTCCCCAACCTCTTTGGAGCAGTCCCTCCGAGCGATCTGAGAGGCTGTCATCCCGGCTCGAGTCCTCCCGCCAAATAAACATAACTCTTAACTTTTAGGCTGCACATGTATTTCAGTCAACAGTTTTGGACACCATGAAGGGACCCAGAGCAGACTTTCTCCACCTGAACTCTCCGAGTATCCGGAGCCTTCGTACCAGCAGTGGCCCTTTGTGCCCATCCACCTCCTCGGGGAGCCCAGATGAATTTGGGTGAGTCTATCTTGGTTCTCGGATCTCCCATATTGGGTGATAATCCTGAGTTTTATTTGGCGGTGTATCCAGGTACCTGGCCCTCCAGTTGAAAGATACTGGGGGGGAATAACCCACCCAGTGGAGACATACTGGGTGGGGCCTGGTTGAAAGATAACGGGAAACACCCATCTTTAGGAGACGTCCAAGGTGGGGCTGGTTGAAAGATACCAGGAAAATACCCAGTGGAGACATCCAGAGTGGGTCCATGTTGAAAGACACTGGGGTCAGGACTGAGTGGTTAGGTAAGAGGCTGGTCTAATGTTTTCCTCAATTTGGTTACCTCCATTGAATTTTTCAGAATAAAAGTAAAACTCTTATGAAGAACCTTTCAACTCCAAAAATGGGACCCCCTTCCTGGCTGGTAACAGTTTTCTCGGATGACTGAGAAACTTGCAGGAATGGTATAGGCAAAGACTTCATGCCATAGAGTTGTCCCTGTGGGAAAACCTACTAGCAATTTTATTCTGACAACCCTACCTTAGAATGGGGAATAGAACTTAAAAAAAAAAAAAAAAAAAAAAGAAAGAAAGGAAGAAAGGAAAGGAAAAAAAGATAAAGAAATGACAGATTGCCAGCCTCCAACTAATACCCCAGCCAGGTTTATATACATACAAAACTTACAAATTTAATTGGAATTAAAAAAAATCTCACTCTTAAAGTAACTAACCAGGACTGATAAAAACATTTTTTGGAATTCTGGACTTATAAAAACCAAAATCCTTTTAGGGGGAACTTGGATTTCTCTTCCTGTGTCCTTGAAATATAAACGTTTTATCTTTCGCTGGGTGTTTTATGTGTGTGTATGTATGTATATATGTGTTTCCTTTTTGTTTTTAATGGAAAATTTGGACTCTGCCATGCAAAAGGTACAAGTATTGTGTACATATGGTGGCCACACAAATAAATTGGGATTCTCAACAATCCTTTGTATCAATTTTCAGGCATTTTGCCATCTTAACCTTTGTTGCATCAATCTGGACCATGAACTGCTTTACCTTTTGGAGAGTAAACTTTTGAATTTTATTTAGGCAGCACCCCTACTCTCATTTGGAAAAGCCTCTTCATCTTATTCGTTTAAAATCACTATATATATATAAATTGATGGCCATATGATGGATCCCTTAATTTGGAAAAACTTTTAAATTGGTGAAAGTTGAAAGAGCTCTCATTATAAACAGCCGTTTTATTGGTACCTATTAAAATCAAGTTTAAAGGTAGAAAATATATCTAATGTTTAATCTAAGAACTTATTTTACAAAAACTGGTTTAAAAAGCTACATTTATGTTTTTCCTTTCCCATTAATGGTTTTAGAGATGTTAATAAAATCTTAGAATAATTAATGTTAATTAGGTTGAGTAACTGGAAAAAAGAATGTAAAAATGTCGAAAGATTTTTTTCTTAACAGAAAAAAAAAAAAAAGAAAGATAAGGGGATTATCCAAAATGGGTAAATTTTTTTGATGGTTATTTTGAATGAGATAAATAAAATGGACATTTTTGGATTTAGAGACAAGGTTTTGATACTACACTACGTAAAGTTAAAAAAAAAATGGCCAAAGAGATCACCTACTGCCCCCCAAAATTAAAGTTCAAAGAAGTCCGTTTTATTTGCCCCAGTTTAAAATGTATGTATTTATAGGGATAGACACATATAATATATGTAGACTGTGATATTTGATCAATGACTGGGGCAACAGACCAATTAATCAAATTAAAAGTTGAGAAGGGCCTAAGTTCTTTGACTCAAACTTGGGGATCCCAGAGACTTTTCTATAAAATTAGATACAGTGAAAAAAAAAAAAAAGAAAAGAAAGGAAAAGAAGAAAAAGGCTTCTGGCATTCCTTCTAGAAATAAAAATTATTGATTAAACCTAATAAATATTAAAATTAAAGGTATAAGGTTAATAAAATTGAGATAAATTTTGTAAAATTGGTATGTTTAAATGGGCTTTATATAAACATTTTGCTTAATTATGTTGTGGGATAGATATGTTTCAATGGAAAAACGCTTCCCCTTCTTGGTATTACAAGGCTGGGCACATTTCTGTCCCTCAGAAAATATTAATTGAACAAAATAAACGAAACCAATAGAGTTAAATGAGCCGTCCAATATAATGTAAAACTAAAAACTAATATTCAGTGGCTAATAGAAAAATATAATAAGAGGTTTACCCTGGGTTTAACTTATAACTCAAGGAAAAGAGACCTCACTAAATGCCTTATGCAAGCTTTGGAAGACAAGATAAATTGAACCTTAAAGTTTTAAAACATGGAATTCTTTGTTTACAGCTCTTCTCACTGATACAAAAAAGCCAAATAAGGAGATACAATTGGGCCTGCGTCACAGAGCAGTTCTCTGGGGAACTGGAAGTGTCTGTCATTGTCTTGCAGATCAGAAATATATATACAGCAAACAGTGACCTAGGACTGAGCCTAATTAGCTCAATGAGAGAAAACTTAAGGCCAAAGGAATTTTTGGCATTTTAGAACTCAGAACTCTGATGGGTCCGTCAGACTTTGTCAAGAAATCTTAAATGTCTTTTTCATAAATAGTAAGCCTTAGTGATTTGAGCAAGCAAATTAAGCTTACTCCAACTATTATTATACCGATCTTATAAGTAAGTTTTAAAGTGAAGCTATGAGATCTCTAGCTTTGGTCTGTTTATAAGCCTGAGTACACATTATAGATGTGAGATATTTCTACAGCTAAAAAAAAAAAAAAACACAAAGTCAAAGAGCTCTGCTTAATTGACGTAAAAAGTAATAGCTTACAAATTAAGTATTTTTAAAATAAAAACTGACTAAGTTGACCTTCAGGTTCACGTGAACTGGAAAATATTCAATATTAAGATAACACTTGGTATTGTTTAGTTTAAGTATGTTCTAATTAATATAGACATCTTTAAAGTCATCAATATTAAGTATAATACCTTTACTGTACCTAGGTTTAATGAAAGTCAAATAAGATCCTGTTATATATGTTACAGATTTGTCAAAAAAAATAATAGTAATGTGGTGTGATAAAATTTGAAGTAAATTAAATGCAAATGAGATGAGAGTTTTGGGTAAATTTTTTAAAATATATATTTAAAATGTATGCTTAAGATAATCTCTAAATGTTTGGTATCTAAATTCTAGAGTTGTGCTAAATTAAGTTAAATGATAGGATTTTATTTAATAGCTATACCATTTTCAGATAAAATAAGATTGAAATATGAATTACTTAACATATGACTTCCTCTTACAGAGAAACTAAAGGTGTTTAGAAATATTAATAAATGCTTGGTGCCACTCTGAAATAGTCTCTATTATTAAGGGAAAGATCTCAGTATCCTAGGAAGGTAAGATAAATGTGTAAAGGAAGATATAATGAATGGAATTATATTTTGTTAATGAAAAATAGTGACTTTGTCCTTAATCTGGTTATTCTGAATGGAAGAAAAAATAAGGGACACACTAATACGAGTATAGAAAGCTGGGGAAGGCTTGTGGAAGAGGAACCCTGAGGAAAGAGTTTTGTACGTGGTCAGAATTGGCTAAGTTTAGAATCAATTTCGGCAAAGTAAATGAATCTTAGAAGTAAGCTGGTACAAGACTACATTTGGTTTTCTCTCTGTTAAGGGGACAAAATTTTCTTAAAATATTAATCCACCTTCAGTAACAAATTGTAAAGCTTCTTATGCGACTTAAGTGATCTGTTGTGCCTTTACTTTTGAAATATTTTCTTGTTAAGGAGTAAGTACTACTTTACAGTGATCTATACGTTTATCTGACCAAGTGTTTTGAAAACTTTTAACAAGCTCCCCAAATATCAATTTCTCATTAAAATTCTTTTAGTCTCCAGTTAACTATGGGATGCTACAAAGGGTCCCTGAAACATCTCAAAGAGAGATTTTAAAGTAGTAAGTTTCATTTGGCATGTTAACTAACATGGGAAGTATTGTCAAATGAATAATAAACCTTCCTAGGTTATATTGTATGAGAAAATATTATTAATATAGCTATTCTAGAAATTATATGGACTCCCTAACATTCTGGTATATCTGAAATGTTACCAGTCATAATTCTGGTTATTGTGACCAGGTTTCTTTATAGATTACAGTGTAATGTTGTTTAACCATGCTGTTAATTCTGTTGTCATTTATAGGCAGGTAATTGTTTTCTTCCGATGATTTTGCAAAATACTCTCTCTTCAAGGAGATTTACTGATTTCTAATAAATTTCAAACTATAGCACTGAAATAAACTGGGTAAGAAATGTTAAAGGTCTAATGAAAACTCTGATTAAAAGAATTAGTTACGTGGGACTGAGTAAACTGATGAATATGGTTACAATTTTTGATTTTGTCTGAAATACTACTGGCTTTTAACCTGTTTACCAGACATAAAGAAACTCTTCTCCTTAAACTAGTTATGATTCACATCAATTTGATAAATTATACCTATGTAAGCAGACTTAGAACAGTTATCTTTTCTCTCTATCTGATCTCTCAAGAGACTAAAATCTTTAAGGTCCCCAGTGGCTCTATGAGATAAATTAGGAAGATCGTCTCCTAACAGGTATAGGAACCTGAAGGTATTTTAAGGACTTCAAAAAGAAAAGAATCTACCTAAATCTGTTAGGCAGAAATCTATGACAAGCCCTTGACGGGGCTTTCCTGGCCTTAGCAAACCTTATTAACATTCTAGCTTAAAAGTCCTTATTAAAAGTTCCAACACAGCCAATTTAAAAGAGCCTATATGATCAAATAATCAGACTTAACTTGTAAACAAATTCACCTTGATTTGACTATATTTGATAAAAATGAGGGAACTTTAGAGAGAAAAAGATTATATTTTAGTGGATATTAAATTCTCGTGTTGTTAATTGAGGTCTATATTTAGTAAGACACTTCCCAGATCATTCCTTGCTGTCATGTTACATTGCTGCAAAGTTTAATTGAATTATTAAAAGGACACTGTATGTTTCTTTCTGAAGCTTAGTAATATATCCTTGGGTAAAGATCCAATGCCCCATGACATGCGGCCAGGGGATTATACATACTGGAACAGGCATGACATAAAAAACTGTCTCCAACATGAATGGAGGGACTCTATCAGGTACTCTTAACTAGACCATACACAGCAAAGCTGAAGGAAAGTGACTTTCAGATTCATTTCCAATCAGAAAGAGCCCCTGCAGTGCACTGGCCTATAGAGCACTGCTCACCTTAAAACAAGGCCCAAATGGAGAAAAAGCTACCAGGCCAGGATGAGAAGACGACGACATATGAGGTAGACAGCTGACCCAAGACACCAGACCAGGCCTGTATACCAATTACTTTGATAATTTCTCCTACCTTTGATTATGAACTACTCCAATTGTTAAGTTTATGGTAAATTACCTATGTCTAGTACTTCTGTGTTACCTTGGTGGGTTTCCCTACTCCAAGGTTCTAACTAGATAGCCCTCAGAAACGTTATTCTAAAAAGGAAATTATAGTTCTGTTTAGGCCACTGTTGATCTTACATGGTGGGAGACCTCACCTGGCCAATTAATACCTGCTCGAAGCCTGACCATAAATACCAACTTTCTCGTAAGATCACTCAAACTCAGTCAGAAACACAAGAAAAATTTTAACCCAAAAATATAACTTCTTGACTATTAAATTCTTAATCGTGACTTTATTAACGTTACTAGCTCTATTACCTATATCCTGTCTATTTTATAAGATTGTTTTCTCTTACATTTCCCAAAGTGTAGCTAGGCCTACAACAAGATTGATGATGGCAAATCATATTGAAGAAATACATAAAATTTATAACCCTGCATAAAATAATTATAACAGTGTGATTCTAGGTATGGGAATGAGCAACGAAGGGTAAACATTTCCTGGATCATAACAGACTAGTAAGACAGGCCATCCAGAGAACTTTTAGTATCAACAGGGCCTGATAAAAACACCTAACACCTTGAATGGCAGGTCAGAAGTTTCTTCAACCTGAACTAGGAATGAGCCTTCATAGCACCCTGGGACAAAATTGGTCATGAAATGTCTCTCAAAATATTGGTCGAATTTAGGACCAAGGGGGAGCACTGTGAATGAAAATACTACAATGTGAATGAAAACACGGCAACCATGTCAGTAAACAAAGAATGCTGAAACCAAGTCATCAGCAGCTGCCACCATCTCCCAGGGAGGACAGGCCTGTGCATCCAGCACCCTGCTCAGAGGCTCTTCCTCCCCTGCTCAGCCTAGGCAGCCACTCAGAATGGTGCCCTCTGAGGGGACTCAGAATAAGAAAGGACAGAATACTGGCCCTAGATAACTAGGTGCTTGTAAAAGGAATGAATTCAATGAGCCAAAATGTTTACTTCCTCCCATACAAAGAAAATCACTAAATTCTTGAACTTGAGATGCCTGGATTTCTTTAGATAACAAGCAATCTTTTATTCTTCCAACTCCCTGGTCTTTGTTGTAAAGTTCCTATATAATCCTAGCACCTCCCCTACTTCTTGGGAGCAGTCCCTCAGACAGATTTGAAGGCTGTCATCCCGCCTCGAGTCCTCCCGCCAAATAAAGCATAACTCTAAACTTTCAGGCTACACATTTCTTTCAGTCGACAAGTCCCAGAATAGACACAACTCATCAATTCTGTAATGGAACACACTGGATCAGGAACCAAAAGCATGTTCTAGTCCAGAAAAACTACGGGACCCTCTTTCTTCCTGTCATTATACAATCCCACCAGAACTCATTAATTTGCTGTCTGCTCATCTGGCAACCAAACTCAGAGAAGAGTCAACTCAGCAGAGTGCCGTGCTGGGGAGAACACCCCGCAGCAGCATGGCGGGCTGCCTGCCCTCCCGCACGCTCTGCTGACCCCTAGTGTCCTCCGTGGAGACCAGGCCAACAGAGCTGTTCCCAACAGCTGCAAAGTCCCACACATTAAATAAAAGCATTTTACTTTATACGATATGTTACGTATATAACCATCTCTGAAGACAGCTTTGCAAGAAGCCCAAATCTTCAACATTAATCTGCAAAGGCAAATGCTGCCCCCAAGGGAAAACAAATCTTAAAACGATGCTAAGGCCTCCAAAGTCCTCTCCAGGACCATCAATCAAACTGCCTGCAGGCCTGCAGTTGCAGGCGGCTACATATCCGTTTTTAAAGCAACCCCTTCCTGCCGTCAGGTGCTAAAATGTCCCTCTACGCCCTCCCATCTGAGGGTAAGAGCAGCCAATGCAGAACCTTGCAGGGAAGCACTGACAAGACTGGACACAGAGGATCAGAGCTAAACTAAGCCTTCTGATGACACGAGCTTGTCACTCTGTCATTTTACAGATGAAGCTATATAGAGAGAGGTGGGGTGATCTTGCTCAAAGTCACACAGCTAATAAGTGGCAAAGTCTGTAACCCAGCTACACCCTCCAGTGTGACGCCCCCGCTGGGACGCCCACAGGGTTCTCTCGTGCCTGCCGGACCAGTCCTTTACTGTCACTCATAACCCACCAGACGGTCTGAAACTAGCCTGCCTTTTCAGCCTCTTCTCCCTCTAGTTTCTCAGGAACAAGGCTGCTCGGGACACTGTGTGACTTCCGGCTCCCCAAACCCTCCGTGCTCAGGGTGGTCTTGCCTGTGCATCCAGCACCCTGCTCAGAGGCTCTTCCTCCCCTGCAGGAGGACGTTTCCAATCTCCGCAGGGACACCCCCTCAGGGAAGCCCTCTTTTCCCCCTCAACATGGCAGGTGTCCCAGGCCACATCCCGAGCTGCCCCATTAGGACTGCGGGTGCCCAGGTTTGCTAGTCAGACCAGCAGCCTCAGAGCCAGGGTTTATGCCCGGGTCACCCTGCAAACCTACTGCCCGCCACACAGCCCCCAGCCAGCAGGTCACCTGGAAGTCGCAGCAAGTGCCCCACCCAATCCCGAAGTCTCTTCATTTGCCAGCACCGCTGATGACTGTTCTCCAACCTTTGGTCAGTTTTGCACAAAACAGCAGCTTCCACTCTGAAGCAGGGGGTTTTCTCTTCTGCTCCCCATCCTTACTGGAAACGTCAAGGGAAACCAAAAGGCCTTTTCTCAACCCTTTTCTGATGACACCCTCCCACCCACAATATTCACATGCTCAAGAGCTTTGGGTCCACGTGGTTTTGTTTCCCATACGCTAAGTGGCTCAAAACACTGCGGGATTCTTTCTCTTTTGAGAGTATTTGTTTGTACTGAGTTTATCGGCTTTAATCACTTTTTGTGTCTCCCTTCAGTGTCCCTAGCAGTTGTCACTTCTTACTCCCTTCAGCAGCCTCCCTCCCAACATCTAGTCTAGGAAGTCAGCTGTGATGAGGGGCCCGGAGGCAGTCACAGAAGATGGAACTAAGGCACAGAGAGGCGACATAATTTGCCTGAGAAGATCAGCTTCAAGCCCCAACACTGTGTGTCACGTCCCTCTGTTTAACTCTTATGCTAAACTAGTTAATTTTTTATAGATTATGGTTATAAACAGATGAGGTATCAAAATACATACAAGGACACACATCAACTCTATGATGTTCATTAACTCCACTATTTTGTTTCTATTTATTTTATTTCTGTTAAAAAAAATTAGGAACCTCTTCAGTCAATATAGCAAAATGTTACTGGGTTTTAAATCCAGAATTTAGAGGCGTAAGTGTATCATTAATCATAATTATTTGTATGCTCACAAAATGATTTGACAGTCTCTCTCCCCTCCCGCTACTCGCTACTGGCTCTCACCTGAGCTCCCAGACCACACATCGAACAGCCTTTCACTTTACTCACAGCTGAACTCATCAGTTTTCCCCCAGAGCTCCCTCTGCAGCTTTCCCTCCTCAGAGCACAGCAGGACCATCACTTACCTCATTAATCCACCCAGAAACCTGGGCCTAACTCCAACCTACCTACACAGACATCATTCATCCTTTCCTTTTTACCATCTAAACATGCCTAAAGTCTGTTCGTTTTTTCCCAGTGACTGTCCCACTGACTGTCCCACCACTCAGGTGGAAGCCACCAACACTGCACACCTGGACTCACGAGTCTCCCAAGTGGCCCCACAGCCGCTCTCCCATACTAGACACAAATGGGATAATGTCACTCCCGTGCTTTTATGACTCTTTTCAAACCTACTGTTCTTAGAAGAAACTCCAAGTTTTTCACCTGGTGAAGGTGTTTGCCATGAAACTTTGAGCTCAGGAACGGCAGGACCCCCCTCCTTCTTGGCCCACCTCTTTCCCCAAGGCCCAGCCCTCTCCCCCTCAGCCCCGCCCTCCGGCACAGCGCTGGCACAGGAGGATCTGCTGAGCTACACCAGCCTGTATTCTAACCCTGGTCTTGAGTTCTTAGCAAAATGCTTCACTTATCCATACAAATCCGAGGTAGAATAGAAAGATTTTAGATGTTGAGCTAGACTTTTGATTTGGGGATTTTGCACTAGCAACCTGCAAGTCCATGTTCTAATGATTCTGTCTTCTTAAAATCCCACCCAGGTTTTATTAGTATTTGTGGAATGTCTTCGGAGTAAAAGGGACTGTACTTTAACAGACTATATATTTTATAACATGAACAACCAAGACAGGGTCACAAATGGAATCGCCACACAAGTGACAGAAGACAGGTGAGAGGCACAAAGCAACAGGTATCAAAGATGGTAAGAGCAAAGTTGTTTCGCAAACCCCCCCAAAATTCCTGAAAGAACCAAAAATTCTGAATTTTGAAAGTAAAAGGCTATCATATATAGAAATAAAATAAATGATTCTCTTCATCAGTGTTTCAAGATCTGACTCCAGATATTTTAGCAGGCCATACTGAATCCTAGCACAGAAAAATCAGATGGACTAGTGGTGAGTAAGTTCCAGGAAAACGGCAGTAATTCCTTCACTTGTGTAAAGACATACACTCACCTGCCGAAGGTGAATGTAGAACGCATTCTGGAGAAATTTGGAAGCTTCCAGGGTCCGCTTCTGAATGGCAAGGACACGGACAGCTTGGGAGCATGCTTCTAACTCAGTCACCGGCATTCTTACACTGCAGGTGGATATGGAGGCCCTCAGTCGAGAGCAGAGGTGTTCCTGTCGTGTTTCCCAGGCCACGCCTCGGGGACTCAGTGCCCTGCAGCATCCCGGCCCCAGGCGAGGACACGCAGCGTGGCCCACCCAAGCAGGAGGGGCACTGTGCTTGAGAAATCCCATCCCCGATGGGGGCAAGAGGGGCTGGTGGGGTTGAGTGAACCTATAAATGCCCACAGAAATATGCCTGCATTCATTCAAGTGATACAAGCAACAGTAGCAGGCTATTTAACAAAATTTCAATTTTCAGTGGAAATTTTGCCATTCCTTTCCACTTGTCCCCTGCACTCTGAGACAGGCTTAGGCTCTCTCACACCTGCAACTCTGAAGCCATAGTTGTGAAGTCATTTTAATTTGCTGCAAGTGTCCTCGCTCCCCGTGTCACTGTGTCTGTCCTCTCTTAACACAGTCCACAGTCGGATATCTTCCTGGATCTCTACCTGAGTTCCTTTCTCCTCCTCCTCAGATCCTGAGATAAAGGACAAGTGAAGACCCATGACCAGAAAAGGCACTGTGGACTTGACCGAAGTCCATAGTGACCCCCTAGGTGAGTGCTGCCCACCCCTTACCTTCGATTCTCAAGGTTCTGCCCAGGGTGACATCCAGCCCAGAGAGGTGGCCCAATTAAAAGCTATGTGGCTTGGGCACGGGGACAGGTGCAGGAGCTGGTTCCGGGGCCAGGCCCCTCCCCACGTCTGCTCCCCTCTCCCCCGAAGCCCCGCTGCCAAGCACTCAGTCTCCGTGATCTGATGTCCTTCTCTTCTACTCTACTCCAAACCCTTTTCCTTTTCCTTTTTTCCCTAATTATCCCCAGCTGGAGTGATTTTTCAATCGCAGTATCTAAAAAATTTCCTGCAGCCGAAAATGAGGTCTCCAGATATCAATGCCCATATGCTGGCTCCTGAAGAGAGCCGCTGGCTAGGGGGACCCTCACCAACACTCACGGGGCATCAGACATGTTCCAGGGTCGGCCACCCCCAACAAGAATTTGCTGTGATCCCTATGCCCGCACAGCATCCCTGCTCACAAAAATATAGTTGGCCCACTTATCGGTTATTAAGAAGCAAAAATACAAAATTGCTCATGTTTCTTACTAAAATTATCTATAAAGCGGAAAAGGGAATTGTAATTGTAATAGAAAAGAACAATTTTGACCCCATGTTAGGTCTGTCCCTTTGGCTTTAACCCTGTGCCCTCTTTTCTAGTCTCAGACTTGCTATCTCGGCACCATTTGTAAAAGAAAGTTGCCTTTAGACTGAAATATCCAGGACAGCCTCTTCTCCTGGCCGTGATCTTGAAGGATGCTAACTAATCTGCACTTATGTAGAGATGGCAAGTTGCAAAATAGAGAATAACTTTGTTTTATTTTTGGAGGTTTTACAGGGGCAACATGATTTGATCCACATGGACAGCTGCAAGAACAGCGGATTCAAAGGACAAGCAATTCATACAACAAGAAGTTTCCAACAACCAACTGCAGTCCCGCTCCTTTTTAGTATAAAAGGAGACTCAATTCTGACTTGGGGAAGATGGTTCTCCAGGACATCAGTCTGCCATTTTCTGGGTCTGCCAGCTTTGCAAATAAAGTCACTATTCCTTGCTCCAACACCTCATCTCCCAGTTTATTGGCCTGTCATTTGGTGAGCAGAATGAGTTTGGACTCGGTAACAAAATGACTGCATTGGAGGTAGTATGTCTCCACTGTTTCCTCGTTTCCAATATGTAACATGCACATTATTTATGATCTAGTGCAAATAATTCATCAAAGACAACCACAAAAAGAAACTATACTCACCTAGCTATCAACACTGAAGTCAAAACCTGTCAATTTTATATGCTGTTTAAGAACACAACCGAAAAACCTAACATAGGGAGTCGATTCCACAGAAATAAAATTATTTCTACTCCTTCAAAACTTTTTCTTTTCTTTTCTATTTTATTTTGTTTTGCTTATTGAAAAGAAAATAAAAGTCAAATCATTTTATTTCACGCCTTTTTGTTATAGTTGCATACTTTAAATACTACAAAAAGACTTAAATTGCAATAAAAAATTGTTCATATATTAGTATACAGATATATACACAATCAATGGCGATTAGGAAAGGAATGGACATTTACTAAAATTCCACTGCAATCCAGTCTTTTACAAGCATAACATGGAATATAAGCTCTATTATCCAGGGAGCCTCACCCACATTCTCACTACTGAGTCCCTTAGTAATCAACCACTAAGTCACCAGCATAGAACCATGTGATCAGTATTTTAGGAATAAATGAGGGAATTAGCTCATTCAATTCTAAAACAAAAACCCTAAAATAAATACTGAACTTATTTACAGATAAAGAAAATTTGTCCCCAAAAAAGTAAAGTTTCTTCCTCAAGGTCACAAAGCTAATAACTGGTAAAGGTAAGATTTGAACTAATCTGCCTGATTCTAAAAACTAAGTTGGAAATCCCATTCGACTGGGGAGTGTCCAGCTGCACAGCCTATCACCCTATCTTTGTTCAGAGCTGGCCTTAGACAGCCTGAGACAGCACCCCATTCCTGTGGAACTCGAGGGCAAATGATAACAATAAGGATTTTATATCCAGCAGTTTCTTAGGTCTCATGTATATAAAGTGTCAGCAGGTCAGCAGAAAATCTCTGGGAAACATGAGTGGGTCCAGACCTTTTTACTGATTAGAAACTCAATCTATCAGGATAGAGTGACCTTCCCATGAGAGGCCACATGGACATAAACTAAAGGCAGCTGAACAATGGAAACTAGCAAGACCCCGGAACTCAAGCAAGGATCCCTGCCATCCCCCACCCAGTTGCCTCTTCATCCGCGTGGACATGAAGACAGAAGACCCGGGTTCTTGTCCAAGTTACACTATCATGGATTCTCACCCATAAAAAGGTACGACTCTATGCTGTCGTAAGTCCTTTCCAACTCAAATATGATGACACCAATATCTCAGCAGAATATCTATGTCTCCACTTCCCCTCTTCTAATAGGAGACTATTTCTGTGGACACAAAGCAGAAATCCAATTTAAAAAACCATGCAAGAAGCCAGGCGAATTTCTGCTTAAGAGACTTTGCTCTCACGCTCAGTGAATGAAAACTCAGAAAAAGTGGTCCTTCTCCCTCAGCAAATGGGAGGTAGCCTGATTGTGTGTGTGTGTGTGTGTGTGTGTGTGTGTGTGTGTGTGTGTGTGTGTGTGTGTAAATCAAATATAATCATGTCTGGGACGTGTACAGATTATTTTTAATTTCACTGTAATTTCATGGGGATGAGCCAACATTTAAAGTAATTTGAATGTAGTGTTCTGAGACAGACTCAGTCTCTTTTGGTGGAGGAGGTGAAAGGGGAGAGTAAAGGAGGAAAGAGGTAAATGAAGCAAAGAAGTAAGAATACTGCTAGGGAAAGGCAAGACGTTAATTTTGTTCCTCATTGCATCACATACAAATTAGGGACTGGCTTTCCCCCGATGTCTTATCGAGCACTGAGTTGCAGAAGAAGAGGCGACAGCCCATTTCTCACTGAGATTGTGACTGTACGTGGCATCTTATAGACACAAATCATTTACCCTGATCAAACACTCTAGCAGCAGGCTGTAATTCTCCTGTTTTGAGAGACAAGAAAACAGGAGTTCAAAGCGGGTAGATAACTTGACAAAAGTCAGAGGACCAGTAAACAAGAGAGGATGAATTCAAACTCAGATCTGAATGTAGAGTCTCATCTTCCCACTCCCAGGGCTGGAAAATCCTTAACACACAGGCTCCCCAGCTCCCCTGCAGTGTTCCTGGCGCCAAGCATTTCCCATGGTAATGGTCTCCAGTTCTCACAGACACAGCGCTCTGTGCAGCCAATGACCTTGATCAGACCTTGATCAGACCTTGATCATCTACCTGCCATGCCCACCAGGCTTCACCATACAGGCAGGAAAGCTGGCTTTCAAGTGCATACAAAGCCACCCTTGGTCTAACCTGGGCTCTTCTGCGGCTTCTCCAGCCTAAAGGCAGCCATGAAAGTGCTCACAGTTTGTACGTGAGCCACACTACCTCTCTCCATCTGTGTCCCCACCTATACTACTTAGCTATGAACATTTTGAGAATCTTGGAAAAAATTTTAAAAAACAGAAAAGAGGATTCTGGAACAAGTACTTAATACTTACAATTTTAAATGACAAGTTACAAAGTGAGTATTGACAAACCGAATCTTCCTTTCTAAATGTCAGTTTTAAGCATTTAAAAATATAATAGCAAAAAATTCTCACTTACAAAATTAACAAAAACACAAACAATAATCTGGAATAAATTCAAAAATAATGCCCATATTCTAAATGGAGAAACTTCAGGACTGTATTGAGGGTTAAAGTAAGAGGTATGAATGTAGAGACATAAACATATTGCATGGAGAAAAGCAGTTTTGTAAAGATGTAAGTTCTCCTAAGAATAATTCAAAACTTACTAAAAAATCCCATGAAAATTCCAATCTGATTTTTTTAACTTGAACAAAATATTTTGGAATTCTTCAGGAAAAATAAAGTCATAATACTTGACAAGAAAATTTGGGATGGAAGAAAAGAATCAAAAAAAAATCAGACTGCCAGTTATTAAATAAATTTTTACAATATGTAAGATATGGTGCTGGAGTAAGGAAAGGAGATTGACAGAAGGGAACCATGAGCTCAAAAAGAGACTCTAGTGTATGTAAGTATTTCGTACAGGTGGGATTTCAAATCAAAGAGAAAATTATGAATTCAATAATTGTCCTGGGACAGAGAATCACCTGGAAAGAATAAATTCCATTCCTGTCATAATGACCACAAGATAAATTGCAGATAGTGATGTAAATATTAAAAAGTACTAGTAACAGCAAATACAACTCTTTGCTCTTATTAACTCAACTTCTCCTCACTATAACATGTACTATTATAATCTCCATCTTAGAGATTAAAAAAACCTACAGAAGAGATTTATTCCATTATAAGAGAGTATTTCTAAGAATAATGTCAAAGATAAAACCCATAAGGAAGACATTTACTATCCTAAGAATAGTTTGAGCCACAACAAAAATCAGAAAACTTCCTGAACAAAATGAAAGGAAAGAAATGACAAGAAAAAGCTCTGTGATACATGTTGATGAATTCACGAAGTTAATTTTCATAACATACAAAAAGCTGTCACAAAGCAACAAGAAGCTCCCTCACTTAAATGTGGGCAAAGGACAAAAGGAATCATTCATTTTAAAAAAGTCAATTGGCTAATGAGTGAAAAATGCTCAAAACTTCACTGGTCATCAAATGCAAACAAAAACAATGAAAAAGCACTTTTGCTTATCATATTGGCAAATATTTTTAAGATATTCTAGCTAGTGTCCATCTGTGGGAGAACAAATCATGAGCGACTTTTTCAGAGGATGACATATCAATGGATTTGTAAGCTCTGAAAAACGTACATACACACTGACTCAACTCCACTTCTAGGAATCGTTTCCTTTAGGAAAAAAAAATCAGTCCAAAAAGATGTACCCATCAGGGCATTTACACAGCACTGTTTACAAAGGTGGGAAGAAAAACTGAAGTGAAATCATATCCAGCAGTAGAGAATTGGTTATATAAGTAATTGTGCATTTTTTCATTCCCCAATGGAGAAGGAATTTCTAGTCACTTGAAAGGAGTCTGTGATGAATGTAAATGTCACATCTAGGGACTAAATTTCCAGAAGCCTTAACCAATGGAATACACATACAAGATCACAGGATGGTCTGTACAAGAAGGATGCAACTCAAACATTCTTTCTGACAGTGGAAAATGGAGAAAACTTAACTGTCCACCATCAAGACAATGATGCGGTAAATCAAGGCGAGCTGCGGGCACTGAGGGAGCTGGCGTTTCGCCTTGGTCCAGGGCCTTGTCCACAGCACTCTCCCACCAAATGTGTCCGTGGACAAGAGACGACACCCGCACATCAGGAGACCCCTCCAATCTATCTGAAAGGACCGGGTGAGTCTGGAGCGGGAGGACGTCCATGATATACCCCTGAGTGAATAAAGCGAGCTGCAGAAAAAACATATAGTATGGTCTCATTTTTAAATAAAGCATATATACACACACCTATACATTGATTTCTCATATGTGTATATATATGTATCTCATAGGCCTAAAGGTCATGAAATATATATACCAAATTTTCAACAGCTTTTACTCTCAGGAAATAATGGGAAGGGAGTTAGGGGCCTTCCTGTACCACCACAGTTCTCTTTTCAGTATTTCAGTTAAGTATACTTGGAATTTAAAAGTTTATTTAAGTCCGAAGTAAAATGGACGATGCCTCCATAAGACAGAATGCTACACTGGTCTTTAAAAATCATGCCAGGGGAGATAGAATATTGTAGAAAAACATGTAATAAGCCGAATGGAAAATGGAGGTCTCCGAACAGTAAACAGGGACGGAGTGCTCACTGGTTTTTATGACAGAGATGATACACACTGACGAAAAGAACAGAAAATGAATGTTAAATTGTTAATTATTATCTCTGAGTAGCGGGACCAGGATAGAATCTTTTGCCCCTTTTTCCAGACATATTATATTAAATGCACATTAGTTTTCATCTGAAAATAGCATTTTGAGACGTGTAGTACCACGCAGTGGGGAATAATACATGAATACTTACAGAGACAAGTAACTAGGAGACACCGCAGCAGCGCCACACAATGTAAAACGGGCAATCCTGATTAACACCGCTCAGTTACATAAGGATCCACAAAGTGAGAGCACCTGCTGTAACAGGGCGTGGCCCCCTTCTATTTGTCAGTTGTGTCTTCAGGGCTGAGGCAGTTCTGAGCACGGCCAGTGTCAATTCCGGTGTCTGGATGGATGCTACTGGAGGTGAGGGCACCTGCAAGCAGAAAGGAAGAACAGAAACCATCCTCTGCCTTTTCTGTCTTGTTTCTTTGTTACTTTAAAAGAGAGGCATAAATAAGATAAACTGTGTATCTCCCCTACTGAAATTTCAGTAATGAAACCGTTTTTAAAGGCTTCAGAGCTTATATTCTGTCTATAACTGTCTTTTCAACAAAGCATCATATTTATTAAATGTTAATTGACTCAGTTAATTAACTCCCTGTTGAAACATTCAAGTAAAGAACATGAAAGGCCTTACGTAAAAGAACCACACCTGCAGTGACTAGCTCAGCCGTCTTGACGGCAATGCAGTCAGCCCCCACCATCCCGTGGCCCTGAGCTCCTGATGCTGGTAAGAGAGCACGCTGCCGCCTCAGATGGAGAGATACTGTGAAAGCATTTTTTGAACTCTACAGTACTGACAAAACATAACTGACAAATCCCAGGCTTCTTTGAAGCTGTCATTTTCGGTTTCTGGCCAACCCCAGTCAATGAGCAGAACCACCCCATTCCCGAGTCATGGGACTCACGTGGGAAGAAATTTTGTAGAAATTTCCAGGTACAGAATGTAACCAAATATATGTAGAACTCTGACAAAAGAAAAGATGAAATACTCTGATGTTGAAGACACTCAAAATATTCTCCTAAGCCTTAGTAGCTGGAAAGGCTGGGCTTCTCCTCAGCCACTTATTTATTTCACAGCCAGCGAGCATCTCCCACAAACCCTGTTTCCCTGTGTCTGCTGGGAGCCTCAGGCACACTCTTGCTGTCGATCTTATAAGTCACAGGGCAGACGCGTGTCTCTCATGCCTGCCACCCCCACACAGGCTCGCCTCCTAGCCTCACTGTCTGAACTTGGCCCCATTTTCTCACCTGTTTATTTGGTATCTGTTCTTCTGTAAGCTGCATGAAATGCTTTTTGGAACAAGTCAGAAGAATGAGTGGGTAGAGAAATGGACAGTTGGACAGGTGAGAGTTGGGCAGACAGACAGAGAGACTCCAAGAAAAGGGGAATAAAGAAAATTCCCTATGCAGAACCCTCTTCTAGTCAGGGAAGAAAACCGCCAAGGAGACATGTGAGGAGGCAGGTGGCTTAGGGCTGTTTCCTGGATTCCATGAATAGTCCCACCGAGAGAGGGTAGAACTAGAAATAATAAAAGAATAAAGCATGCATGCTTGAAAAATATATCTACAATATGTACTTTCTAAAGAATAGATTCAAATCAGCAGGGCCCAATTACACAATCCTTGGGTATTTACAGAAATGAGAATCCCATCTCCAAACCACAAGGCATCCCTTAGGAGCACTGAGGGTCTTCATGGTGCGGTCTTAAAGCCGTCACCGCAAAGGCTATGCTCTCCTGCACTTACGAGGAACGAGCAGCTGTGCTAGGGCTGCCCACGTGTGTCACTTACACCCCCCAGCACCTCTACGGGGAGGACGCCTATCGAGCCCCGTCTCTGCAGGACAGAAAACTAGTCCGAGAGACGCTAAGCCGGCCTACCAGTTCTCCATCTCACAGGACTGGTCATTCCAGAGCAGGACTCGAACTCGGACCCACGTTTGTAATCACGGTTCTATCGTGATTTGTGTGCTTATTTTGTGTATAATACATTTGTTTCTGGCATGAAAGGACATTTAATAAATGATCGGTTGTCTTGTCTATCTCATTAGCTCACAATCTTTATATTTTTGAATTGTAATCTTTTCCCCTGGAGAAAGGAATGGAAAGAGCAGTGGTCACAATGAGCTTGGGCTCCATTCTTTATCTGTTACCTCATCTCATCCAAGTCCCCAACCAGGGAGAAGGATCAAATGTCCTCTTCATCTTTTAAAGTGAGTTCTCCAGTGATGGTGACTTACTCAACTCCAAAACCAAGTCTGGGGGAAGGGCACATGCAGCAACCAGAGCAGTATCATGTATAGGAAGGTGAAAAGAGCTCAGGGGGTCAGCCTGATTTAATTTCAATCGATAAAAGTATACCACACACTAAAAATACTAGCATGCAATGGATTGGCTCTTTCTTGACATCTAGCAAGTTTCCACAGCCCACATGTAAAATTATCATGAACCAGTGAATGGAAGTGTCTATAGACAAGAAAAATCAATGCCACATGTAAACTGAAACCCAGGCTGGAGGAAAGGAAGAGAAAGGGCATAGTAAAGAAGTGGGGAAAGGCTGGGAAAAAAAATCATCACACGGACTCTCAAGCATCATCCAACAAGCATATAATCATTCGAGAGAGAGAGTTACTGAGGTCCTATTCTGTGCAAGATTTTAGAGCGTGTGAAACAAGAGCGCAGTGACCATGGTGGCAGCAAGTGGCGGGGCTCAAATACACTTCTGATCCCAATACCTGGCACACTTGTCCTCAGTATAAAGGCAAAAAAAAAAAAAAAAGTAAAATAACTCTGTAAACTCAAAGCATTGTTAAAAAAAAATTAAACAAAACCTAAAGACCAGGACAGACAAACCACGCACATTGCTGGATCAGAAGACAGCGCTCTTGGAATGGCAGTGCTCCCCAGAACGATCCGTATATTCAACGTGGTCTCGATCACAATCCCTGCGGGCTCCTCTGCACAAACTGACTAGCTGCTGCTACAATTCATATGGGAATTCGAGGGTCTCAGTAACCAGAACGTACTTGAAAAAGAAGAACAATGTGAGAGGACTTGTAATTCTCAATTTCAAACCTTACAACTGTATGTCTAGGTGAGATTAGAGGCCATTGTGAAGTTACTACTGTGTTTATCCGTATTTTCAAAATTCTCTACAATGAATATAACTGTTACAATAAGAAAAATAAAAAGTAAGGTATCTTTTAAAACATGCACACCGATTCATTCATTGGGAAAAAAATATTTTAACTATAAAGAGGTAACCAAATATCTAGTGAAAAAGGACTACTTAAAAACAAGTGTGTATTTACATTTTTCATAAATTGAAAACTGAAAAGCACAAACACATCAAGTTTCTAGGGAGACCGATGCAACATATTAATAGTTATTTTCAAAAATTCTAATTGAACAATGAAAACTCAAGAAAGGGAAAATCGTGATTGACAGCCAACTGCAAACACATGGAGAGCAAAGGCCTAGAAATCACAGTTCCTTTAACTCTGATACTAACTCAATAGAAGAGGAAATTCCTCCCTGTGGGGACAGTGGAATCCCATGCATAAGACAGGATACACAGTACAAACTGCACTAGAATCTGGCGTGATTTTCTTAGAAGAATTCTAAAGTTACAACATTGCTGAAAAACTATAGAAACACTGACAGACAGATTAAAACACACAGTCATATATATTATATAGAAACATATGAAGTCTGCTCCCATGTTGCATAGAAATACAAACATATTTGTTCATTTATAGCCACTGAATATTTTATCCCAGGTAGAATATTTCAACTAAAACAAAAAATCAATAATACACACCTCTTGTCAAATCTACTTGATAAGGTACTCTGCTATGTAACCATAATGTGTCTAAGATAGATCTAAAATTAGTGAAAAAGATCTTTGTATGGTTTCTTGAACTCTTCTCAAAATTCCAAGCTTAATTTTAAAATAGATCTGAGCAGTATTTCTGTATTAACTTTTCCCTCGTGAAATGAACAGCACAGTCTGTTGTCAAAATTCTGTCCTTACAATGATTCACGAGCACTGTATCCTAACAAAACTGCTGGACAGCAAGGCACTCTCCAGACACTGTGACCAAACAAATGAAACACAAGGAAGAGAGTGACCCTATTCTGGAGGGCTTACCGTCTGTGTCAACTCTGGGGTTTTTATTTGATTGGTTTGATTGGGTAGCAAAATAAAATCAATCAAGTACTTTCTTCTTTAAGCATTCTGTAAGTCATGACTCTGTTGTTAGTGTCATGAGAAGGAAAGACTAAAGCAAGACTTCCTTAGGTCAATTAGCAACAGCCATCACTGGGGAGTGAGTAATAAAGAAGTTAACTGATAGCAATGCTTCTGCCTACATGAGACCTAAAATAAACCTACACTGATCTCTTTAAGGAAAATGAGGAGATGAGGCCCCAATGAGAAAAACAAAAACTAACAAGAAATCAAAAAAGTAAAGACTTTTTCATTAACGATTCCAGGAAGGAGTGGAGCATGGTGGTGAAGAGCACAGATGCTGGGGACAAACATGAGGGTCTGAACTCCCACAGCACTGGGTAGCTTTGACACTGATAAGTCAGTGAAATTTTCTGCATCCCAGTCTCCTATCCATAGACTGGGGACAACAACAGCACCCGTCTCCTAGAACGGTCCTAATAATTAAGTTATTTTATATATAAAAGTTTAAATAAAATACCTCAGATATTAAATATTACCCCAAAAGCACAAGGAAAAAGAAAACAGAGATAAATTGGAGTTCATCAAATTTTAAAACTTTGCTTCAAAGGACACCATCCAGAAAGTGAAAAAACGACACACAGCAGAAAATTTTTTCAAATCATTTATCTGATAAGGAATTTGTATCTACCAAAAAAAAAAAAGAAAAAACAAAAACAAAAACAAAAAGAACCTCCTACAACTCAACAATAAAAAGCAACTCAATTAAAAAATGAATAGAGGATCTGAAAAATATTTTTCAAGGAAAATATACAAATGACCAATAAGCACAACGAAACGATGTTCAATATCATTTGCTGTAACGGAAATCAAGTCAAAACCACTAGGAGAAACCGCTTCACACTCACTACAATAGGTTATAATCAAAAAAAGAGTAACAAGCACTAATGAGGACACAGAAGATGCAGAGGTCGCAGCCGTTGCTGGTGAGGATGTAACACAGCCTGGCCACTTTGGAAAAACGCCTGGCAGGTCCTCAGGGAGTTGAACATTTGGTTTCTGAATAACCAGGCAATTTTGCTTCCTGGGCACACACGTAAGAGAACTGAAAACAAATGTTCACATAAAAACTCCTACAGGAATATTCACGGTGCCATTACTCATCACAGCCAAAAAGCAGAAACAACACAAATGTCTATCACGTGATGAATGGGTAAACAGAGGGGCCCAGCCATACAGAGGAATATTATTCAGCAATAGCAAAGCATAGAGTACTGACCCAGGCCACAACGTGGACAAATATTGAAAACGTTACTCAGTGTGAAAGAAGTCAGTCACAATAGATGCTTCCACTTACATGAAGTAACTCGATTTACATGAAATTTCCAGCAGAGGCAAACCCACAGAGAGAGAAAAGTGGCTCCCTGGGGCTGTGGGAGGATGGGGAAGATGGGGATGTCTGCTTATGCGTAAGGAGCTTCCTGTTGGGCGGATGAAAATGTTCTAAGATTGAATGGGATGCACAATTCTGGGCATAGAGAAAAAACCACTGTACATTTTAATGGGTGAATTGTTATTAAAACTGTTAAGAACGAAAGCACCTCGGGCCAGTACCTTCCCATAGTAAATGCAAATTGCTAAATTTTATTACAGGAAGAAGAAACAGCCCTCAGCATGAAAGCAGGAGTTCAGCAAATGTGAGTTAACCGAAATTGGACAAGAGCATTTCACTTGAAACAGTTGCTGAGTGTACACAAAATATTAAGACATGACAAGGAAAATCAGTTTGACATCACGAAGAAGCATTCTGCTTCAAATGCAGATCAAGGATTCGGCAAGCCCAGCTGCTAGAAATGACCAGAGAAGAAACCTGGTTCTTTAAACAAGCACCAGAGCCAACAAGGAAATAGTGGTGAGGAAAGCAGGCGGCCGAAAATCTGGAACAGTTTGTTACAAATAATTTCTCCACTGAAAATTCAAAAATAAAATGAAAGTGATGTAATACTGTGTTGACCTCACGTGAATGGGCTTCCTCTGGTTCTCGACAGTTTTGTAACCCCGAATGAGAGACTCAGGAGAATCAGAATGGCTCCTGGGAGTCCCCAAATGACTGCCCACCAGCACGCTGACCACCATCACATCTGCCAGGGTGGAATTGCAGAGAAGAGACCAACTTCTGAAAGGCACAGGAAATATTGACAAGGGAAAAAAAGGCTGATGTCAGTCTTGGGACAGAGTCCCTGAGAGCAGAGGCCAGAAGGCTGCAGGTGAACTGGAGTGGCCCTGGGGCAGGAAGGGACCACGGGGGAGCAGATCTCAATTCTCTTCTCTCTCTCCCTCGGGTAGGAGAGGTAAAGTCTGCATCCTTCTCACCTGGAACTGTGGGTTCTGGCTGGCAGAAGTCTTACCGACATGGAATGAATGACTCAAGACTGTGGAAAAAGGAAAGAAAGCGAGAGGGAGTAGGGAGCCAACTCCAAGAGCCTCTCAAATGCTCCCATATTTATTGTGTATAATCAAAGAAAATAGTCTTTAACAGTTGTGTGATAGTAAACAGGAACTTGGGGAAAGACAGGATGAGACAGAGATTGTAGAATCCACAATGAGTAAAAAGGCTTAGTTTACCTTTAGGGGAGTCATGGGGAGAGGGGAACAAGATAAATTCTTTAGATATTCATTACAAAGCAGACCACCAGTCCAGCCAGGTCCATGTTTTGGGGATAATAGACTATCTAACAGCACACACGCCCAGCATTTATAGCTGAGGGCCTGGGTCATTGCTGTGCAATGAACAGAGTGCTATCTAAAACCTCAAATATGCAAGCAAGGCATTGTCTCTGCTTTTTATGGCAAGGAGACAGGAGTGAGGATGCACAGGTGCTTGCTTGAAAGCAGTTACTAAGCACACTTTTTCTTCTTAAAGTTGACATGCGTCTGGTGTCTGTTAAATTTGTTAACCCAATCATGGGCTATCACATGGAGCCATTATGGAGGACACCCTAGGATGACAAATCCTGGCTCTGGGTCTTTCCCTGCCAGCTTCGGCCATTCCAGCAGGGTCTAGACACATCCCTGAATAACGATCCCACAGAACCACCCAGACTCTTAACTCCTGGTGCTTGGAACTTAATTTTAGCTCTACACAACTTAACATAGAAAAGTTTCAGAAATAATAGATCTTATATTCTTTTTATATCTCATCATAGAACTGATTTTTCTGATTGCTCTAAGCTGCTTCTACTTGGTAAAGCACCTAATTCTGCAGGTGAATTCAGTACGTTCCATTGCGCATAACTAGACAGTCTGGGCCCTCTGACTTCTATTGGTCAAATAAATACCGATACACCTAATTGATTTCATTGTTCATCAATTTCAGCCTGGAGGTGAGGGAGTGTCACTCTGTTCCTCAGCCCACCCTCTACTCTATTCTCTTCAGCAACTCAGGCCTCCTGAATACAAAACGTAGCATCTGTTTCCCTTGATCTACACTTTCCACAAACGCAACAGGAAACATCAGCCTAGAGAATGAATTCAACACAAATTTTAAAACAAAAATCTACAAACCTGAAGCAACTCCATCTCCGAATCATGATACACAATGACATGAAAGTAAGGGTGTCAGGTACAAAGCACGCGTGAGCCTGACCACCTCATTTCTATTCTTCAAAGGAAGGAAGGTTTTCATGTTTTTTATTATCATTCTTTGTCATTGTTTCTGATTAAGCCAAAAAATAGTTTATGAAATAATTAAGCACTGCAATAACAGATTTTCGCTGTATCAATTACAGAAGGCATTCAGAGGGGATAGGAAAACCCACCTATGTAAAAAATGCAAAATTTCTTCCCCTGTTAAGAACACGTATACAAAATGCAACAGAGAATTCAAATTCATGTGGAGAGGAGCAAAAGCCACAGAATCAAACAAAGTCATTACTATGAGTCAATTCAAAATTCACTGGACAAACATGCTCAATGCATTCAAAGAATTTTAAAGGCACACTGCAAGCCATTCACTTAATGATCTACAGGCTAGAGGAAGAATTTCCCTCTTTAACAGACAACAGAAATCAATAGGTTGCCCCACCAAACGAGGACCAAACAACAATAAGGTTTTTAACAGTTCTGATAAATCAGCATGTTCTAAACATCAAAATCCAGAAATTTTAAACATTCATTCACACCACAATGAAACAAGCACTTAAAAAAAAAAAAACAATATCCCGAAGAAACTAAGCACAATTTTCATGTACCTGGATCAATGGGAACTTCTTGTAACGCTGGAAGAAAGAACAGGCTATAGCCTTTTACTTAAAAAATAAAACTACATTTAAAGATAACTGCTAAAACACATTTCATCATTCATGTTGCCTTGAAAAATCTGAGGCACTCGTATCTGATCAGAAAGGCAAATCTGAATAATAGTATGTTACAATTCAGTGCCAGTTTGCTTTAGTAGAAAAAAGAAAAGCTACTCTTTCTCATCCTGCACAAAGAGTAAAGAACCTTCCTGCCTCTATCTCCTCCTATTTTCTAAGCTCATTCTCCCCAACCCTTCTGAAACAAGTATGAGAACCTTTTATTCCCACCAATATGCCAAATGACAAAAGAGTATCAATTTATTTGTATAAATATATGCCTACACCTTGAACTGGAAGAGAAAGGTATCAGAAGGCTATATGGAACTTATTTCTACCTTCCTGAAATCACACACACACACACACACATTCACAGAGACACAGACATGTACACACTGAATTACTGGGCAATTCACAAGCTGAGGACTTCCAATTTATAGAAGATAACTTTGTAGTTAGTTTAAAATACAAAACTGTCAGCTTTTGAAAGCCTTCATCATCTGCTAAATCATCCAAATATCAACGAGACCCAATTAGCCTTCTCTGTAGAATATAATTTCCCATGATGGCAAAACAGACCCTAAGTAGTGGATCCAAGACTTGTGTTTATCACTACCTATGATCGTTTTTAAACACGTAAACAGATTCAGAAAGTATGTCCCAACAACATTTATTCTTATTGAAATAGCATATGTATTCAATTGTCTATATGGAAAATAGGTCCCATGATGGTGTTTAAGAGCTATTTTGTGTATTGAAATATTTATTTTTAAGTTCAGACAAGGAGGGTCTGTATTACTCAGTTGTAGAACACCTGCTTAGCATGCACAATGTGCTGGCTTCAGTCCCCAGTACCTTCATAAAAATAAATAAAAATAAGTGCTTATTTAAAAATAAGAATAAATTTATAAAAAGAGTAAATGCAGACTAAAAACCACTGCAATCTAGGAGCCATAATTTTAATAAAAAACAAGAGTTTCTATCAAATATTCACTATATGACAATCACAGAGACAACCACAAATCGCCCCTGACCACCATCACGTGTGATTCTCAGCAACCCTACTAAGTAGACACCGAAGAGAAACCCAGCATTGTGGATGAAGAAACGGAGCTCGGAGGAGCCGGGGACGCTGACCGTCCTGCTCCCCGTGACACCACGTCAGCCCAGGATGAGCGCTGACCGAGCTGCACTGAGGGGACACCCAGCTGTACGGAACCTTGGTGCACTGGGGAGTCCCAGAAAACACTCAAAACTGTTCAGTGAAGACCCAGCTCATATATATTACATTGTGCCACATCCTTTAAACAGGGAACATGACTGAGACCTTTTTGATGCCTCCGTGTCCTTTCTGCCATTATCAATTATTTGCCCTCTCAGCATGCCCAGTCATGAATTGGACCCCATATGAAGTGCACTCAGATGGCAGAGCTTTTAAAGCTGTTTTATGAAGTTTGTAAGACTCTGTCTATGCCTCACACAGGCGGTCATCCATCACTTCTCACCGGTGTGGATGTACCACATGAAATCACACCTTTCTGCTTTTTAAAATCCCTCCATGTAATCCAGACTTTTCAACAGCAAAGAAGCAGCTCAACCAGAAACAGTGGATAGCTTTTCACCAAATGGACTCGAACAGCCCATCGGACTACCTGGAAGCCCTTTTTTTCTATTAAACCCACTTCCAAGGACTTCGTCATTTTCTGATTGGTGGAATTGGCATCTGACTGGCCTACTCTGAGAGCTCCCAGCCTCACATCCGGGGGTGGGAGAGGACCCTGCTGTTTGGGGAAATCAGTGCGGAAGGCCGAAATCTTCCACCCAGGTCCGCACGGGTAGAAGTGACACAACGTGCTCAGAAAATATACCGTCAGCAACCCTGGGCTCCCATGGACTGATGTCACATTAACCAAACTCATGAGAGACTGATACAAGAAAACCAGAAATTGAATTTATTAATGTAACAGGAGATGTGAAACTACGAACCAGACTGAAATATCAGAGTTCAACTATGAGTACAGATTCTCCTCAACGGCCCAATCACGGGCAGGCAGTCACATGGCAACCATGGACAGAAGCAGAGCAGGAAGGGTTTCTAGATTAACTCAATGGACTAAATTTCTGTTATACGAACAGATCTGCTGCCCAGAAGACATTTAACGCCAATCACGGTGCACTGTCCGTGGACAGTGGCTGAGACACGACTGTGATCACCTGTGTAACTCTCCTTTCCCTGTCCTTTCTGGGCTAAGTGATGCACAGAGGTACAGAGATCCAGGGATGCAGATACCTCTAAACACCCATAGCCCATCCCTGGGAGCCTGGAAACCAGACAGCCAGGGTTTAAATACCAGCTCTGCCACTTACTAGCTCTGTGACCTTGGCCAACTTACTTACTCTCTCCGTGCCTCGATTTCCACATTGTAAACCTGGGATAAACAATCAAATCTCCCTTACTCACTTGTTGTGAAGATTGAAGGATTCATTTCTGTAAAACGCTCAGAAAAGAATGTAGCACATTTTTGGTGCTCAACAAATGTGAATTTAATAAGAAAGTGATTTATAAGTCTCCCTACTAATCATCTTCTGTGTTTCATGGCTAGTCTGAGTCCCAAAGGAAATCCTTATTTCCCCTCTTATAAACTCTTGGGGAGCACCCTTCTCTTGCATCCCACCACCTGTTTAAACTGAGAGAAGGGATGCCTCCTCCACACTCCTCTGGTCCATGGAGAGTGCTTCCCCCATCACACCCCTGACCCCTGGCCAACGGCTAGCACTCTTCCCAATAACAGATTGAGGTGTGAGTCCGGAGAGACAAGCAGGGCATATGAAACCTTTCCTTTCCCTCCAGTGTTGGCCACCCTTGGGAAGCACCCGGGATGCTCAGCTCCATGGCAGGGCAGCCCTGTGCAGGATGGGGCAGATCATCTTAAGGGAAGGCTCGCTGTGGCCCAGAGCTAACTGGGACTGCATGAGTCTCTAATTCTGGGACACAGTATCATGACACGCATTTTCCCACAGCCCTGAATTTCATGGAGAACGTGGCTTCATCAGTAATAAAGGAGACATTTATCGCCTGTCTGATCTTCTGTGTCATCTCTCAGTTGGCTGCTGGAGAAAACATGTGTATAAGTATTGGGTCCACTTAAGCCCCAATATATATGAAGTACCAAAAAATTCTGTGGCTTAACATTGGTTCAGGGTGACTGTGTAACGGTCCTGACTTTGCTGATGCTAAATTATGGGTATAGGAACTATGGAACCTCCTCAAATATCTTTCATCATAAAACCAGCTTTTCTTATTTTCCTGTTTCTTAGTAATTGCCAAAGACTGTAAAATGATGGCTTCATACAAAACAGGAGCTAAACTTTATGAGCCCTTTGACATTCCCACTGTGCTAAACAATTTACATAATTTCTAATTCTCACAATTCTGCAAAGCATATACGAGCATCCCCATCTCACAGACGAGGGAGAAACTCAGAACAAACTGACTCAGGCTCACGTGGCTCAGTGGCAGCGCGTGCATGCAAACCCAAGTCAAATCACTACACCCCTTCTTCTATGTACAAAATCACCTCCCACCAAATGACACACAGCGGCTGGGTCAATACTCAGGGAACTCAGTACACTTTTCAGCTTTAAGGTGCTCAAGAGGCCGCTTCTAGCTGCTTTATAAAATCCCGGCTCACTGGTTGCTAACACTGGAATAAAAGACCGATTTTGCCATTGTTTGCACAGCAAGTCTGAAATGTTCACAGCGAGATGACAGAATAAAACAAAGATATAAGCAGAATAATTTTTCCAGGTAGACAGACATAATGGACATTGTGCTATTCTGAAGCACTAAGCAAAGGAATCAAAGCAAAAAAATATTTGTTAAGCCTTCTTTTACAAACAGGAAAATTAAGACTGTATGAAGGTGCAACAGCGCCTCCTATGGCTAAAAAGACCTTCCAGGTTGCCGGGAAAGATGCAACACAAAAATTGCCTGTCGGATCAGAAACGAGAATCAGATAACTAAAAGCTTATGTAGCACATACTGCAGTTTGCTTCGGGGAAGGGAGGGGTATTCAGTATTTAATCTGACATTGCTAATACTCTTGAATATAAACAAAAGACACAGGCTCATGGAAACTCATCTTAGAAGAGGAAAGAATCCAGTCCAGCCAGTTCATTTTACAGGAGGGGAGACTGAGATCTGGGATCTGTCCTTCCGGCAATCAGCAGCAAAGCTCTCTCTCCTAGGCCTCATGTCATGCACTGTAGCAAAAACCAACAGATCTGTACTAGACCTCTATTCATAAAAGTCACGTCTGTATTTTTCCAACAGTAGGTAATCTAAGTATCTTCCAAAATACTTCTCAAAGAGCCAGGAAATCATACAAGTGTATTGAAATACAAAAACATTTATTTGCACATTAAAACAGCATGAGCTTTATTCTATTAAAAAAAAGTGACATGTCAAATCAATGTTTTGATATTTTAAAACCTATTAAGCATGCAGAAAAATAAATCAAAATTTCTTTAATCACAAAAGAAAGAAGCTTATTCCCTTAAAATGATCAATGTGGATTTTTCTAAACTTAATAGTTCTGGTCAGATTTCCACGAATTTAAATGTCTCAGTGGATGGTTACACGGCAACATGAATTCTGAGTTGTAACAACACACATTCTGTGTAAATAATCTTCAAGGCCGTCTGCTTAAGGTGATTTAACTAGTCCCTGTCTCACTAGAATGATACAGATTTCATTAAACCTTCATACTGCACACACACACAAAACCCTGAATCCTTGTTACTTTAAGCCATATTCATATGTTCATATATATGCATATTGAATATGCATCAGAAACAAGCCACCCTCTTTAGTATTCAGAGTTGATCCTTCTAAACTATCTGTCCTTGTGACAGCATATTTTTACTAAGCAGCTCTTGGGTGCTTCGTATACAAGGCGTCTACATCTCACAGTCAAACAAGGTAAACGGCATCACTCAAATTTCACAAATGAGGAAATGTACTTAAGCCATGAAAACAACTTACATATTCATCATCAGGAAAGAAAAGAGTAAAGATTTTACTTACAATATTCACTGACAAAACTTTCCTCCATACTAAGACTACATAGAACCAATTCAGTCTTTGTAAATTTTTCTGTCAATAAGCACCACTAGAGAAAAACAAGCAACATCATTAGCAATGGTTGGACTTTCAAAGCCCACTCCTATTTTGCACTATAATCATTTCTAATGTTTTGTTTTTAGTGTTTACAGAGCACTAAAATAAAAAAAAAATATAAACTTTTTAAGTCATTGCCTGAGAATGCAACATTTGTGAAAATGTACAATTTCAATTTATGCCACTCTGTCTCACATTCTCACTGGTGTCTCTCCTTTGAAGGCTTCATCAAACTGAGACCGCTAAAATCATTCATTTATGGACTCACAGGAGTTCGGGAAACCACTCAACACGGGGCTGATCAGAGGAGCCATTGAGAAAGCATCCTGTGCAGCCTGGGTTCCAGCCCTGAGTCTGCCAGCGCCAGCTGTGTGAGATTTTGGACAAGCTGCCCCATCTCTCAATCCCTCAGCTGCAAAAAAGGAGACACTGATACCTACCCTTAAACACCTGCTATGAGGTAAAACATGAGGAAAGCATTTTAGCCTTAGGGAGGTGTCCACTCAGAGCAAGCTTGGTCATTATGATGATGAGGATTACTTTTAATAAGTTAAGGCAGACAAAAAATTAGAAATCACCATAAAGGAGAAACATTTTATGTCAATGAGCATTTCCTTTTGAATGGATTGCAGAATGTTTTATAGAACTTTTTAATAAACCAAATTTTGTCCACTAATTATAGATTTACAGGTTCATGGACATGTCTCCAGAAAAAGAATTAGAGGCCTCTAACCTCTGAATACTAAGAAAGAAAAGTTTAAAAAAAGTCACGGGGGAGATTATACCTCACTTGAGAGAGTATGTGCTCAGCATGAATGAGACACTCAGTTCAAACACCAGTAACTCCATTTAAAGACTCTTTTTTTTCAAGAAATGGAGAATTAAATCAAAAAGATGGAGGAATACAGAATTTTTTTAGAGACTCAACTCAGATTTAAGATGGGGGAAAAATATCCATTTCTCATAGGAAATCTTGAGAACTATGTAAACCGGATCTGAGTTGTCTAATCTTTTAACATTATACATGAATTCATATTACCAAGTCTTAAAACTGCCTGATAACCCACAGTGGTGATACTGATCATAACAGCTGCCAACACGGATCGAGCTCTGGCTAGGACTGCTCTGTTCGGCCATCACTGCCCCTGAGGCCTCACCAGGCTGAGAGCACTAAATTTTGTCATTCATGAGCATCTCGTGTAAGTCCTCCCTTTGTGCTCCTCACTCTCCCCTCACCAGCCCCTCTGAGGGAAGCACTGTTATCATCTTCCCCACCCGCAGATAAGGCCACTGAGGCACAGAGACTAAACCTGCTCCAGGTCACATCGGCATTAAAGGACGTCTATATTTCTGCTGTTTTACTATTGACAAAGGAATCTGAGATATCAATTCAAGGGAGACTGTTAAATAATAAACTCTGTCAGGTCTTCACCTCAAAGAGCAGATACTATAGATTCCTGATGTAGGATGAGGCTGCCGCCACAAACTGACTCAGCTTGAAATTAATATCCAAGATGAAGCAGCGGATACACGTAAATATTCACGATTGTCAACTCCGCTCATGGGTCTGGGCCCTTCACTGACTGAACGGGGGTGAAATCCCCACCTCTGTCAGGGATGGAAGCGCGGCTCTTCCCAGTGTCACCCAGGCTTCATGGGCTGTTTCCCCCCACAGGCTGTCCTCAATGATTAAAAATCTCTCAAGATTTTTACACCATGCAAAACTGAAAGACATTTCTGCAGATGGAGCACTTTCTCAGGCTTAAAAATTTTTTGCTTACACTCAGCAAGGGGGAAAATAACACATGACTCTGCAAAGTCTCTGAGCCTCACCACTCACAGGAGTAGAATGGCCTCAGCACAAGATGACTCTTCACGGATGAGAACAAAATAAAGCCGCCCCCAACCACAGGCACTCCCAGAGACAGCGCTCAGCAGTCTTCTGCACACTCACGGTTGTGCAGCCCTCACCACCATCTATTTCCAGAACACTTCATCACCCCAGAAGAACACCCCTGTCACTAGCAGTCACTCCCCAACCCCCCTCCACCCAGCCCCTTGCAACCATCACCTGCTCTCTGCCTCTGCATGTGCCTATTCTGAGCATTTCAGATCACTGAAGTCAACAATATGTGGCCGTTTGTGTCTGCTTCCTTTCACTTAACGTGCTGTTATCAAGGCTCGTCCATGTTGAAGTGGTATCAGCATCTCTCTTTTTTTTTTTTGAAAGTGTTAAAGTTTATTAGAAGGTGGTAAGTACTATCAAAAAGAGTAGAGAGGAGCATAAGTGATTGTGTTTCAAAGGGAAAAGGGCGGGTTGAGCAGTCAGGGTGGACTTCCCAGAGCAGGTGGCCTTTTTCATATTCCCCTTTATTTATTTTTTCTTTTTTTTTTTCACTCTTACGTCTGAATAATGTTCCACTACATGGAGATACTACATTCTGTTCATCCATTCAGCAGCTATGTATGGACGAGGTCCAGAAGAATGAGTGTAAGAGGTGACTAGGCAGGGATGGCATTTAAGCAAATGGCAAGATGTGCTTCCAAAAAAAAAAAAAAAAAAGCCAACAAACAGAGGCACAAGGAAATTCAGCGCGTTTCTGAGAAAGTGCATGCTTGCTTCAGCATGACTGCCCTGCAGGGCTGGGGGGGTGGGGAGTGACAGGAGACACAATGAGGGAGTCACCTGGGAATATTCCCCATGCAAGCAGCTCAGCCAATTCTCCTCCCTCATCCTGTATTTTAGAGCCATTTTGATAGGTTTTCTATTTCAAGTAACAGTACTTAGTTACACATCTGATCATCTGCATCAGTTCACCTTACCTCCAAGCCACAGAAAGTCATTCACTGACTGGAGCAGCTCCAAGACATAACGGTGGTGGACCAGGGAGTCCTGCAGCATCCCGGCCTGCAGGCACAAACCCCCACATGTTCCATGGTGATGTCTGGAAAGTAAAATGCATGGAAATATCTCACTGCTTGTGCACGATATCTGCCCCCAAATTGCCCCAAAATCATGCTGGCAAAGCACTACTGAGCCCTCTCACTACAAAAAAAAAAAAAAAAAAGATAGAGAGAGAGAGAACAGAAAAGAAAAGAATAAAGCTAAGAAGGCAAATTTAGGGTCTTCCATTGAAAACCATCAAGCATCACTGCCAGTATCTCAGCTGGAATGGTCCTGTCTTCAAAAACCACTGCGCAGTTACATTGCAAACGTGATAGACATATATGTATTCCACGTAGATGATATTACAGTAGGATTTTTCTTTTCGAAATTTCCAGTTGCAACATTAACACAAGAGAGTTTATGTTTCAGCTTTAAAAAAATCAATTATCTTCCACTTTCTTAATTTTGAACCTATTATTATTTTATAAAGGGTGCTATGCTGCACATTATAAACCAACTGTTTGGCTTCTGCCAACAAGAACTTTATGACTTCACTATTTCAGAGCAAGATTTAATGATGCTTTGAGAAGTGGGGCCTGGGGCGCTCACTAACAGCTCTTTAAATACTGACAAGGATGTGCTATTTAAGTAATGCAAAGTCTCTAACTCTACATTAACTCAGAAACCAAAGAAACTACACCAAAGCCTTACTTTATCATTTTTAAATTTTGCTATTCTTTTGAATATTAAATTTTTAAAAGATAAGATTTTTTTTTGAGAAATACAGCAGCTGTATTAAATTTCCTCTCACCAAGAAAGCAGTCTTTATCAAGAATAAATACGCCTATGGAAATCCAAAAGACGGGACGTTTCTAGCTAAGTGAACATGCAGATCTCAACACAAGCCTAAATCCTATCAGATCTCACTCGAATGAGCTCAACAAAGTCCTGGACTACCCTGAAACTTAGCTCTTCTGTTCCAAATGTTGGCTGAGCTAAGATCATCACACAAGGCAGGGAAGAAGAGAAAAGTCCACCTGGCTGCATCCGTTTTCTTCCAGCCACAAGGTGCCGCTAGGGGGTCCCCGTTAATAAGCCCTCCCGAAGAGGAAATCCGGCATCCACACTGCCCCTGCCGTCCCCAAGCAGCCCCGACGCCCCTCTCCCACTGGTGGCCCCCCAGCCTGTCAATGGTCTTCTAATGACCCTCCCAGCTGGTGGCACTCTCCCCCTCTTCCCCGCTTCACACACACACACACACACACACACACACACACACACACAGCCAGGACAGCCTTCCCAAAGAACAAATTTGATTACGTCACCCCCACTTCAAACCCTTCAGAGGCTCCCTGGTAGAGTTCTAGCCCCACCCCCGACCCTGCTCGCCCAGCCTCACCTCAGTACCCAGGTCCCCAATGACCTCAGGTGCCCCCTGACCTGCTGCTACTTCCCACTTGCCTCCAGGCTCATTTTGACTGTTTGTCAAGGAAGCCTTCCTTCCCTCGAACCTCTGCACTTTGGGTTAGGTGCCCCTGCTGTGTTCCTAGAACATTCTATGCTAAGACAACTTCTGACACTGCTAAGCTCTCAAGAAGCAATACATTTTGCTTACTACTGTGAGTCCACCCTCTCTCCCCTGGACACTCAGAATTGCATGTGTTATGAATAAATGAATGAAGGGGTGGGTCTTAAAGGGACGGGCAGAGCTGCTCTCGCCCACCCCGACCCCTTCTTTCTGTAGAACATCAGAAGCAAAACCAGGAGTACCTCTCCTGAGGGTCACTTTCTGCTGACACCCTTCACTGCCTCTTCTGTGTCAGTTCTAGTAAAAAACCAAGCTCCTCCAAAGCCCTCCAACCCTAGGCCCACTCCAGGGTCCTCCCAAACAGGGGCACCCTCCACCCTGGACCACACAGTGCACTCTCCCCGAGTCCCCACCCCACAAGCCTCCAGGCCTCTACCCGGGCTGCTCCTGCCACCTGAGTCACCCTCTTGATTCCTTCTCCTGGCTGACTCTTACTCTGCCCTCATAAGTGAATGTAGAGCCCATTTCTTCAAGGAAGCCCTCTCTGATGATGTCCTTTAGCTCTTGGCTGGGCTCCCTCTACAGCAGGACTGCTTGGCGACCAACTGGTGTTTGTCCACCTGCTCCTCGGAGACCATGACCTCTTGGAGGCCACGTGGGAAAAAGGAGTGAGATGACAAGAGGGGTGGGAAGAGCAAAAAGCAAAATCACAGCCCAAGTCCCAGATTCAAGGATTCTGTCTCAGAAGAAAAGAATAAAATGTTTCATACGTATGTCATTTGGCTATGAGTTTTGTGGCTCATGGAAAGCAAGAGGTTGGTGTTCTAGTCTAAAATCCAAGTTACATGCAAAGAAATGTACATATTCATATCCAAAGGAAACCAGAGCTGCTCAACAGTTTGCAGTTAAAATCAAAGGAACTCTGATAAAGGCAATCTCTCTCTCTCTTTTTTTTTTTTTTTTGTATCATATAGTTGTAGAATTATTTGTATAACTAAGTGATGGCTACAGCCTATGATTCTGCACTGGAGTGTTTGGGGCTGAGGAAGCCCAGATTACATGCACTGTGTAAATACAATCACACCAACACACTGACAGGCGCCCTAGTGGCTGAGCTGAAGTTCCAAAGCAGACAACCTTACGTTGCAAGACAGCTCTCATTAGAAAGTAAGGAATGCAATGTTCTGTACTCAATTACATACGTTATATGGGCCATTAAGCGATAGTGCATCTTGTCTAATGAAACCCCAAAATAAATTGTTAACGTCGATTTTCTCCATCTGACCCTTCTTTGCTAACTTTGGATATCAAACCCTCACTCCATACGGAAAGCTCAGATCTACGCTGCAGCAGGTTACATCCCGTGGAAGAAAGCCTATCAAGGGAGAACTGGAGAGTTTCCCTTCAGAAGCTGCTAAGTCTGGTTTTGCACCTGTACGTCATTTGCAACCACGTCAGCGTCAAAGGAGTAAGACCTTACCTCTGTGGGGCGAAAATCACTGCGGTGCTTCTGAACCATTAAAGAACACTGAGCTTTGTGAAACAGTCCTGAGGCACTTAAATCGTACTTTTTGTGAAAGGCTCCAAAACTGACCCAATTCACCAATCCAGGTAAAACAGGGAGGTACCGGAATTAGTAGATAGAACATGCCCTTGAAGTCTGACAAGGCCCTGCTTGAATCTTGCTACAGCATTGACTAGCTGCTAAACGGACCAATTCCTTAACCCCTCTGAGAAGGCTTCCCAATCTGCAAAAGGGGGCTGCCACCGCCCACCTGGGAGACATGGATGTGAATGCAACACGCAAGTAGTGCAGCCGACTGGTACCTGACACGAGGCCTGGCTAGTTTCCCTCCGCTGCCCTTCTCCCCCTTTAAACTTGCATTGTTCCCCCTGGTAAGGGTCAAGCCCCCGGACCAGACTGCCCGATTCTTCTGTGTATTCCCGGATACATGCCTTAACTTTAGGAGGCCAGAAAAAGAACTATCTCCTCCAACGTCACTATCAATGTTCTTAAGAGTCTGGGTTTTTTTAACTCTATTTTGCAGGGAGACTATTCCAGAAATGTCCAACCACCATTCTCCACTTTGGCTCCTCTCCCAGCGCCCTTCCCTTCTCACCTCAAATCTTCTGTCTGCTGGCCTTTTGTTCGTGGGAAAGAGAGTCCGCTAGGGTGGAGACTCCCTAGGCCTCTGTCCCTCCCTCACAGGTGAGTGTGACTACCTTCTCCCCACTCCCCACTCCGACTCCAGCTTCCGAGAGGGTTCCCCTCCCGGACCATGCAGCCTTTGCATCATCCCAAGACACGCACACGTGGCCACAACCCTCCCTTCAGATTTCTTCGTGGCCCTGCCCACCCCCAAGACCCTTAAGGATAAATGCCATTGCTCTGAAAATCCCAAACGCCACTGACTGACACACCAAAGCTGCATGGTCTGGGCTTTCCTCCAACCCAGACACAGCCCTGCCCCGCCTCAGCCTCAGTCTGCACCTCTCGAGATGAGCTCATCCACCTGCACGGCTGTGAACACCAGCTAAGAATGACGACTCCCAACGTGTATCTGTGGTCCGGCTCCTTCACCTGAGCCCCAGGGCCATAGACCCGAGTGCCTCTTTGAAGTCCTAACTTGGATGACAAATGGAATCTTAAAAATGCCTCATGTCCACCATTTACTCTAGAGTTCGATTCCTGGCAGGTACCTCCCAGGCTCCCGATTTTAGTAACAGACCCAGAACCCACCTAGGTGTTTGAGGTCACATTCAATTTCCCCTGTTCCTCCCCCCGGCCCTGCCCTGGAATCAGTCCTGTCATTTCTATCGCTAAGCCAGTCTCAAGTCTGGTTCTGCAAGGACCACGGATGGAACCCCACAAGCTCATAGCAAGGTGCAGTGCGTCACAGTCCTCCGAAGAGAGCTCCCTGGAGGGGGAGGCATCTCCTGCCGTTGGTCACCTCAGAAGGCACTGGATTCTCACAAAGGAGTCCCAGGAGAAGGGACTCAAGTTTCTCCTGTGGTCTGAACTTTGAAGGGCCCGAGGTTTGGGGCAGTTCCTAGTTAGCAGACACACCTGCCAGTGAGCAGATGAGGATGGGGGAACCCAGGCAAGGCTGTTCTCACTCCGACCCCTGGGCTATCGGGAGCCACGGGAAAGGCCTGTGTCCAAGGCACAGCCCAGCCTTCACAGATCCCAGCCTGCATTTGCCAACCCAGATAGCCTAGACACCTACTTGCTACTCTTACTTCTGTTCTGTTCCCCCCCAGAATGTGATGGACTCTTTCAGAAAGTCTGGCCTGTCTCAAGCGAGACCAAGTCAGTGAAGGATGAAGTGTCCACAATTTGACCAGGGCATGAAAGGAGAAACAAGGCATCATGGCCAGCATGACGGTGGTGGCCAAACCCTTTCCCCGGGTGAGATGAACCAGGGTGTGGGTGAGAATGCAAGGTCACTTCACGGCTGACTGGGGTGTTGGAGACTCACTACCGCAAACTAACGACACGGCCGTCAGTGGTGGACGTCAGCTGCAACAGACACGGAGTCAGCTATTTACTGCCAACATGGGTTAATAGTAAAGGCTGGTACAGGGAGGCCTGCATGGCTGCTGAGGCAAACCACAGACCCGGCTCTGAATGCCCACTGGCTGGAGCAGAGAGGAAGCTACGGTCCCCTTTAGCGGTCCCTGTGTCCACCAGATCCAAGTGAGGCAGCTACTTAGGAGAAGGCCATGTTGTTCTGATACTCAGAAAAACCAGCCTCGTAAAGGGAAAATAAGAGTGGCATGGAGTTTAGACCCGCTCCTGCCTCTCTATGAAGGCAAAGTAAAGTAAATGGCACGGGGAAGGTGAATGCAAAAACAAAAAACAAAAAACATAAAACCGGTGACTGCTTCCTCCAACAGCATCCCCTGCAGCTGCTCATCTCCGAGCCTGCCACTTTCTCACCAGTGACCACCGGCCAGGAAGCTCCGTCACGCACGTCACACAGCGACAGCCCGGAACCGCGTGCCAAGCACGTTTGTGTGAAAGCCAGAATCAAGGAAGATGCTGCAGATTTTGACTTTCCAAGTTTAAATACTCCATGAAAAAAATCCCTCAGCAGCCGCCAAAATCAATTCGCATCTCGCTTCTTCAAAACAATCAAACAAATTTAATAAGGGCGCATTTGTCACCAAACATAAGGAGGACCAAACTGGTTCCTCAAAGCAAGGATTTTAACAGGTATCAAACACCAGTGGGTGATGTGCTAACAAAGCAAAAATTCCAAAAAACTAGAAAATAAAAAGATGACTAGGATAATATATGGATGAAGGCAACTGTTAAGGTTTTTGCTTTTTAAAGCGATGGGGAAAGCACGGAGGACAATCTGGCTATTTCCAATGCAGGGTGTGCACAGTCCACTTTTCAGACGCAACAACATGCTCACAGGGCGGTACAAGATAGAAAGGGAAATAGAAAAAGGAAAAGAGGAACAGCGAAAATTAGAAACACATGAGAACAAAAATAACTGACAGCAATTACAAGAATTTACGTGAGTTTGGTGAGGACAGGGACGAGGGGACGGTGAGACCCAACCTCACCTATTGTTCCAGGGAAGGCAGGGGCCTGAGGCGAGCGGCGCTGCTGGGGGACCCCAACGTGGTCAGCGCCCCAAACCTAAACTTCACCTAGATGCGTGTAGACAGCTTTTGAGCTACAAAATGTGGTCGCATTTCAAGCTGGACAATTTTACTCACTCCCACCAAGAGTAACAGGAGAGAGTAAGGCTCTGTTCCTGCACAAAAGCATTGTTTAAAAAAGTAATGACTGTGGAATAGTAAAAGCAACAATGGAGTAAAAGTGACTGGAGGAGAGCGTACTTGACCCGAGCTCACTGGCCGCGTTATCTCACTGACGTTCAGATGCTGGCTGAGCCCTTACGGTACCAAAACAGACAGACCCACCAGGAGGGAGGTTTAATGCGCTGCTGTATTTTGATGCCGAGAGCCATGACTGGTACACGAGGTTCTGGGTAAACAATGGTGACAGTGTCAACCACTATGGGCTAAGCACACAACCAGCTACTCCGCCAAATCCCAAGGACACACTTCAAAAGGAAAAAACAAGCTGGCATTCTCTGGTGGGTCTGCAGACTCAGAGCCAAGCAGTTGCTGAGCAAACATGTCACCAGTGCCTCCTGTGACAAAAGAGGAGGCACTGGCCAGGGGGCTGAGGCAGGGCTCCAGGCTTCCACTGCTCACCCACCATTCTGTCCAGGGGGAGAAGGTGGTCCCTGCTTACGTTGCACCGATGCACCTACATTGACTGACACCTGGGGACTGAGCAGGAGGTGACAGGTGACGGGAATGGAGCCAGCCTGGGAGTGGCACGGTGGTGGCATCTGTGCCCTAAGCTTTTCCCAGACCACTACATCTGCCAGCTCATCTACAAGAAGCAGAAGGGGAGAAAGCCGTGTAGATCACAGGGCCCTGCGAGGACAAGTACAGGTCATGGCCACGACATGCCTCGCCCCTTCCTTAAGCCATAGAGGTATGTCCGGGGAGGAAGTGAAAATTCATCCAGAGCCCACCAGGCACCACAAGCAGGTGGGACTCGGGTCCCCTGTGCCTGTCACTCACAGGACTGGTCTGGACTATCTTTTTATCAATTCTCTGGCATCTTCTCCTCCAACTTACCAACAACCAGAAAGTAGAATCTGATTTTAGACTCACAGAGAATCGCAGAACACCTCCTCCACATCGGGCCCGGCAGCACGTGCCAGGTCCTCCGACCGTCACCTGTGGGACCGCCATGAGCCCTCTCCAGAGTCAAGGCCCGAGGCCGTAGGCCGGGGGGACACAGATTCCCACAATCTCCCCAGTAAAGGGGGACCACCTCTCGGCAAAGGCATTTCACCCTCTTCTGCCCGAGGGACATCTCGATAGATACACAGGGAAACAGAGCAGAAGATGGGGGGGTAGGCAGCCCAGAAGAGCTCGTCTGCACTTCCAAGGCAAAGTGGGTCCGTTGACCTAATCACAGGGACAAAGTGAGGACGAATCTTTCCCTGCTGTGCCCCATACTCCGTGACACGCCTTTCCCTGCGTAAGGAGCTCATTTGGAAGCCCCTGGCAGTGTTTCTCTTGTCCTAAATTGGCATGGTGGTTGTCAGGCAGGGAGAGAGGGCCTGAGCCGTGCAGGTGCTGGACCTGGGAAGCAGGAGACACTGGCTCCACCCCCAGCTCAACCAGCGCCTCATTCTGCATCTCAGGATTCAGCGTGACATCTATAAGCAAAGGGATGAGACTGTCTCAGGACAGGCTGTCCAACAGGAATGAAATGTGAGCCATGTAAAGAAAGTTTCCCATTTGCCACGTTTAAAGAGGTAACCCCCCCAAAAAAAACCCTAGAAACTGATTTTAAGAACATATCTTACTTATTCTACTGTATGTAAAATACTATCATTTTGACATGTAATCAATAAAGAAAGTAAGAAGATAGTTTACATTCTTTTTACTAGACAAGTCTCAGCGTCTGATGTGCATTTGACCTAGAGCACATCTCAGCTCAGTGCAGCCTCCTCCCCAGCTCTCCTGGCATCAGTGGCTTTGGCTACTCTATTGGACAGCAACTCCAGGGGTCACACCAGGGTAATTGTCTGAAAAGCGGGAGTAAGTGTCCATAATAACCCTAAAAGAATCTCTCTGAAACAAAGGCGGATTCACTTTTAAACGTCTGAAAACCGGCGGGTTGCTCCTCCCTCACGCCTTGGCTACAAGACAGCCCTCCTCCTTGCTGATCCCTTTCTGGATGTAGGGAAGCAACCCTTCACATAGCCAGGGTGGCCGGGCATCCAGGTAGACTTTCCTGCTCTCTGTGTCCAGTCCCATGAAGTCCTCCTTCTCAAACAGGATGTAGAGCAGGAGGATCTTGTCCCCAGACTTGTCGGATGCACCGTCCAGCCACTTGGACTTGAGCATGATGAAGAGAGACTCAGTGAAGTCCTCGATCCTCTTCTCCACCACCCTGCAGTCCTCGTAAATTGAAGGCCACGTCTGTGCGTGGCTGCTCGGCCACCTCCCCATGCAGCACAAAGACAAAGAGCCGAGAGTCATAGAGCGTGGTGCCATACAGCTCCTCTGCACGTGGAGCTTCTCGAAGGTCTTGGCCAAGAGGCAGTCAGTAATGGTGACAAGGCCCACGACCTTGCGGTGGGTCTGGAATTCGCTCCACCCATTCTCGGGCGCATAGTGATGACTGTAGTGGATACAGAGTGCCCACTGCCAGCCGCACGGGCTGATCTGCCTCACCAAGGAGATTCGCTTATAGATGCACAACAAATTCTGCTCTGAGATGATCCCCACGGGTTGGACCACCACGGGGAGAGTCTGGTGGTCCTCAGCACACTGCACGTAGTCAGGGATGTTCATGTTGCAGGCCCTGACGAGAGGGAAGAGGAGACCGAGGTACATAATGTGCTGCGGGCTGCGGGCCTCACTGGGTTGCGGTGACCTGGTGTGTACCACTCAGAAGGCAGGGGAAGCCCAAGCAAAGCCGGGGGTACAGTTTGTCCTCAGCGTCTGCACATGGCTACCGCAGCTCGGATCACATTACGCAGCTTTTGGTCTAGGCTTCCGCCCTCTGCAGAAAAGGGTCATTTCTTGTTTTCTGTTTCCAAGCACCTAGCCAGACCCTGATGCAAAGTCAGTGCTCAAAACTGCTGAATAAAGGAATGAATAAAGGAACTGCTTCCACACCCCTCAGCAGGATATAATGCAAAGAAACACAGTAGGATCAAAAGACCTGGATTTCAACTCCAATTTATTTAAACTCCTAAGCTGCAGAATACTTGATCAGAAAACTTGCTTTAGGGAGGAGGGTACAGTTCAGTGGTAGAGCACATGCTTAGCATGTATGAGGTCCTGGGTTGAATCCTCAGTACCTCATTTAAAAAAAAATGAAACAAATAAATAAACCTATTTACCCCCCTCAAAAATATTTTTTGAATTCCAAATTCAAGAAAAAAAAAAAACACCTTGCAATTGACACAACATTGTAAACATGAGTATACTTCAATTAAAAAAAAATCCTTGCCTTACAAGAATATATCTGGATTATGGAAGTTTACAAATGTAAAATGCCTAGGGTACCACCTGCATAAGAAGAAAGAACTGTACAAATTTACTATCCCTCATTTATGAGCTATATTTCCTTTGGGGGGTATATAACCTCTCAGAGCTAATTTTCTCAGATTAAAAAAAAGAAGGAAACATTACCGGATTCTCCATACTGCTGAAGAATCAGAGAAACCTATGATAGCATCTGACCCACAGAGTTTACTCAATAAACGCTTTTTGAATGAATGAATAAACAAGCAAAGTGAATGCTGCTCCCTGCCACAGAGCATCATGATGGTACTGCCTGGAAATCCCAAGCCCACGTTTCACCTGACTCTACACTAACCATGGGTGACCTGGGCAGGCCTGTGTGCTCCTCTTAACCCCAGTTTAATCATGAATAGAAATGAGGGCAATAACACAAACCTCAAAGGGTTAGTGAGTCATTACTGAATTGTATCCCAACTTTGCAAGATGGAACCTTTAAAGAAACTTGGGCAAAAAGTCCGTAGGCCCTCTCCATATTATCTCTTACAACTACATGGAAATCTACAATATATCTCAAAATAAAAAGTCTAATTTATTAAAGAGGCTATTGAGGTTAAATGAGCTCACTGTCTCAAATAAGGAACACACAGTACAAATAGGTCAATGCCCAGCCCATGAGATACACTCAGTAAACATTCCCACTGAGCCCACTGGTCCCTCCAACTTCAGAGCACGATGATGTGTCCTCATGGCCAGAGGCCCCTGCACCTGAAACTAACAAAGCTAATGGTCCCCACTTTCAAGAGCCCCTGCCACCACCGTAGGTCTAATTTTGTACTTGTAATTTTTTTCTTTTTATTAAATAGAAAAACGTATTTGCATAGCCTTCAGGTCACCAAAACCTGACTACAGAGATCATGATGGCAGCCCTTCTTCGTGAAACAATAAAATGAAAAGCCATTTCCACAAGATCTCTGTGTAAATCTACTAGGGAACTTCATCCTGGACTGAGAGGAAGAGGACTGGGGAGGAGGGGGCAATCTGCAGCACACAGACACATGGGCCACCTGTCCCACGATGGACTTTAGACCCAACACTCACCCTCAAGGAACTTCAAAATAGACACAGACAGAGTGCTGTGGACAAGATTTTTTTTTTTTTAAAGAAATCCCTCATTCTCTCGCAGGTTTTGTTTCTACCGAGAAACAAATGTCTTATGTGTATGTTTCACAAAAGACTTAAATTATTATCACCCCAACTTGACGCATTAAGAAACTGAGGGAGAGAGGTTTATCACATTGTGCAAGATTAGAGAGAGGCAAAAAAAAAAAAAAAAGATTAGAGAGAGGCCACGTCGGACACTGTATTTAAACCCAAGCCCCTGTTCCAGTGCTCACACTAGAAAGTGGGATATACTGACCCTTTACTGCCCTCTCCCTGCAATAAATGTCTGAAGAGTCTTTTCTGTGCCACCTGGAATCACAATCACTTCAATTTTTCCACAAAAAGCTATGTCACTCCTTGGAGGATGTGTCAAAATCTATATGTTGAATGGGAGGAGAGATTTGTATTTTCTGTTTCTCAAAGGAAACATGGCTTAAAAGAAACTGAAAAGCACTTTTCTAGTCTAAGTGTTCATTGTGCAGAGAAGGAAACGGAGGCTCAGAAGAGATGAGGAAAGGGCCTTATTAACAAATATTGCCTCAGCGCAGCACCAAGCCAGCCTTGGGCACTTCTGGGGGAGGATCTGGAAGGCCCAGGAGAATGAGTCTTAGAAAACGGAAAGAGAAGAAGCATACAAGGCCCCGTCTCTACACCACCATACCATGAAGTTCCACCAAATTACCCAGTATGGGTGCAGCCAACATTAAGGTGGGCTAAACAGGTTATAGAAACCTGGAAGTCTCAAGCATAGTGGAAATTCCAACATTTACTATGTTTTTTTCCCCAGTTCAAGCATCAGCTCAGTGGGCACTCTGTACCAGGCACTACACGAGGCCTGGAGTTCTCCCAAATACACAACTCTTATATCACGTGTGCAAACCACACACAGGCCCACCAGAAGGAAAATGCCCACAGATAAAGTGGAATTACTGAAACTAAAAGCAGCCAACCAGCATATATTACTAGCAAAAACGGTGCTGCTAGAAATAGACTCATGGACATAGAAAGCAAACTGTGGTTAGCAGGCAGGAAAAGGGGGATTAACAGATACACGTTAATAAATATATAATAAATGACAAGGACCTACTATATAGCACAGGGAACTATATTCAATTTCTTGTAATGAGTTGTACTAAAAACAATCTAAAACATATGTAGATACATATGCATATGTTTATAACTGAATCTCTGCTGTACATCTGAAACTAACATTCTAAATTGACTACACTTCAATAAAAAATAATTTTAAAAAATAAGTAAAAATAAAAGCAACGCCATTTAGAAAAAATAAAAGAATACTCTGATCCCCTTAGCTGTAGGTGCTGGAGAATTCTGGTTACAAACACCAAGTCCACTGGATCACTCCAGCACTGGCTGTCACTCTTTCTGACCATCAGAGAGTCACTTGGCTTCAGTGAGTTTACTTTTCTCTTCTGTGAAAGGCTTCAGTTGCAACTAACGATGGATAGAATCTCATCATTCACAAACCCAACAATTAAAGAGGACTTCCCATGGGCCAGGCTCTGGAAATATGAAAATATAGGGTCCGAGATATATTCATGGGTAGAAGAAATTTATGCCATAAAGACATTAATTCTTCTTGCTTTCATAGACAGATTCAATACAATTCTGTTTAGATTTCCTACCAGATTTTTTATGGGTAACAAGATAATTTATGGTCAGGAACAACCAAGAAACTTCTTTAGAACCAGCACTGGGAAGGGGTGGATAGGTCATTCATTTCCACTGGTCTTTCTGAAGTGATGAAAACGTTCTGGAATATTAATGGTTGCACCACTGTGAATATGCTAAAGCTGCTGAATTGTAGCATTTAAGTGGGTGGACTTCATGGTGTGTGAACAATATCACAAAAAAGATGTTAAATGAAAAAATATTTCTTGACAATTATTTTTCCCTCTATACAACTAGTCTGCCCCACAATTTAAGAAGAACAAAAAAACCAAAACAAACCAAATTTTGCCAGGAGCTCTTTAGGACTGCAATGTCCCTGAGTCTCCAAAGCCTCTGGTGGTGTTGTTCCTGTTAACACACCCTAGCTGGGCTGGGCTAGTTAGGGACTGTAACTATTTTTTTAAGATCGACAGTCACACGTTTCACCCTGGGAGAGGGAAGGATGGAGGATGTCACAGCCTCATGCCTTCAGCTCATTTTTAACTGAACCAAGCCTTGCTTTCAACACTGTAATCCCTCTCACTATAAAAACAGTCACATCATCAAACACCGCCATCAAAACACGTGAAAGTGTTCAAGGTACTTACCTGGGGCAGAAACACTAAGGGAGGAGAAGGAAGCTCGCTCAGCACTGACGCTCCCTTTTCCCGACTCCACCAGGAGAAGCTGGGGTTCACAGCCGGAGGCTCTCAGCCCGGGGAGCAGCGCCCACACCACTGAGCTGGTCCCCAGGGAGCGGGAAAGGGAGAGGAGGGCAGCCCCGTGATCGCGGGGCAGGGAAAGCAGGGGGGGGGGGACGCGGGCTGTAGCCCCGCTCGGAGGCCAGCACCAGCCCCAGCCGCCCTCCCCCGTCCGGGTCCGCAGAACCCGCCCGCCCGGGACACAGCCCGCCCAGGGGCGGGGACGGGCCAGCGGCCGAGGAGAGGCAGCCCGGGAAGAGAGGACTCGCGGGCAGGAGAGGGGAAGGGGACGCCAGCCGCGGACTGAGGGGAGCCCGGCTGGGGCGAGAGGCGGCAGGTGCACACCTGGCCCTGGACAGCTGTGGCCGGGGCGCCGGGGCAGGAGCCAAAGTCCTACCGGGCGAAAGAGCTGAGAAGCCTTTGGGGCCGATCCCCGGCTTGGAGCTGCAGCTTCCAACCCTCGGTCCAGCTGGCACCGACTGCGCATGCGCAGGAGGGCCAGCGATCCTCTCTGGGTTCTGCGAGAGAAGGTGGGGAAGCGAGGGATGGAGAAGATGGGAGGAGGAGCGGAGAAGGGGAAAAGTGGAGGGAGAGACATGGACAGGAGGAGCAGAGAGAAGGCAGGGATCTGGAGGGTGGAGGAGAGTAGCAGAGATGGAGAGAAATAGTTTTAACTCTGGGGGCATCCTGAAGGAGGCAGCAGTCCTGCCTCTGCACACTTCTCTAACCCTTCAAGGCCCGCAGCTCATATTTTACCTCCCTGGACCAGCCCTCCACCCAAGGCTTCTGCAGGACCCCTACGGGGATCACACCCGTTGCCCCCAAGCGGAGCTGGGTTTCCTTTTGCTCTGGGAACCAAGCACCCGCAGGTGTTGTCGCTCAGAACTACCTTGGAAAGAGTACATATTCCCATTTTACACGCTGGGACACAGGCAGGCAAGATCTCTGCCTTACCTCCACTGTCCCAGGTGTTGTGCTGGCGGGGAGTGGGAGGTACAAGGTCAGATCCCAAAAGGAGCATACTGCCTGAGTGTTGGTGCATAGTCCCCATCCTTCCTGGGTAAACCACACCCCACCCTCGGGGAACCATCAAGGGCACACAGTATGTCCCTGGGTGTGGGATAGCTGCCCTCAATTCCAGTGCCCAGCTTGCTAGGAAGATAGGAGTGTTACTGAGTCCAAATTCATTCTCCTTAGTGCAGGACAGGCCAGTAAGTTGGGAGACCAGGTGTTGGGGCATGGAATAGCAACTTACTGTAGACCTAGATGGCAAACTAATGTCCTGGAAAACCATCTCCCCAAGTCAGAATTCAGGCTCCTTTCCTACGAGCTTGGTTTTTGCAATCTTCTTGATGTAGTAATTCTTTGTTGTTAGAATCCTTTGTTCTTGCAGCTATCTGCCTGGGTCAGATCCCTGTAAACCTCCAACAAAACAAACGTTATTTTCTATTATGTAACTTGTTATCTTTATATGAATGGAAAAGTGTTAAATATCCTTAAAGGTCAGAGCATTCAAAATAGGCTCTCCTGTATATTTTAGGCTCTAGGCAACATTGTTTTACAAGCAAGATGAAGCCTAGGAGACAGAGCACAGGGTTAAGTCAAAGGAACAGATCTAATATGGAGTCAGATTTGTTCTTTTCTATTACCAGGGCAGAAGACACTTGAGGATTTAAATCCCTTTAAGTTAAAAATAAGTAATACTTTAAAGGAATTTACATACATAGGTCGGAATGTGCATAGCATATCTGGAAAACACACAAAGGATTGTAAACAGTGGCATCTCCAGGGAGGGCTGAAAGAAGAGAAGATGAGGGAAAACTTCTTTCACTTGTGTATTTTTGTGCTCTGTTTGAAATTTTTTAACCACATGCATGTATTTCTTTTTCAGTTAAAAAAATGTGTAATGGAGCAAAGGAGTAGCAAGCTCAGCAAATACAGCAGCCATGGAATCACTGAGCCATCACTTTTGATTTCAGCCAGGAAGCATTTATTGACTCTCTCCTATGTGCCCAGTGCTGTTTTAAGACTTCTTTTATTTTTTTTTCATAAAATAATAAAGTGCTATTCCTCACCCCTGCCCATGGCTGGTGGAAAACCAACTGAGTTTTTATTGAGTTGTTTTCCAAGAGGTAGAGATCAGTTATAAACAGAACACATCTTCAGGGCAAAACAGGCGGAGTGGTTTTCCAGCAGGCCAGATAGCTATGAAGGGTTTTCAACAGAGGCACACAGAGGCTGAGAGAGAAAGCCTCCAGGACCCTACAAAAAGCTGCCCAAACTGCCTTCTCCATGGCACTACTGAAATAGGAAAGAAAAAATCTGACTCCATATTAGATCTGTTCCTTTGACTTTAACCCTGTGCCCTGTTTCCTAGGCTTAGTCTTGTTGGTTCTGCACCTTTTGTAAAACAATGTTGCCTAGAGCCTGAAATATACAGGAGACCCTATTCTCAAGGCTCTG